>NW_022103898.1:70707955-70723311 GCF_000313985.2 Echinops telfairi | reverse complement strand
GCTAGGAACGCGGAGGCAGGGTTGGGCAGGGATTTCAGGCAGGGCCAGTTCCCACAGATTTAGCAAATGAAAGACACACTTAACAACCAGGAAGCAGCCAAGTTCGGCTCGTGGCTGAGGCTAAGGCCTTAAAGGCCACCGGCTCCCAACACACACACACGGCAAGAGCCTGATCCTTGTGCTGAATGAAGCTCTCAAGCCCACGGTATTTCTGCTTGTAATGGTATCCTTAGCACATCCTGTCTGTAGTCTTGGTTTCTTCAGTTCCTGCCTCTCCCCTGGATCAGACTTTACCTTTCTCAGTTTCCTCCTTCGTTGTTGAGAGATGTTTTGGGCACAAGCCGGCTGAGCTGGATCATTAGGAATGCACAGGTACAGATTTTTCGGTTTAGCTTTTGCCTCTCATTAATTTGGCCCTTCCTTCACACTTATGAAGGCATTTATTTTCTATCTCCGAATAAGCATCAGAACGCTCTGATTTTAGTAGGGCACTCATTCAATAAATATTTATTGATCACCTACTATTTCTGCCAGCCACTATTCTGGGAAACTGAAGGCAGGGTGGGGTGGGCTTGGGACCTGGAGGGTGGATACAACAATAAACAAAGGGAAGGAGAAAAAAATGCCCAGATTTCCTGGAATGTTCCTTTTAGAGAGGAGTGATGGGCAGTAACGGGGGCGGGGCAGATCACACAGAACTTAATAGGTGATTTCTAGAATTTCGGCTTTTGATTTGGGTTGTCTGGGAAGCCAGAGCAGAGCATGGGGAGAAAGGAATTTATGTCCTATTTTTCAGATTAGAAAAATATGCGATTAAGCAGTAAATGCACCGGTTGCGCTTTGAACAACTCTACAGAAGAATTGCAATTCAGATCTTCAGGAAAACAAAAAATTTTTTTAACAGGAGATGGGCGATGTTTGGGAGCTCTGGTGGCATAATGGTTATACATTCAGCTGAAAACTGCAAGCAAGGTCATTAGTTTGGACCCGGGGGAGAAAAAGCAAACAAACAAACAAAAATCCAGGAGGCGTTCGACTCCCTCGGTTTCCGAAAGTCACTGGGGCGTTTCTACCTGCTCCTATAGGTTCCACAGGTCAGAATTGCCTGTTCGTAGTGAGTTTGGTTTTGGTTTGGGCGGTGGTCAGGCGCCATCAACTCAATGGCAGTGAGTTTGGGGGTTTGAAAGTGAAGGAGCCCCGGTTCGTGCGTGGGTTACGCGATGGGCGACTAACTGCGAGAATAGTTAGTCGACCCTATCAACTGCTCTGAGGAGAAACCAGGTTTCCTACTCCTTCCCTCCCTCCCCTTCCCCGTAAAGATTTCTAAACGCCTCCGAAGCCCAAAGGGACAGTTCTACTCTGTCCCAGCAAGGGTCCCTGTGAGTCGAAGTCGACTGGATGGCATGAATAAGGGCGATGTTGGGGGCCACTACTAGCCCAAGCATTTGATGAGGTCGAGATTCAGGTGACGAAGAGAAATAAGATTCCTCCCAAAGGGCGCTGTTTACACCGATATACAACTGAACCGTGGACTCCAGCCACTTGTGAAGGCAAAGAAAATGCGTCTTTACGCCGCAAACGAAGTCCTCTGCCTACGAGGGTACCAGAGGTGGCCGGTGGGAAAGCGCTCCAGCTGAGAGGAGAACAGGGCTGGCCCTGGCACGGCCCCGCCCACGGCCCCGCCCACGGCCCCGCCCACCCCCGGTTCGCCGCCCGGGTTGGCCGGGGCGGGGGCGGCGGCCGCGGTGCCCGGAAGTGCGGTTGACGTGTCCCGGCCGCGCTCGGAATTGTGGGCCGCTCAGCTAATGGCGTCTGCGAGTCTTGGGGGCTCTGGGAGCCGGCACTGAAGGTTTCTGCCAGGTTGGCTGGTGACGCCCGGTGTGGCCGGGCCCCGCCGCCGCGGGAGGGACTTGCCCTCCTGGTGGGCTCTTCAGCCAAAGCCGGCGGAGCCTAGCGGGGCGGAGCGACAGCGAGGGACGCCTCGGAGGGGGCACCCTAGGAGTTGAGGCGAGGCTGCCGGGGGCGCTTACGCGCATTCCGGGTTCGCTTCCCAGGCCCGGCGGAGCCCCAGAGGCGAGCTGGGGAAGGACCGAAGGCGCTTGGAGGGAGCTGCTGGTCGCCCCCAAAGCTCGTTTGCCTGCTCAGACTTTGGCTCGAAGCTGGGGGATCATGTCAGGCACCCACAGCCCCGAGGCAGTGAAGAAGCTGCTAGAAAATATGCAGAGTGATTTGCGGGCCTTGTCACTGGAGTGCAAGAAGAAATTCCCACCTGTCAAGGAGGTAAGCTGCGGGCGACGCCGGAGGCACTGTGTTGCGCTTGCCTGGTCCTGATAGAGCCGTCCTTTGCCCCCCGTCTCGCGTCCCCATTTCCATCCGCCCCTCACTTTCCCAGAATTGCAAGTGTGTGTGAGCTCCGCAAGCGCTTTTCCAATTACCTAGATCTCCACCCTCTTGGCCTCCCGGTTCAGGAGTGAAATTCGTGGCGTGAGTCGATGCAGGTATATCGCACGCTTGTGTTTTCGGCCCCGACACAAACTCCACCTGTCCAAACCAAAGTGGAAAATGTTTGTCTGTCTATTCCTCAAAGTCAATATCCCACGTCGTGGTGAAATCTGTGCCTCCCACGGCTGTAGTCTATCACTCTACTGGAAACAGCTTTCTTTCCTGTCATGTGCAACTAGGGTAACTCTTATCAGTATTAGTAAACGATCCTTAGCCATCTACATTAGGACAGATAAGGAGGCGCTTCACAGTGACCGATTCAAGCCTGTTAAGAGTTGTAGTGAAGAGAGCGGGAAGTGTGGACTTGAAAGCAAATCCACCTGAATTTCAGTGGTACAGTGCATCCTACCACCTTGTGCTTCATTTGTCAGCTATAAAATAGAGTTTTGTAAAATTATGTACAAGAAAGTCTCCAGAGCACAAATAATTTATTAGGAAAGCTCCAGTTAATACATCTTAATTAAGTTTTCCAAATATTTTCTGAATTGAAATTGTCACCATTTGGTCACTGTTATTTTGTTTTTTTCTAAGATGCCATTTAGTGATCTTCAAACAAACAAGCCAACAAAGGAACGTAAATTGTCTGTTGAGGTTTTTTTCTCAATTCGGAAATAAAGTACTTCAGTGATATTTTTGTGAAAGTGTATATTTTTATTTCTATTTAATGTAGTGGGGTATGTCAGCAGTCCCATTTATTACTTGCCTTACAATCTCACCGAGTAATTTTAGATTTTTTTATTTGTTTAAATGCTTTCACCTGAATTCTAACATAATAAACTTAAAGCTTCTACAGAATCTTAACTTTTCTCTAATTGTTTTAGTTTCATCAGTCCTCAACACATTTCCATGTAGTATTTCTTTAATTAAGTAAGCAAATAGTATCCAACAATGGAAACTAGATGTGCCATTTTTGGAGAGATGACTATCATATCATAATGTGTTCAATAGTTTTTATAATTATCTTCATAATTTTTCCTATAATATCATCATTGATCTGTAATACAGAAAGGTTTAAAAAGCAATTTTAAAGCACTAAATGGTTTAAAAATATGAAATAATTGTAAGCATTGTTTTCATTGAGATAATACCAAATTCTGTTTTGTAACTTCAACAGTAACTTACAGAACAGGCACTTCTTAAAACACATGTACTAAGATTTCCCTACATTAGTGTTGTAGGTTTTCAGTAAGGCCAGCTTGGGAATTCCGATGGGGAAAGATATTTAGAGTTTCTAAACAAGTATCTTAAAACTTTTGAAATTCACCTTATTTTTAATTTGGGACTTTTGATAAAGTTGTATCTTTTAGTTGAACACTGGCCAAAGAGATAATTAGTAATACACCTAGTCTTTGAGAGAATACCAAAAGTGATTTTAGATATAATTATCTGATACTTAATTTTCTAAATAAGAATTTGTTGAAGGAAAAAAAATGGACTCCTTAATCATTGTTACTTTTAGTATGCTTGAGCAAGTGGAAAATTATCTTAACCTGTGTCACAGGTTAGTGAGGGGGTGGTTGTTTTTAGGTCTGAACCCATAGCAACCCTAAGCCCAACAGTACGGAGCAGTATCCAGCCCTGCGCTATGCTCACAGCTATTTCTATGCTTGAGCTTATTGTTGCAGCCACTGTGTCAATCCATCTCGCTGAGGGCCTTCCTCTGTTTCCCTGCCCCTCTACTTTACCAAGCATGAAGTTCTTCTCCAGTCACCGGTCCCTCCTGACAACATGACCTAAGTATGAGAGACAAAGTCTTGCTATTCTTGCTTAAATTACTAGGAGTTGGTGACTTTTTTTTTTTTTTGATCCCTCCCAAGGCAGGCTCCTAAGAGGCGGACTGAACAGGCATTGTTTTAATTTAATTTAATCGTGGTAAAATATATCAAGTAAAACCTCAGGAGGCTGGGACCTGTGTAAGGTGTAAACGTATCAGAGATGAATTCTTAAGTATTTTCTACTAGTAGAGATGGATAGAAAAGTGTTGACTACACCCTCCCAAAGGTAGCAAACTTGCAAGACCTGGGAAAACAAGGCAGCCCTGTTGAGTGCCAGCTCTCACAGGTTTCACTGTAAGGTTTTCATTTTAACCAATTTTAAATGTACATTTAGTGGCTTTAATTACATTTACCATGTTGTGAAACCATCACACACTTGTGTATGTCTCTAGACAATTCATGTAATATCTGATTAAATTTACTCAGCATAATGTTTTGAAGGCTCATCCATGTTATATATAGCATTTAACTCACTGCCACTGAGTCAGTGATGACTCTTAGCAACCCCTTGTGGGTTTCCCAGAGAGGGGAATAGAAAGCCCAGTCTTTTTCCAGGGGAACTGCTGGTGGTTTTGAACTGCTGACCCTGCAGATCGCAGCCCAACTCGTAACCGCTCCTCCACCAGGGCTCGTATATATAGCATTGGTCACTTATTATTTCAATTTAGGACTGAGTAATATTTCATTGTATGTACTGGATTCTGTTTATTCATCTGTGGGGAACACTTGGATTGTTTTCACCTTTTGACTATTGTGGATAATGCTATAATGAACATTACATAATCTGAGTTTCTGCTCTTAAGAAAATCTTTTGGCTATATACCAAGGAGTGGAATGTCTGGATCATATGGTAACTCTGGATAATTCTAAGTTTAATTGGTGATCCTTTATGTAATGGAGAGAAAAATCCATGATGGCTCCTAGTTTCTGGCTTGAAAAACTTATCTGGAGTAAAGGAATACAAGAAGAAAGAATGTTTAGAGCACAAGGGGGTATTTATGACTATATGAAGGGGCTTAAAATTTGTGGAGAAATTGCTTTAAAATATAATGGAATTTTCCACAAACTTTTAAAAGCTCTCTTGTATTAAGCTTAAAAGTATGTGTGATATTCAAGTGGAACTGATTAGTTGGCATTTGAAAATGATGATTTGGTATTTAAGAAGGAGGAAGAGTGTTTTTTATTTAGGAGTATCAGCATAATAGTGGAAACCACAGAATAGATGAGATGGGTTAGGGAGTATATATAGGCTGAGAATATCAGAGCTGAAGAAGGAACTTAGGGAAATAATAGCATTAATGGAAAGAACAGCTGGTCAGGCTAAAGCAGAAGATTTAGAAAATAGAGGAAATATTTGCTAGAGCAGTGGTTCTCAACCTTCCTAATGCCGTGACCCTTTAATATAGTTTCTCATGTTGTGGTGACCCCCAACCATAAAATTATTTTCGTTTTTATTTCATAACTGTAATTTTGCTACGTGATGAATCGTGCGATCCCTGTGAAAGGGTCCTTTGACCCCAGAAGGGGTCATGACCCACAGCTTGAAAACCGCTGTGCTAGAGCAAGATCCAGAAAGCTAGAGTTACAAACATTGGAGGAATTGCTTTCCAGTCTATAAAGGGCATATTATTTTTTAAAAACCAAATCAGCAATTTTAGTCTTTTTATTTTTTACCATTCAATCTAGATGACAAAACCAGTCCCACTGGTTTGCAGAAGCCATTTCCTTGCTCTTTGCAGAAACTTCTGCCCTCCTACAGCTAATAATCTTCAGGTAGATACCACACTCTTGGGAAAATGGCTGTTTCTTCCTTTGTGTATGCATCTAAACATCTAGGGACTCTTCATGGTTGAAGAGGCTCTTCCATTAAAATTTTCAGCGTATCTTCTGGTATATCCTTGTGGTAGTTACATAATCTGTTGTCAGTTTCAGACTTAAGAGTGAAGGGGTGGAGTTTAGCCTGTCAGGTTGCAGCTTGATAACCTCATTTGGAGGTGCTAAGGAGATGAATAGCTTGCTGGAGGCGGGACACACGCACTCCCTACGAGACATGCTTGCTGACGAGTGGAGCTATGCTAGAACCCTGGAGCTGAAGGAGCCACATGGAGACCCCTGCCAGCTCTGAGATGCATCTACTGCCACTGGATCCACAAGACTTTACACCCACTGGCCTGTGATTTTCCTGCATCTGGCATCATTGCATGTGTTTAGTGAGTCTGAAGAGGACTTCATAGATTGGTATCAGACATATGGAATTATATCGGGCTTATGGACTTGATCTGGACCGGGCTGGCATGTTTTCTCACTATTCAATTGCTGTTATATATAAAGCTCTCTCATAGACATATGAGTGTCGACGAATTTGTTTTACTAGTCAACCCAGACCAACACATTTTGGTACCAGGAGTGGGGTTCTAGAGAAACAAATCATAAAGTTGGAGAGTGGATGTTTGTTCCACCTCTGCCTCATGGTAATTTTTCTTCTTTGGCTAGCCAGAGGTCAGATATGTCCATACAGTGTACTGGATTGTTGTTTTCTGGAAAGAATATGGGAAGTTAAAGTTTTGATTATTTTGTTTTGTTGTTGTCTTTGGCTATTCCCATTTGACATGATGAAAATGAATGTTGTTAATTTTGAGCTCAAGGATAGAAATTGCCCCTTGAATTTCTCAGAGACCATGCTACTTAGGAAAAATGGCTGAGAGAAGGTCAAAATGGCTGACAGAAAGCCTGGCTCTGGCTTGATGCTGTCAGAAGCCTAATCCCATATTTTTGTGTCAACAGAATAGTTTAGATAAGGATTAAGATAGATAAGGATTGAGCTTGGCTGTTTTAAGAATTGAGTTTAGGATCTCATTCTATTTTGTTTATACTGATTTATTTTGCTGATTGTTATTGATATAATTGATTGAAATGATTATTAGGAAGTATGAAAATAGTTTGTAAACCTTGCCTTCAGCCATTAATATTTGAACCTTTAAATGGGATAGGACATGCCTGCAAAGAAGACTCTGAAAAGATACGCCCCCCCCCCCCCCCCCCCCCCAGTGCTTTGGAGTACTCAGGACATTTGCATTCCAAGAGACTTGTCTAGAGAGCTGTTGACCGGTTGAAGGGAAAAAAGGACTCTAAATTTTGAACTAGTGGTTTTTGCCAGAAGCTGGAAAAAAGATCTGGATCCCTGAAGAAACTCTCTGCTCCAGCACTGAACATTAAAGGGAGCCTGTGGCAGCCTGAAATGCTGCTAGGTGACCACCTGGACCCACTTGTTGAGTGGAAGAGGGAAAAAAGCAGCAATAGAGAAATAGGTTGAGTCTGGCCACTGACACCCATGGACCTGGTTTACAAGGAACTAGAGGAGAAGTGGAGAGCAGGTTGACTGGTCTGAAGTTCATGATCTAGCCCAGTTGGGCCAGAGTTGGTGAGAATTTGTGATGAGGCCCATGGTCTAAAGTCCAGACAGCCAATAAGCACCCTGGTGAAGCTAAGTGAGGCAGCCCACATTGAGTTCACCAGAATCCGACCAGATGAAGAGAAGATGCTTGAGCCTGTGAACTGGTGCATATTGCTGCTGACTTTATGGATTGCCTGTCCTGATATGACTTTGGTTATGGATGCAGATGTCACAAGTTTCCAAAACTGGAATGAAGATTCTTCATGTCAGAGAATATTGTCTCCTCAGAGCACTGGGTTGGTATAAGTGGGCAGTATAGAAATTGGATACCCAAAATTGGGCGAATAAAGGCATGAAGTGGTTGGCTTACAAACTTTCATAGGTGGGGGAATATATTCATAGGATTATAGGATTAAGGTGTAGGTGTTACTTAACTGCACTTGCTAAGCATAGGATATTTTGTTTTGTTCACTTATAGAATGCTATGTTTAAATGACAGTGGCACATTTTTTAATTGTATGCATTTTTATTTTATCCTGTTAGGTACCGATATGATTTTATTGTTTGAAAATTATATATGGCTAAAGAGTTGTATGAAAGTGTCAAATTGACAAGGGGTGCTCTGTGGTCATTACATAATCTGTTGTCAATTTGAGACTCAGTGTGAAGGGGTGGAGTTTAGCCTGTCAGGTCGCAGCTTGATGACCTCATTTGGAGACGCTATGGAGCAAAATAGCTCACTGGAGGTGGGACACACACTCAGTCCCTGCGAGACATGCTTGCTGACAAGACAAGTGGAGCTTTGCTAGAGCCCTGGACCTGAAGGAGCCACGTGTAGATCCCTGCCAGCACTGAGATGCTTCTACTGCCACTGGATCCACAAGACTTCTCCACCCACTGGCCTGTGATCTTCCTCCATTTCGTGAGTCTGACGAGGACTTTATAGATTGGTATCAGACATATGGACTAATATCGGACTTATGGGCTAGGATGTTTTCTCAATATTATCAATTCTCAATTGCTCTTGTATATAAAGCTCTCTCTCTGTCATAAGGAAGAGATGAGCCAGTCAGGGTACAGTATAGTACTGATGAAACATACAACTTTCCTCTCATTCTTTAATGCTCCCCCCCGCCCCACTATCGTGACCCCCATTCTGCCTTACAAATCTGGCTATACCATAGCATGTACACTGGTAAAAATAACTGGAAACACATGGAATCCAGAACAGGTAGACCCCTGAGGTAGACCAATAATGAGAGTAGTGATACCAGGAGGGTAAGGGTAAGGTCGGGGGAGAAAGAGGGTGATCAATCATAAGGATAGACATGTAACTCTCTCCCTGGTGAACGGACAACAGAATAGTAGGTGAAGGGAGACATTGGTCAGTGTAAAACAAAAATAGTAATAATTTATAAATTTTCAAGGGTTCATGAGGGAGGGCGGGAAAGAGAGAGAAGGGGAGGGAAGGAGGAAAATGAACTGATACCCAGGGCTCAAGTAGAAAGAAAATATTGGCAACATATGTACAAATGTGCTTTACACAGTGGATTTATGTGTGGATTGTGATAAGAGCTGTACAAACCCCCAATAAAATGATTTTTAATTCTACCTTGCAAGGCTGGCTAGACCAGAGGATGCACACTGGTACAGATAGGAACTGGAAACGGAATCCAGGGCGGATGATCTCTTCAGGACCACTGTTGTGAGTGGTGATATTGAGAGGGTAGAGGGAGAGTGTGTTGGAAAGAGGGAACCGATTATAAGGAACTATATGTGACCTCCTCCCTGGGGGACGGACAACAGAAAAGTAGGTAAAGGGAGACGTTGGACAGGGCAAGATATGACAGAATAATAATTTATAAATTATCAAGGGCTCATGAGGGAGGGAGGAGTGGGGAGGGAGGGAAAAAAATGAGGACCCGATGCTGGGGGCTTAAGTGGAGAGCAAATGTTTTGCGAATGATGAGGGCAGTGAACGTACAAATGTGCTTTACACAATTGATGTATGTATGGATTGAGATAAGAGTTGTATGAGCTCCTAATAAAACAATTTAAAATAAATAAATGGAAATAATAATAATAATAAAGCTCTCTCTTATGCACATATGAGTGTTTATGAATTTGTTTCTCTAGTCAACCTGGACTAACACAATCCCCATGTGGAAAAAGATTCAGTCTTTGCATAGTAGCAAAATAGACAGTTGTGGACAGCATTTGCATCATAGTTCTGTGAAGGTTTTGGACAACATTTTATATATAGCTAGTTTAATGATTGCCTCTGGATTCTCTTGCTGAAGGTGGGCAGTTGTTACTTGTTTACATCTACCCGGTCTCCAGTATTTGAGGAATAAGTTTTTTGTTCCCATTTATTCCCAGAAAATGTGATGTGCCTTGTGTTCATTATAGCAAAATGACCCTGCAGTCACTCAGTTGATGGTATGTGGGCTTGTGCAATCCTTGAAGTTTTAGTGATGCCACAGCAGCAAGTTTGCCATCTAAGAGCTATCACATCCAAGCAAAAGCAGCCTATTGCTGGGGTGCCTTGAAAAAGCTTGACGTCTTTTTTCACAAGCAACACTGACCTTCTTTGGTCAAGACCTACGGCCTGTAGGTATACTGTTTTTTAACAAAGAATGGAAAGCTAAAAATGGGTTTGAATGTGATAAATCTGAATGCCGGAATAGTAGGGAAATACAGTTGTAGACAGTTTGCCTTGTGGCCTCCCCATTTTTCTGTTAAGATGGGAAACAAACTTTTGTTGGGCTTGATTAGTGTTGAAAGAGGTGAAAAGATAGGGAAACTGAAAGAGAGCAGTGGACCACTTTGAAGAAGTGGAGAACTGGACTTGGAACACTTAAAGGAGCCTTGCCAGGAAGAGTGGTTGAAATGATGGTGGACCATGAGATCTAGATTGGATTCTAAGAGACAGAAAAAGCAATAAAGTTTCATTGATTGGGAGAAGATGAACGTCTCACTCCCTTCGAGTTCACCCCAATCATAGTGACCCTGTAGGATGGAGTAGAACTGTCCCTGGGAGTGTCCCAGGCTGTAAATCTTTACTAGCAGAAAGCCTCGTGTTTCTCCCCCGAAGTAGCTGGTGAGCTCCAACTGCTGACCTTGCAAACTAGCAAACCAGTCCTTAACCCTCTACACCACAAGGCTAAGGCATCAGTGGCACTGGTGTAACAAGAGAGTACTTCCTTTAGGGAGGGAGAAAGCTAGAAAGATAAAGAGCTAGGACAGTAGTGGTGATATTACGCTTCAGATTGTTAAGGTAAAACTCTGCTAAAGAATGAAAAAGTCCAGGGAGCAGGTGATGGAAGAGGAAAGAAAGTGAAAGTTAGTGGAGTTTTATGGCCAAAATTAAGATTTTGTATACATCTTTTTTCCTTTTAAATAAGCTGAATGGGAGTATAAAATAATAGAAGATGCAAACTGTACACTCCCACGTTTCCTGTTGTCTCTCAGGCCTCATGGAATTTGGTTGATTTGCCTAAAAGGAACTGTGGTAGAGTTCCTCAGTGTCCAATATTTTTCTTTATTAGCTGGTTGAGTAGGGGAATTCGGTCCTGTTTATAGAAGATGGGAATTCCATCTTGGAATTACTTCCTGTTTATAGAAGACATTATAATAGGTTCAGTTGACGATGGCTTGAGCTAAAGTGTAGGTGTAGAATTATTCAAGAAAATAAAGTCTGTTGCTGCTAGGTGCTATCAAGTTGATTCCAACTCATAGGACCGACCCTATGGACAACAGCAGGAAGCACTGCCCAGCCTACATCATCTCACAGCTGTTCTCATGTTGGAGCCTTTTGTTGCAGCCACTGTGTCCACGGTCCTCTTCTCTTTCACTGACCTACTGTACCAAGCAGGGCATCCTTTCCTAGGGACTGCTCTTTCCTGATGACATGTCTAAAGTACATGACACAAAATCTAACCAACCCCACCTTAAGGGGCATTCTGGTTGTACTTCTTCCAAGACAGATTTGGTTTTCGTTCCGGGTCTCTATGGCGCTTTCAGTCTTCTCTGCCAGCACCATAATTCAAATGCATCAAGATTTCTTCTTCAGTTTTCGTTATTCAAATATCCAACTTTCACATGCATATGAGGTAGTTGAAAATACCATGGCTTGGATCAGTATTTCCTCAAACTGGCATTCTTGAAATTTGACATCAGTGTCCCAGAAGAATAAAGAAGGGAGAATTATTAACCGAAGTCTTAGAACAGGGCTACATTTGTTTTCTCTTGAGTTAAATAAACCATTTCAATGTCCTATAGCTAGAGGTTCCTTTTTATATCTTTAAACAGCTTACACTGCTTCCCAGTGTGATTGTCTGCCTACATTTATGGAAAAGTTTGTATATAATAAAGTTATAATAGTTTACTGTGGATAGTTTTAAGAAGGTTGCTTTAAAAATAATAAGATAGAAATAAGTCATAAAGCATATCAACTTTAATGACCAGTTTTTCTCTTAAAAGGCTAGCACATTTCAGTAGTGATTAGTTTATACTTACTACTACCCACTTAAATGAAACCAGGTGAATTAAATTCCTTTTTTAATCTTTTTTAAGCAAAAGCACTTTTCCTTGTCTTAAAAACAATTACTATACCAGGACATCGATTAATTATACAAAAGTAGTGATAAACTATGAGGCCTCATTTTATTTGTTTATTTTATTATAGTTTTGTTTTTCATTTTATTGGAGACTCTTTCAACTCTTGTCACAATCCATGTATCACTTACATCAGGTGAATTTGTACATATGTTGCCTTCATTCTTTTCTAGACATTTACTTTCTATTGAGCCCTTGGTATCAGCTCCTCCCCCACCCCATAGCTCCTTGATAGATTGTACATTGTCTTTATTTTCATATTTCACACCCACCACTGTTTCTCTTCCCCCATATTTTTTGGAGAGGGGTGTATGGTTATATGTTGATCATTGCAATCGGTTCCCCCTTTCTCCCTTCCTCTCTCCCACTTCCTCCAACCCTTCTGGATTCAGTCCAGTCTGAATTGAGAAGCAGCACTGGGGTCATGGTAGTAGGGGGTTCCTCAAGGAAGCCTCAAGGAACCAGAGGAAGATAGTGTGTTTCATTGATGCTTTACTGCACCCTGGTTGACTCATCCCTTCCCTGTGGCCCCTCTGTGGGGAGATTGTTCCATTGTCTACAGATGGACTTTGGATCTCTGCTCCAATGAAGCCTCATTTTAAAATAACTTTCTCTTTAGAACAATGGAATGATCTATTTTATCATACTATTTAAGGACAGAGTTTTGACCTCACTATATCTACTTTTTTAATAGTCAACAGTGTTTTTAAAAAAGTAAGATTATAACATTTTAAAATTTTCTTTGATTAAAATTTAGTGGCCATGTTGTACTGGAGGAAAGTTTTAATCGAGGTGATTTGTTTTCTGATGGATAATTAAATTGAAAGTCTTTCCACTAATCTAAAGAAAGTATTTCTACTCAGGTAGATTTTATAAGTTACAGATTCCCCCAAATTGCTGCAGTCAAGAATCACTTGAGAATTTTTGATACTATTGGCTGCTGCTATCATTCGTTCTAATTTAAGTAGAATTGATTGCATACTGGACATCAGAATTAAACAAAACACAACTTCTGGTGCTCTTAATATGCAAAAACAAAACAAACCCAACCTAAACCCACTGCTATTTAGGCAATTATGACTTGAGGCTATAAATCTTTATAGGAGCAGACAGCATCATCTTTATCCCGTGTAGTCCCAGTGAGCTTGAATTGCCAACTTTGCTGTTAGCGGCCTGCTGCTTAACCCACCACACCACCAGGGATCCTTTTCTAATATGCAAAACTCAAAATTAACTGCTTTTGAGTCAATGCCCACTTGCGGTGACCCTATAGGACAGGGTGGAACTGTTCCTGGGAGTGTCCCAGGCTGTCTCTCTCTCTCTCTCTCTCTCTTTTAACCTCCAAGCAGTTTTATTGGCATATAAATCACATAACAATTCAGTAGTTCAGTCATACCAAGAATAATTATGTAATCATCACCACAATCAGTTTTAGAACATTTTCTTTATTTCTTGTGCTCAGTGTTACTAGCTCCCTATTTTCCCCTAACCTTTCCTGCCAGACTCCCAAGGAACCATTAATCCAGTCACAGTCTATAAATTTACCTATCCTGAATTTCATATATAGAAAAAATGTTGAAAAACAAAAAGAATAACAAAATAAAATATATTAAAAACCTCAATTGAAAAGAAAGCAGAAAATATGAATAACTAGAACACATTTAAATGAATGAGACCATAACTCTTTACGGTAGTAGAAAGCCTCATCTTTCTCTCTCGGAGTGGCTGGTAGTTTTTTAACTGATCTTCTAGTTATCAGCCAGCAAGTAATCACTTTGCCATCTGGGCTCTTTCTAATACTATTCAAGTCTCACATAATCAGAAAATCTGAAATTTTTCCCTGAAGTAATTGAATTTTGGCTGTTTTTCTCATAGTAGCCATTCTAATTTAATTGGAGTATTTCCATTTCCAAAAGTTGTAGAAGTAAGCCCAAGTGTATCATTTAGGCATCCTCGTTGTATGTCTAGAAAACTGATATTGGCTGATTTACGCAGAAAGGACATTAATTGATAGGATTGAGTGGCTCACAGAATCTGTAGAAAGTAGCCTTAGAAAAGTAGAGTAACAAAGGGAGACTAAAACAGACCACCAAGCAAAATTCTTGCCAGCAAGACCACCTGTTGCTGAACACAGACTGGATATCACAGACTGTGATGCTGGTTACTCCCCAGGTTACTACTAGTCCTGCTAGACCAGTGCCTCTATGTGGCTTTCAAAAAAAATTCTCTCACACTTCATATTTTTGTCTGCCTCTAGTTTCCATATTCAAGATGCTTGATGGGCAGATCTCTTAGGTTAAGCTTAGACTTCCAGGTCATGTAAGGGAAGAATCAAGTCTCTGGAATTTTCAGTTTTACTAGTGGAAGACAGGCTCTGTTTTACAGTAGAACTCATAAAGGGAATTCTCCAGACATACTTGGAAGCTAACAAAACAACAGAGATCCACTGTCACTCACCTTTCACTCAATGCTGACTCATAGTGACCCAATATGACAGGGTAGACTGCCCCTGTGAGTTTCTGAGACTTAACTCTTTATGGGAGTAGAAAGTCCTGTCTTTCTCCTGCAAGATCCACTATACATACAGTCCAGAATTGATTCTTAAGAATGATCTAGCTGTAACCCCCACCCAGGGGATGAACAACAGAAAAATGGGTGATGGGAGACATTGGGCAGTGTAAGACATGAAAAAATAATAATAATTTATAAATTATCAAGCGTTCATGAGCGAGGAAGAGTGGGGAAGGGAGGGGAAAAAATTAGAAGCTGATACCAAGGACTCAATTAGAAATAAAATGTTTTGCAAATGATGATGGCAACAAATTTACAAATGTGTTTGACACAATGGATGGATGGATGGATGGATGATTGTGATAAGAGTTGTATGAGCCCCCAGTAAAATGATTTTTGAAAAATGGAAATGGTCCTTGAGATAGTTTATTGTGCCAGCCTGGCCGATAAACACAAGTGGGATTAACTGAAGGGCAGAGAGATAAATGGCTTGGTGAGTCTCGCCTTTCTTGTCTCTCGCTCTTTGATCATCGGACCAGTGTACGGCTGCCTTGCTT
>NW_022103898.1:70696353-70704905 GCF_000313985.2 Echinops telfairi | reverse complement strand
GAAGGGATCTTGATCGCCTATCTATTCCACAAAATGTCACTCTGGTCCATTATATTGATGACATTATGCTGATTGGGCCCACTAAGGAGGATGTATCAAAGACTCTAGATTCATTGGTACAATATCTGCATACAAGAGGTTGGGAAATTAACCCAATGAAGATTCAGGCATCCTCCACCTCAGTAAAATTTCTAGGGGTCCAGTGGTGTGGGGCATGTCGAGATATAGCATTCCATGGTGTTCTTCCATAATTACTTTTATTTAGGTCCTTGTTACCATATCCTTAGCAAATAGCAAGAGATAACAAATGCCAATGTAGAAAGCATTTATAGGAAGACTTGAATGTATAATTTATGTTGAATGTTAATTACTTGTGGAGATGTAGCGATGAATGTAAGCATGAAATATCTATGTTTCTTGATAGGAAGCTGAGTTTCTATTATAGGACATAAAATATTATGTCAACACTATCACAAATGGAGACATTAGGGATTTAAAAAGCCTGTAGGAAAAAGGTGAGACTGAAAGATAATAGAATTTTTGTATGAACTTTTTGAAGTCCCCATACACACACACAGTGTAAAAAGTACAAATGAAGAATGACCTGTGTAAATATATTTTTTCAACCCAGTATATTCAGAGTATCATTTCAGCATTCAGTGTAAATATTATTCTACTCTTTTTTTCATATTGTTTTAAATATCTAATATGTAATGTACATATAACAGTGCCTAAATATTGCAAACAGTTAATGTGCTGGCTGGTAACCAAAAGGTTGGAGAGTTCATTCCACCACCCAGAGGCACCTTTCAAGAAAGACTGATGTTCTGACAAATTATCCATTAAAAACCCTGATGGAACACAGTTCTACTCTGACACATGGGGGGTTGCCATGATTCAGAATCAACTCCACAGCAACTGGTTGTGTTTATTTATTTATTTATTTTCATTTAGAGGGAAAGTTCAATTGAAAGAACCACAAATCAAGTTGCTTAATAACCACATGCAGCCATTGTTTTTATGGTGTACTTTAGAAAGCTACAGAACTTTCAAATACTGCCAGCTTAATATACTTATGATGAAGTATTTTAGGTGCATTGTAGCAATGGAATGAGTTTTTTTAATTTAAAAATAAAGTTATTGTTTCTATTTTCAAAAATAAGAAAACTGTTCTAATCCAAAGCAATAGCTTCACTTGACTTTCCAGTGCTTTGAAATGTTTTTGTGATGTGGAGAGGAAAACTTTTTCCATTAGATTTTGTTATATATTTTAGTTTATGAACATTAAAATTTATACAGAATTAAACTATGTCAGACATGCCTTATGTTAAGGCATTGTAGGGTGGAATAGAGTTTATACAGCTAATTAAATTAATCATCTATGACTACAGTTAATGTATATGCCACTACCAGACTTATTATCTAACAGACTTATTATCTGTGTTGTGGGAGAAAAAAAGGACTGACTCTATTTGTGCCTTAGATTTTATGATGTATGATTTCTTTACCCAAGATAATTCATGTTAATAGTAAGTTGTTTTTATTCTTGCAGGCTGCTGAATCAGGAATAATCAAAGTTAAAACAATAGCTGCCCGAAACACTGAAATTTTGGCAGGTAATTTTTTGCTTTAAAAATTCTACAATGAATGGAAATTTGACTAAAGAACGTCATCAGTTTCTCTGGAGTAACTCTTCCTCATGCCTTAGCATGCTATTCATATGATGCACAAAATGTAAGAGTCCTGAGCGCATGATCAGATTAATTAGATTTCCCAGAGATGAATAGTAAAAAAATTCTTGGACATTAAGAAACTAAAAATTACTTACTCCTAACAGCAGGGATTTTCTTGTTCTTCTTCTTTGTATTCTCCTCCACCTCTTGCTAATCATCTAGGACATGCATTAAATTATTTGTTGTATTGAGTTAAATGGAAGATGGGTTCCAAGACTACCTTCCCAGATCTATTTTGACATTCATATCACTTGAGGAGTTGTAAGTTGCATCATACATTTAGTAGTTCTACAGGGATACCTCATTTCATTGAGCTTCATTCTTGTCATGCCTCACAAATGTTGCATATTTTACAGAAAGAAAATTTGCACTTAATACATTGCCACCCTACTGCCATCTAGTCATTCTGATTCATACAGACCATGTATAAACTAGTGTATAATGTAAATGTAACTTTTGTATACACTGGGAAAACAAAATAGTGTGACTCACTTTCTTGTGAAATTTGCTCTGTTGACTGTGGTGCTCTGGAACTGAAGCTGCAATATCCTGAGGTATGCCTGTGCTGGAATTTTGCATCCTGGTATTAAGGCAATGTAGTCAGGAAGAAAAAATGGGAATGAGAAAGCAAAAGAAAGCAAAAGTGTTTTCTTTCTCTGGCTGGAAAATGTTTGCAAGGACGTATTTTGTAGTTTCTCTTGGGCACCCCTTTACTACCCAGAGCATACCTTTCTCTTTGGTGCCATTTCTTCTTGCCTCGTGAACGAACATGGAAAAGAGGGAAACTGGGATTTTATGAGCATCTGATATATGTGAGAGGCAGTTATGCCACTCTCCCAAACCTGATTTTAGAGAAGTCAACCTTGTGGGAAAATAGTATTCTCTCTTTAGAAAGAGAAAATTGAGATGCAGAGAGACTATGGTATTTGCCCAAGGCCACATGATTTAGCAGTGGATTCAAATTGAAATCCAGGACCAATGTGAGATGATTTTCTTTTACTACAATGTTCTGAAATGGTACTGTAAGGCTTCCACACTAACCACTCCCTCCTAATGTTTCAAACTTTCGGTCTATATTTCTTGTATTTGTTAGTAACCTCAGTCACTTATAGGAGAATAGCACCCCTGTAACATTAATGTAAACAATGTCCGAATAGAAAAGAACCTCTTTTACTATCATAGTCTTACTTAGATTCATTTTTAAAGGATGTTAATCTCATACTGGTGTAATTTCAAATTTAATTTTCAAGATTTGACTGAGGGCATTTTAGAGGTGGAGCTAGGAATGGATTTCACTTAGGCTAATCAGCTTTATTGGAGATTTGTGTGCTTCTAGTGGTAGTGTTCCTAAATTGTTCTAGTCTTAGTGTTCCTAAATTGTATCTGTATTTCTCAACTCTTCCCCGGATTTTGAACAATCTCTAAAGCACGAAATAGTTTCATAATATTATTCACAGCAGTGAAGACATGGGGAAAAGCAAAGATGTGTGGTTGGGTTGGAAGGGTGGGCAAATGGATTGTGGGAGATGCATCTTAGGTGGATTAGCTACTGTGGTGAAATTAGTGTTTAAATCATGAAGTTGGAATCACTGGTTGGTTTTTTCATGTCTGGAGTATTTCTAAGTTGGAGACTGTACCCAGTAATAGTAGAATAACATTACCTTGAATGTTATAATTGTTTATATTATGGTAAGTCCTTTAATTATTCTCCAATAGTAAAATTTTTTGTTCCATAGTTGAAGGAAGATTTTTAAAAGTTTGAAATCTTCAGAGGACTGCTCACTGTCAGTGTTCTATACCTAAATACAGTGCCTGAATTAGTTAATTTCAAGGACATGTAAGGAAATTTTAGGTTCACTCACCTGATTTTAATATATAGGAGAGCTGTTAATTTCATTTTAATTCAGTTAACTTTATTTAGGGTAAGTTAGAACAGATCTTGGTGTATAAATGGTTTTTGCTCCATTTCTTGTAATATCCAGAGCTACACATTTGAGGAGATTAAATATATAAGTATTTAAACTTTCTATAGAAAATTTACCAAGTGTTTATAGCAATTGATGCCTACACAGATACTGTATATACTCGAATATAAGCTGACCCGAATATTAGCCGAGGCACCTAATTTTACCACAAAAACTTCATTAAAAATGTGCTGAAAAACTCGGCTTATACACAAGTATGTATGGTATATTTGTAGGCTACCATCATTTTGTGAATCAAAGGCTCTTAAAACCAAGGAAAGAATTTAAATTAGTGTATTGTTTCTAAACTAGCTATTTAATACAAAGAAAAAGTTCAACTAACTTTGTTTCTTGAGAAATGTTTTTACTTCTCTATAGTACTTGAGAATATAGGATGCTACTTTAGTGCTTAATAGGTGTCAAAGATGACAAACAACTGAATATCAACTCATGGTGGGATATTGCATTTTTAGATGTCTGTGCATATTCAAAAATACAAAAGGTTGCTATAAAAATCAGAACTCTTAATTAGGATCAATTCGTGTGTTAATTATGCACATTATAGACTTGTCACCAACTTTAGTTTTTTTAGATTTATTTTCTAAAGGATGTCTACTTACAGCATAGAGTAAGTTTTACTTTACATTTCCCTTACTTTAAGCATCCTCCTTTAATGTTTATTTTTCTTTGTTTTCAATGCTTTCATGAGTGCTGACATAAGTGGGAATGCTATGCCAGGTAATGTCAGCATTGATTCAAATATTTAGGTCATAATCTCAAATTTCCTTTTTCTTTAAAATTAAAACTCTGCAAATGAGATCAGGCAACAAAGTTTTTCATTTACAAGGCCAAATGCCTTAATCTTATATTTGACTACCATATACTGCAATTTGGTTTTATTATCCCAGTTTATAATATACTGTAAGTTTTCTGAGAAGGCTTATGCTATTTTTAAAAAAATTTTAAAAAAATGTTTAAGAAAAAAAAATCTATTTTAAAAATAGATATTTGAAACAAGGAAGTCAGTGAAATTGTGGTATCTTTTTAAATTGAATATTTAAACTAGAACAAGTTTCATCTACCTGAGGCTTTCAGCTACTGTCAGTATACATATAAAGATTTTTTTCATATAAAAAAATTAAAGATGTGATCATTATATATGACTTTTGTTCTTTTCTCACACAGTTTACTCCATCTTTTTCACATCTACATGGCTTTATTACTAAAAGGTATTTAATTTAAATAACAACGAGTAAAATATTTTGACTGGTTTTTTTTTCTGTGCCTAAAGAAATTTGGTTGGTTTATTTAGGATGTTCAATTTTACAAACACATGTGCTTGTGATATTTTATAGACTTCTAATGATGGAATTCTAGTGGCACTAGGTTAGGCAAGGGGCTGCTAATCACAAGTTCAGTGATTCAAACCCACCAGCAGCTTCATGGGAAAAAGATGAGGCTGTTTGCTTCCACCGAGGTTTACAGTGTCGGAAACCCCTGTGTAGGGTTATGCGAGTTGATGTTGACTTGATGGCGGTAGTTTCGGTTTTGTTTATACACTGTATGATGCAATGGATTCTTAGTAAGGGAATGATTACGTAAAACTCACTAGGGCAGACATGAAGATAAGTAGTATAATTCACAATTTATATGGAAACACAATATACTTGAAAAGTGTCTTTGTACCATTCATTTTGTTTAACATACCACCTCTTCCATTTGCTTTTTGAAGTCCTTAAAATCTACAATGTACTTCCCTTTGCAAGTAACTTTCATATCTAAATGACATATTATCAGAGCTCCTCAGGGTCAATATTCCTGTTCTTCCTCATATTCCTAGTATTTAGCATGTTTCATAGAAAATGATAAGCACTCATTAAATGTAAGCTGGATAAAATAACCACTCAAAGATGCCTGCAAATCTCTTAGATCTTCACTTGAGTTTTTCTACTTTAATTTTACACACTATAATTTTGTGTATATATTTTCTCTTTAGTTTATATCAGCCAGATTACAGAATAGTGAAGGAAATTGACCATTAAACAGAATGTTAATCCTGTGTGACAAATGCCAGCATAGACGTGTTTAAAAAGGTTGCTGGAAATAAAGTTCAAGGGTATCTTGAAATCTGAGGAGTTAGCCAGGTTTGTAGAAGATTTAGATCTAAGATGTAGACATAGATAGGAAAAGGAACTATTTAAATAAATATACTCACCTCTTCCTTGGATTTGAAATATGAAGAGGAGAATAGGCATTGGGGATTATAAGGGACATTGTGTGACAGCCTAAGCGACTGAAGAGTTTAAAACAGAATTCTGTCTGCAGTGTGGGAAATACATTTTGTTGTAACATCAGTGAGAGAGATCAGTTAGGAGCTTATTCCTATAAGGTAGGCTAGTGTGGGGTTAAAGGGAAGAGGGAACCCCACAAAACATCACAGGTTTGGTAGGCGCAATTGTACAGCGATAATAAGTAGAGATTATAGTAAAGTCATAGAGAGCATGAGAGTTAAAAGATGGAGTCAAGTAATGGAGTCAGACGCAATGCATGGTAGCATTGCTCACCTCAGCCCCGCTTGATGCTCGTGGAGGGGACTTAGCCGCCAGCTGCCTCGTCCTCCTCAGCCACCCTCGTGAGAACCAGGGAGCCTCATTATTTATTGCTAACCACGCATCATATCACTTTAGGGGGATCTGATTACAGAGTCATACATCACAGAAAGGGGCAATACAATTCATTCTTGAACAAGTTTGATCATTCTGGTGTCTCATACAATAAAACAGACAATTACTATTCTGGGAGGCATGCAAGCCCCCTGATAGCAGACAATAACCTATGTCATAGGGAGGGGTAGCAACATAGGCAATACAATCAATAAGAGGGGGATGACCTAGGGGTGTGCCCATCAGAATGGGAAGGTCTAGGGTTACACATGTGACAAGATGGGCGGACCCTAGATTCATAATGGCTACCTAACCTTGGCCAACCTTGGGCGGGTTTGACCTCTCTGGTATCTCCTACAAGTAAACAGACAACTACTATCCTTATCAGAAGGGAGTGGGCCTTATTTAGGGTGAGTCAGACTCTACAGTCTGGCCACTCTAGATGGCTGATGTTAAAGAGAATAACCTCTGACCTACTTTCTCTGATCGCCTAGTGTACAGTCATACTCAAGCAGCTAAGTCTGCTACATATTATTGGGGAGACAGCTTAAGAGAAATCCTTCTGTTCCCCACAGGCTAGAAGACAGGGAACCACTTCCTGATCTGTCTGGCCAGAATACTGATACATTTGTCTACAAAATATGCTTTTACACAGCAGTCTGTGTGATCATGAGGTGTCGATGGGATCAGGTATCTGGCATCAAAGACCCAGAACAAAAAATCATATTAATGTGAATGAGGGGGAGTGCAGAGCAGAGACCTAAAGCCTGTCTGTAGACAATTGGACATCCCCTTACAGAAGGGTTACAAGGAAGAGACAAGCCAGTCAGGGTGCAGTATAGCACCGATGAAATATGCAGCTTTCCTTTAGTTCTTTAATGCTTCCACCTCCCCACTATCATGACCCAAGTTCTACCTTATAAATCCGCTAAGCCAGAGCATGTACACAGGTACAGATAAGAGCTGGAAACACAGGGAATCCAGGACAGATAAACCCTTCTGGACCAATAATGAAAGTAGCAATACCAGGAGGGGAAGGGAAAGGTGAGGGGAGAAAGGGAGAATTGATCACAATGATCTACATATAACCTCCTCCAAAAGGGACAGACAACAGAAAAGTGGGTGAAGGGAGACATTGGTCAGGTAAGACATGAAAAAATAATAATAGTTTATAAATTATTAAGGGTTCATGAGGGAGGGGACGGGGATTGAGCTGATACCAAGGACTCAAGTAGAAAGTAAATGTTTTGAGAATGATGATGGCAACAAATGTACAAATGTGCTTGACACAATGGATGTGTGTATGGATTTTGATAAGAGCTGTATGATCCCCCAATAGAATAATTTTTTTAAAAAATGCTTTTAATTTTTTCTTTATAATTTTTATTTTTTTAAATTTAATTTCAATTTTGTATTCTGCCTTTTATTATGAGTTTTTCTTTGATGCCATCTTTTAAAAAAATTCTAGTTGCTGACATTCCAGCAAGTAGGTTGTAGATAACTTAAACCATTTCTTTGTGATTGGCAGATGTTCTGTGGGAAAAAGGTGGGGCTGTCTGCTCTCTTAAAGATTTTTAGTCTTAGATATCCTATGGGTCAGTTCCTCTAGGGTCTCTGTAAAACAGAATAGACCCAGTGGTAGTAGCTTTCATTTTGGTTTGGTTATGACAAGCATGTTTCAGTATGTAAAATTAGTTCTTTTAGATACATTCCTAGATTTGAAATTACTAAGTTAAAGCATATGAACTTGTTTAAGGTTTATGGGATATATCACCACAGTGCTCTTTGAAAAGATTTTAAAGTCTATACCATTATCAACAACAGACAGGTGAATTCTTATAGCTATTTTTAGGGTTATTATTTTTAGAAATCTTTTTTGGTAATTGAATAGATAAATGATATTTAATTTAATTGACTTTCTTAAAAAGTTGAATTTTCTTTACATTAATTTTTTTCCTTATACTCTTTTTAAAATTATACATTTGCTTTAGCTATTTGTATAGCAAAAAACAAAAGGAAATAGCTTTGTATCATGTTTACATCATATTTCTCCTAAATAGTTTATGGTTTAATTTAGGTGTTACCTTAGGTTGCTTTCTCTAGAGGAGTAAAACTAGTGAAGTATGTATGTATGTATGTATGTGTATATATATATATTTCTAAATGACATATTATCAGAGCTCCTCAGGGTC
>NW_022103898.1:70695090-70696253 GCF_000313985.2 Echinops telfairi | reverse complement strand
AGAGAGAGAGAGAGAGAGAGAGAGAGAGAGAGAGAGTGTTTGAGATTTATTTCAAGGAAATGCACAGTTCTGGAGCCTGGCAAGCCCCAAATATCTGGGATCAAGCACCAGGCTAGAGGCATTTAACTCATGTGGTCACAAAGGCTAACAACCCAAAATTGTGAGGTCAGGTGGCAAGCTGCTCCTTCACAGGACTGTGAGAGTTGGCAAATTCCCAAATAGACAGGTCAGATGGCAGACACTGGATTATGTCTCAAGAACTGTAAATCAGATGCTGGATGGAGACAGACAGGCAGAGCATTGCCAGAACATTTTTATATATTGATTGTAGGCCACACTCCCAAGGTAACTCTCCTTATAGCAGACCACATATAGAGGATAATTACAGAACACTGAGAATCTTAGCCTAGCCAAATTAACACATAGCAATAACTATCATAAATGCTTTTTCTTTTTATTATATAAAATTATTTTCTCTGATTTGTTTTGTTTTAATTTTAGAAAGCTTTTTTTCATTCCAAATAGCTACTAAGCATTAGTTTAAATTATTTTTCTAGTTATTCTGTAGTTTGATTTCTCTTCCTTATTACTAGTGTATGGTACAATGTGTAAACCTTAATTTATATTTTCAAAACTAATCAGTTACAGCAACATAATTTGTTAAATAATCTTTCCCCATTCTACAATGTGCTATTTCTCATCAGATTCATGAATCAATGAAATAAAGATCAGACCATTTGACTCATTAAAAGTTTTTTGTTGTTGTTCTTCCCCTAAGTTTTATTAGGATTACCAATCTTCCTCCAAAGTAGATTTGAAACATTTTGAGGATAGAAATAAGTCCTAGGTAATTATTAGCCCCAGTTAATGTGATTCTTAGTGGGGTTTCATGGTTTCATGTTTATTTTCCAAATAAAAACTATAACTGCAATGAAACTGCTCAGAGCAAAGAAACCTCTAAATGGGGTCTCTTACCAGTGTGAGAAAATATTTCACTTGATATTTACTGTGTTAGACCGGGTTCTCTAGAGAGATAAAACCAAATTGCTGATAATTTAATATATTTATTTATAAAGATAAGTAGATATATAACAAGGAATGAACTGTTAAATCATATACAGTTAAATATATAATACAAGAAAGAAACAGTTAAATTATAAAGC
>NW_022103898.1:70678305-70694841 GCF_000313985.2 Echinops telfairi | reverse complement strand
AGAGCGAGAGACAAGAAAGGCAAGACTTACCAAGCCATTTATCTCTCTGCCCTTCAGTTAATCCATCTTGTGTTTATTGGCCAGGCTGGCAGAATAAACTATCTCATTTACCAAGCATATGGTGTTGCTGTAATAAGTAAACACCATGCTTTTTAAAAGTGTTAGGTAGAAATGAACGTGTTCCTATTCTTTCCTCCAAAGCTATATTGAATATTTTAATGGAAATTAAAATACATTTAATTAAAAGGTCAGTCATTTTCAGGTTTTTCATACATAAAGAGCAAGAACAATTTCTGTTTCCAATGACCACTCCATTTTTTAAGAAGGGAAAAACCCACCTTCACCCACTTTCTTTCCCACACATAATCTTTCTCTTGTATAGTTGTAATCTAGATATGGTGAGAATTAAAAAAAATAGATAAACCAAAAGCAGTTATTTTGTTGATAATCAATTAATAGCATCTTAAAGTGGCTATGGGCGAGGTGGTGGTGTAGTTTACTGGTGTATTTGTCTCATGTATCATGGTTGTTTATATCATTGTTGCATCAGTTGGATTAGGTGTATTGTTGGTACTGCACATGTTAAATTTAAAATGTACCCTAACTGTGTAAAATGTTTCTATTAATACACAATTATGATTAAAATACAACTCACATATTAAAATTGTTAAAAACTAGCCTTAAGTCATGTTGAATGTGGGAACGTCTTACAAGAAACCCCAGAAACAATAGTGAAATATTCTTTTAAGAAATAAGGCATCCCAGAAGCTTTTGCTGCCTCAGAGAATGCATTTGTTAGAAAAAGTTCAAGTGACTAAAGAGTATCCTGCATAGATAAATTGGCACTAGCTTTTCTTTTCTTTCTTGTCGTATTATTGGTATCTTTAAAACCAATGGTGGTATAAACTGTAAGATAATAGTTGTTTTTGTTTTGCTTTTTAAAATAACAGTATCCATTTTCTTTTTATTTGTCTGAAGACTTTAGATATACAACTTTAAAGTGAAGACTTTGCTTCTTTTTTGACACTTTAACGTCCATTATCATTAGGATACTGTCTACTTTAAGGCATGATAACCTGACGTTATGGGAAGAAAATAGAGCTAATAGTCCTATTTTCAAATTCTTATCTTAAACCAAAAAAACAAGCTCACAGTGACCTTACAGGGCAGAGTAGAACTGCCCCCTTGTGTTTCTGATACTTTAAATCTTTATAGGAATAGACAGTTTCAGCTTTCTCTCTTGGCGCAATTGGTAAGTTCAAACTGCTGATCTTGTGGTTAGCACTCAATGTGTAACCTACTAAGCCACCAGGGCTCCTAAATCTTAGCTTCTCACTTACTGCCATCAAAGCAATGCTGACCCTTAGCGACTCTGTAGGACAGAGTAGAATTGTCCATGTGAGTTTCTCAGAAGAAAGCCCTGTCCTTCTCCCATGGAGCATCTGGTGGTCTCAAGCTGCTGGCCTTGTGGATTGCAGTCCAACGCTAACCACTGCATACCAAGGCCCCAGGTCTTACCTTACCATCTCCTTATTGCTTCAGTGGCACCAACTCAGATCATTTGGGCCCATCGTAACTTCTATAAAATTATTATGATGCTAAATGAGAAACATTAACATCATAAAAGTTATCACTATATTGTGTTACTATTAAAATTTTAAATTCAACTAAACATTTAATAATGTTCGATTCTTTAGGGTAGAGTAGGGTAAGAATAGCCTTATATTGCATTGATTGTAACAGAATGAGTTATATATATATAAAACTTTATGTCTCAAGCATTTGGATCCGTGGTATGAGACATTGCTAGGGAAAATTTATGTTTCTGGGTTTGAATCAGAATCCTATATACGAGAGGAAGGAATGAGAGGGAATCCTTTTGAAAACACATTTCTTGCCAGTCAGACTGGCCTTTTATAATTGCTGCATCAGTAATTCATACTGAGGAACTTAGCTTGCCATCACAGGAAAGTATAGTCTTTATCATAGCATAAAAGGAATGTTGGGAGACGAAAGCTGGAGATTTAGATGGTACAATTAACAGTGATTCTGCAATCTTAATGGTGAGTCTAAATGACTTGGAAATTTTTTTAGAAAAACATTTTAGAATGTGTTTAGGACCTTTGAAAACATAAGTCAAGAACATGTTAAGTGTTCTTTTCAATTAAAATTATGTGCTGTTTATTAAAAGTTCCTGAGGATGACAAAGTTGTTTTTATAGTCTGTGTGTAGCCATTCAGGAGCTCTGGTAGCATAATGGGTTATACATTTCGTTGCTAACCACAAAGTCAGCAGTTCAAACCCACCAGCTGCTCCAAGAGAGAATGATGAGACTGTCTACTCCTCTAAAGATTGATTGACGTTTCAGAATCCATGAGAGCAGTTCTAGTCTGTCTTATAAAGTCTGTGAGTCAGTTGGACTGGGTGGCAGTGAGTTTGGTTTTGAGTTTTGGATATAGCTCCTCAGTAAATGTATATTGATTTGATTTCACTTTGTAAATTTAAATATGAATAATTCATTTTCTAGCCTCATTTATTTTTGTTGACATTTGAAAACTTCTTTAAAAATTGACTAAGTAATGCTTCAAATTATGGTATCCACATCCAATTCATTTACTGTCCTAGTGATAAGAAGAATGACATTCTTATTTTTAATTGTCTATTGCTTGAAACAAAAATTAGTGATATGTAAATTTGAGACATACAATAAAATTCCAGGGAGTTTCTGAATATTCATTCACAAATGTTTTGGAACATATACATATATGCATACACATGGGCTTTAAAAAGTTCTTGAATAAATTCCATTTTTCCACAAATTTTTGAATGCCTAGTATTGTGTGTCATGTGCATGCATGTACACACACAATTTTAATTGCTCATTCTGCTCTAGGGTATACATTCTTATTTTAGTTTCTCTTTTGTACTATAAGAAATAGGTTACTTATCCTGAAGCATAATGGAATTGCTGAGAAATCTATACTCTGAAGTGCCCTTAGAGTACACAGCAGAAGATGGAGGAGAACCAAAGGGCAGTGTTTAGGAGAACAGAAAGGAAAGCTATAGATAAGGGTTAAGGAGTATAGTTTAGATACAATGTCTACATTTAACCTGAAATATTTTAACTCTTACTACAAGACTTATATTTTGGTGTTTGTTTTCCATGAAGCAGTTTTTATTAATGTCACTTTGGTTATAATTATGCGTTAGTATTTATTCCTATGTATGAATTAAATTTAATAATTTTTGTGTTCTAAAGCATTGAAAGAGAACAGCTCAGAAGTTGTTCAGCCTTTTTTAATGGGTTGTGGAACCAAGGAACCGAAGATCACTCAGCTGTGCTTGGCAGCCATTCAGAGACTCATGTCCCATGAAGTTGTTTCTGAGGTAATATGAAGATTTTTATCTAAACCGTGTGCCTAAGAATAGAAACAGAATTTTTTATGAGGGGACATTGGAACATACTTGGCATAGAATATGACCCAATCTTATAAATAACAATGTGCTTAAATTAATTGGCTTAGTTTTGAAATATTGCCAGACTATATTAAACACATAAAAGTAATGAATAAAAATAAACTACATTTTTTCAAGCTATTTTTAATCTAAGAAGTCATGATTAAATAATATAAATGATAATTTTGAGATGCAAGCTAATTTTTAATATTGCATAGTTAATAAGTTTTCTAAAAATATTGAGAAAAATGTATTGGATTGTTTTCCTAGATCACCTGAGTTAATAATTGGATATTCTTTAATTTTACTGTATTTATATCTAACCTTATGTTGATAAAGCAAGAGAAGAAATTTCATCCCTATGAATCTGCATCCTGCTTTCAAATTTAATGATACTACCTTAATTCTCCACTCCTTAGGGTACTATAATCAATCACCACCCACTGCTGATTCCAATTGATGGAGACACTGTAGAACAGATTAGAACTGTGTTAAGGTTTCTGAGATTCTAAGTTTTTATAGGAGCATACAGGTTCATCTTTCTCCTTTTGAGCAGCTGGTGGGTTTGAACATCTGACCTTTCAGTTAGCAACCCAACACTTACCAGAGCATCCTCAATTGAATTGATAAATATGTTAATATGATTTACATTTAACCATTTTTATAATGTGTTGGTGAAATGAAAAATAAGACCAAGCAGCAGACTCATTTAATTTGGTTATGCCCGTATTATTTATAAATGTCCAAATGAAATAACTTTCATGATTATAGATGTGAGCTTTGATTTTGACTAGGTGTATTAAGACTGCAATGCTGCTGTTTTAAGTATATGCTAATGAGGTACTACATTTTAGAGAAATTTACTGTTTTGAAATGAAAACAGTAAATGCATGTCTGAAGTTGGTTGAGAGATGTATGCATATCTAAAAATATGATTTTATTGTTGTGTTCAAGAAATTCTCTCCAGGAAAGGTAAGGTTTATGTACATTTTCTCACTTGGGACTCAAGCACATATATTTTATTTGTTGAAAATAATTGAAATAATTATTTTACAGACTGCAGCTGGAAATATAATTAACATGCTTTGGCAGCTAATGGAAAATAGTCTAGAAGAACTTAAGCTACTTCAAACAGTTCTTGTTCTTTTAACAACCAATACAGTAGTTCATGATGAAGCACTGTCCAAGGTAGGAAACTTGTTTTCGAGAATGACCACCAAAGGACTTAATCTATACAAGTCAGTACTTCACGTATTGCAGTTTGTAGCCAACCTCCACTTGTATAATCTCTTTTTCTCAGCAGAATGACCTTATCCAGGGAAATGATTCATAATGTTCTCTAGCATAAAATAATAATGATGCCACTTAATTGACTCAAAGGCATATATAAATCATAGATATAGGAATGGGTTTTCAACTTGCACTTAATTCTAGCTCCAGTCTAAGAACAGTTGATTCTTATGACATGCCCCTGCTTGAATGACCAGGAATGTGAATAGTCTTGCTATTCAGAATGCACTGGAAAGTTGACTATGACAGATATAACTAGTTAAAATCTAACACTTTATCGTTTGATCTCCTTTTTAACCCATTTAAAAGTTGCTGTAGATTTTAAGATTTTCTGATCTCTTATCAACTGTGGGTTTTTCCTATTTTGTTATTGTTAGCATTTTTGAATCTTTATTTTGTATTTTTGTATGTTTTACAGTATGTAAAATCCAGATAGGTGAAATCTAAAGAGACACTAACTGGACTCATTGTTCCTTGCGGGTACAGCAGGGGAGATTGAGGGGGAAATGGGGAGCTAATAATTAGGAATATAAGAAAAAAGAAAATGTTCTAAAATTGATTGTGGTAATGATTGTGCAGGTTTTCTTGTTATGATTGAACTATTGAATTGTATGGTATTTGGATTATGTCCCAGTAAAACTGTTTATATAAAAACAATTTTTAAACCAAAAGTAGATATAGTCTTTGACAATATTTGAGTAAATTATTTGAAAGAAAAAAGTATGATGCTGTTTAAACCAAAAGACACTTCCTAATAGCTGTTGTGATGATTGACATTATTCATGAATAACCATTAAGGACTTATTTTCCTCAGATTAGAGTTGAAATCAAGCAATGATATTTAAGTAAAGCCCCTTGGTGGGCTTAGTTATTACCAATAAACAAAACAAAACAAAAAAACCCAAACTTTCTGTCATCGAATCAGTGCCAACTCATAGGGACCCTATAGGACAAGGTAGAGCTGCCCTTGTGAATTTCTGAGACTGTAATTCTTTACAGGAGTAAAAAGCCCTGTCTTTGTTTCGAACTTTGGACGTTGAAGTTAGCTGCCCAATGTGTAACCACTACACCAGAGCTTCTTTAATTCCCAATAGAAAATAGAAAAAGAGAAAAGTAGTACAAGAAGGAGCTGGGGGGAAAGGAAATGAGAAAAATAATATGTTGACAGCTGTCCGTGTTCTTGGGTATTTTTGATTCCCTGTGATAATCCCTCACTTAAAAATAACTTGACATAGATATGATATATTAGTCCATTTTAATTTGCCTCTGACCCTGAAGTGATGACTGCAGGAGTCTTCCAGTGTTTACATTGGATAAGCACTATATATGATAGCTGTTTCTCACTTCTTCCACATTCCTACTCTTTGATAATAGATAAGAACTGTTCTGTCACTCATTTTACTCTTAACAGTTTTTTCCTAGTTAAGAACTATTTCCAACGCACGGAAAGTAGAGTAATACAAGAACCTTTAATAGTTTATTGTTTAAAGTTGTTCTTTAGTCTTTCAGTAATAGCTGTCGTTCATAATTTGCCTTAGTTACATGAGATAAAGTTAATAGCCATGCTCTTCATTCTTATTTCAAACGAAGTGAAATTTTATTTTTAGGCAATTGTTCTTTGTTTTCGACTACACTTCACAAAAGATAATATTACAAATAATACAGCTGCTGCTACAGTGAGACAGGTTGTTACTGTTGTTTTTGAAAGGATGGTTGCCGAAGATGAACGACATAACGGTAAAGTGACAAATGTTTCTTTTGGTGGTGGTTGGGTTTTACCTATCCTGATGTCCATCCTTTGTCCTGTGAATGTGGGATACTCCACATCTAGGATACTTTAAAATATGTCTATTGTAAAGGCATTATTGACATTGCATGTTAATAACCATCAGTGCCTTATTTTTCAATAGTGGCAGTTTGAAAATAAATGCTCACAATTTTATAACTCTAAAAAGCCGATTCTTCATTTCTCTTATTCTTGTCATGTGTGTGTACATAGTTTCATATTGGAGATGAAGTGAAATTTTGCATTATGATGAAACATTGCATGTTATGCATTTTAAAACATTATTTTCATATTACTTTATCATATTTAAAATGTAATGGTTACATTATATTTTATAATTGTTTTGTAACTTAACTGATAAGCTCTTACAGAATGTACTTGGTGGTACTCCCCCAAAACAGATAAAAATTGCTGATGTGAGAGAGATAGTACATTTGGAGTTTGTTCCACCAGGTCAAACTGTTAATCAAGCTTTCTATTTAGAGGTTCTGAAAACAGTGGTGACAAAAAAGGCCTGATTTGTGGCAGACAGGGGACTGCACCTGCTCATGCAGCCATCTCAGTGGGCCAGTTTTTGACAAACAGCATACCTTTCTTGCCCCACACACCATGCTCTCCTGGCCTCACTCCATGTGACTTCTTTTTGTTTCCGTGAATGAAGAGGGACATGAAAGACAGTGATTTGATGATGTAGAGGAAGTGAAGAAAAAAAACGAGGGAGGTCCTGTCAGCCATCCAAACAGATGAGTTTGAAAAGTGTTTCCAGGAATGGAATGGCAGATTTGACAAATGTATTAAGTGTAATGGAGAGTACTTTGAAGTTTTGTAGAAAATTTTAAATACCTAGCTTTGAAAAAAATTCCAGAGTTTTGGGTACTCCCTCATATTGTTTGTTATTTACTGCTGTAGGAGTGTCTTCCAAAGTGCTTTTATTTTGTTTTAAATTATTTCTTTGGGATAAATTCCCAAGATTACCTTCCCTCTGGTGATTTATTTTGTCTATGCTTATTAACATATGTCAATAAAAATTATAAAGATTAAAAATTATATTTTGACAAAGTACATTTATTGTCATTTTTAGCATCTTTTTCTTTGTGATTTTTAATAACTTCCTAGGAACTTAGAAGTACATCCTCTCAAAGACCTGGTAGATTGTCCTCTTTTGTCATAATTTCCATGACTTGATAGCTTTTAATAATATAATTTTCATTTATCATCCTTAATGGATGAAAATTAAATCATCTTACTAGATGGGAAGATCACAAGATACTACAATCATGAGCAAACTATTTGCTTCATATAATCAAGGAACAAAAGATTAAACTACTTTTCTCTTTACATAATTTATGTTTTATAGTCTTTTATTTACATTTTATATTATTTTGGCAATGCTAGTTTTTAAAGATTGGAGTTTTAATAACTAATAGAAATCTACCTACTCTAATAATTACTTCCCATGAAATTAGTCATTGGTCGGATTTTTAACATTCAGTTTTAGGCATTCTGAACCCCTTAGGTGACTAGGATATCTCCTTTGACTCTCGTACTTTGATTTTTCTATATTTTCTTAAACCTAAAACTAGATGGACTTCCAGCAGTTTGGAATGTTAAGGAGTTAATCAGACTGTATACCACAATTAGTTAAAATATTCTTAATCACATTTTTAACAATATGGCAAATTTCTAATGTCAGTATTTTATGAACTCAAGCCTTCATACAATTCTTGCATTGATAATTTAAGTTGTGTCTCTACAAAGCTAGTGTCTCATTTAGTACTTTGGAATCAGGTAGAAACCCTTACAGGCTCTCTCAAGTGACTACAATCAACATTTAAATCAACATTTAAAAGTCTCTCATAATTTGTAGGTATGATAACTTGTTAGCATCCAAACAAATGCTGAAAAGACCATACTTACTCTTAGCTAGTGAATACCTATAAAATCGACATAGTAATTACAATAAAATGAGTAGTTAATTTGAGTATACATGGTATACATGGTAAAATGAAATAGTAATTAACCATACAGTAAACTTGTGTGTGTTTGGTTGTTTCAAGGTACATAAATTATGTGGATTTCAAATTCATGGAATAAAGGGGCTGCAGGTGGGAGGCTGGGAAAATCAAATGTATGGGCGAAAATACTAGGCTTGTTAAAGTGAGTCTAAGATAATGAATTATTTTTTTATGGAACTTTATATAAAAGTAAATTCTATATTTTTTCACTTTGGAGGCATAGTTTTGAACTTAAAGTGTATAGCTCTTTATACAAGTATTTATTTTATGCGTAACTTTAGAATGGTACACAAGATTTCTTATAAGCCATTATGAACTCCTAAAACTCATCCTATTTTGATTGCAGTTATTATAGAACAACCAGTACTGGTTCAAGGAAACAGTAATAGAAGATCTGTCAATACCCTCAAACCTTGTGCTAAAGATGCATATATGCTTTTTCAGGTATTTCTGCTGAGAAAAATGATTTTAATTTTAATTTTATCTTGTGTGTTCTTTTTAATTTTGAAATTTTGTCTGATTTGGTTTTTCTTATTAAAATGTCCAAAGTAGAATTAAGTTACAATCTAAAGAGCAAGTTCTACATTTACTGTATACAGTAGTATCTAATTAACATGATGAGCATGCACTTTGCTTTGCCAAAATACCTACATTGGTACTTGTTTTCACTAAGTAAAAGAAATCCTAAGAGGATTCTCACTTGCGTGCAAAAAAGGCAAAATCCATGTGAATGAGGATCAGCATTTCTTTTGCATTGAGCTGTTAAAAAGAAGCAGGTGGGGGCCTTCCCCTGGTAGACACTCCGAATGGTGGGCTTCAAGCCCCCTTGCCTCTGAACTGTGTCTGTGAACACTAGACAATAGTGTTATTTAGGTTTTCTGTGTTATTTGGTATGATTTGTTAGGGTATTTTTGGGGTTTAGGGATGTTCAAAAATGTTCCTGTGTAAATTAATGGTAATTGCTTCTTTGCTTTTCACCATTTCAGCATATTAAAAGTTTCATCAATGCAACAAATGTATTAGTGTGCTTGACACTATGTATGTATGTATGTATTGTGATAAGAGCTGTATGAGCCCCAATAAAGTGATTCCAAAAAAAGTTTCAACAGAAAAGTGGGTGAAGGGAGACGTCGGACAGGGCAAGATATGACAAAATAACAATTTATAAACTATCAAGGGCCCATGAGGGGGAGGGGGGAATAGGGAGGGAGGGGGACAATGAGGACCTAATGCCGGGGGTTTAAGTGGAGAGAAAATATTTTGAGAATGATGAGGGCAATGAATGTACAAATGCGCTTTACACAATTGATGTGTGTATGGATTGTGATAAGAGTTGTATGAGCCCCTAATAAAATGATTTTTAAAAAAAAGGCAATTAGAAAGAAAAAAAAGATGCTGTACTTTCAGATGGTTGGGAAAACCTGTATTAGAGAGGACTAGTTTATATATGGTCACTCTGAGTCAGATCTACTCGATGGCTGCTGGTTTTAAGCTTCCTAGTGACACAAACAGGTTATGTTCGACCACCAAGCGCATGTTTGGTGTTTGAAACAACCCACTAGTGCCATGCAAGGCAGGCCTGCCAGTCTAGGTTGGTCATATTTCAGGCATTGAAAACCCTATGGAAAGCTTTTCTACTCTGAAACTCCTGGGTTCACCATCCATGGTGTGTTGTAATTTGATGTGCACATCCCTATTTTTATGTTTCCTATCATGAATGAGTCTTTTAAGTAAAATAAGACTTATCTGTATTGAAATTTTAATTCATTTTAGATTAAAGAATTACTTTAAAGAATGCGAAATTTTAGCTCTTATCTGTATGTGTTGTATATTGTCAGTGGTTATAAAATTGTTTAAAGTTTCACTGATGGAGTCTATCAAGCGTACAGTTTATCAAATTTGCATTATCCATGTGTCGTTTCTGAGAAGTGAAAACTTTCCTAAAAAAGAGAATTTTTCTTTGATTTTTTTTTTCAACTGTGATTTTTGACAGATACATTTTAAACATGGGATTGTTTGATTTCTTTTCATAGGACCTTTGTCAATTGGTTAATGCTGATGCCCCTTACTGGCTAGTGGGCATGACGGAAATGACTCGGACATTTGGCCTTGAATTACTTGAGTCGGTACTGAATGATTTTCCACAAGTGTTTTTACAAGTAAGCCATTTGTAGCAAGATTACTTTTTTAATTACTTTACAGGTTTCTTTTTTTGTTTTCTTTAGAGAAAGCGCCATTTTGTTTTCACATTAAAATTAAAAGAAATTAAAACTTGAGATTTTAGACATATAACGATTTGTGTTATCTTACAACTTTTCATGTCTTAGCATTATGAAATTTTATCAGAGGTCTTAGAGATTATCTACCGATGTGCTTTTCTTATATAATATTTGTATTAGTCTAGGTACTTTGGAGAAACAAATCCATGGCGACTCATGTATAAGAGAGAGTTTTATGTAAAGAAAAGGTGCATCACGAAAACATCCCAACCCAATGCTGCCCAAGCCCACAAGTCCAACATTAACCCATTAACCCAACACCAGTCCACAAAGTCCTCCACCTCACAAAACAGAGGCAATGATGCCGACTGCAGGAGGAAAGCTGAGTCCGTGAACGTGTAAGCATCTCAGCACTGGCAAGGGTCTCCACACGGCTGCTCCAGCACCCAGGGCTGCATCGGGATAGATCCATGCGGCTTCTCCTTGGGGATGTCTTGGAGGAAGTCAATCTTGCAAGCTGAAGCTGCTAAGGCAGCTGTACCCGATACAACCATCACAAAACAAGAGACCCGAGAACTAGAAAGGCAAGGCTTCACCACCCATTTACCCCTCCGCCTTTCAACCAGCACCACATGTAATTATCGGCCAGGCTGGCACAATTAACTAACTCAATATTTTAAAACCTAATAGGAATTGTTGGTGATTTTTATTTCTGTATGTAAAACTCTGCTTTGGATAATTGACATAGAAAAAAGAATTAATACTTAGCAAATATAGTGTACCATACAAATTATTTCAAAACAGGTAGTTAATAAGAAAAGAAGTAAGAACTAATTCAGACACAATGCATGTATATATGGATTGTGATAAGAGCTGTACAAGCCCCCAATAAAACAGTTTTAAAAAAGAAATAATTTAAGTATCACTTTATTTATAAGAAACTGAAGTCCAGAATAAATTCAATGACTTAAACAGAGTGTAGTTCCTTAGTTATTAGAAATCTTGAACTAAAATCTTTCAGCTACTAATTTCGCTCCTTCCTCCACCATGCTGTTTCCCTAAATTCTTGTCTACAAAATAAGGTGAATTGAGTTTCATGGTAATATAAAATTCTGTAGCTTTGGGCTGAAATTTTTTTGGTTACAGTTCATAATTTTAGTATGCATTAAGCAATCATTAAATGCTTCTGATCATGATGCACAGTATTAACTGATAATGCTCTTCTTTATATTCCAATAGAATCTTCAAAAATTGACATCAGGTCAATTATGACTCGTTGTGACCCTACGGGGGAGGCTAGAACTGCTCCCCTTGGGGTTCTGAAGTGTAAATTTTTACAGGAGCAGAAAGCTCCTCTTTGCCCCACAGAGCAACTAGTAGATCCAAGCTGCTGATTTTGTGGTTAGCAATCCAGTGCACAAACCACTACACCACCAGGAGTCCTTTATAATAGGATAAGCAGTATTTATTTTAAGCTTCTTTATTGTGAATTAGGTAAAAGCAGATATTCAACAATTCATGCACATCTTGTTTCAATAAGCAGTATTTAGTTATGGCCTGTCCACAGTTCTACATAAAATGACAATGATAATCACTGCCACTTTTTGAGTGCCCATTAGGTACTATGATTATGCCTGATTTTTTATTTTTCACATTAAATTTTATTTCCATAAATGGCCTGAGTTAATACCATGAGGAAACTGAGATGTGCAGATGCTTGTTAAGTAATTTGCTCAAGGTTGCATGGTTACATTGTAAGTGACTGGGTTGCAATTTGCACCCCTGTTGATCTAAATTTCAAGTTTCTCCTCTAAACCCTTCTTTTTTAGCCATCACCTTGAAATAAATCCAAGACACAATGACTTCACCCCACTTCCAGCACACTTCTAGTGTAAGCCACTGTCACTCCATGCCTGAGTAATTGGATGTTTCCAAATGGATCTCCTTCCATCTGCACTTGCTCTGCTTTTCCCTAGTTACTTGTTATCCCTTACCCACAAGGATCCTTTACAACAAGCTAGAGATCATTTTTATCCTTTGTAAAAGTGCTTCAGTAGACATCCTTTCATCCAGTGTAAAAATAAAAGTTTTTTTATGGTCTGTGGGACTAGTCCTGATTTTCTTCCCAATATTCCTTGACTTTAGCTTTCCTATTCTTCCCCTTTAGCCATGCTCCTGGTGACGGAGTGGGTTCGCAGTAGGACCCCACCAGCTGCTGCTTCACGGGAGAAACATATGGCAATCTGTTTCTGTAAAGATTTCCAGTCTTGGAAGCCTTATGGTGCAGTTTTATCCTGCCCTATACAGGCCCTGTGATTCGCAGTCAATTCCATGGCAGTAGGCCTTTAAATGCCCCAAACAGTTAAATGCCTCAAGACCTTTGCATTTTTTTCTGGGCCTGAAATTCTGTTCTCCATATGGGTTGCTCCCTTTCTTTTTGAGGACTTTGTTCAACATCAACTTCCCCAACCACTCTGTGTAAATTGGCAGGCTGTTTTTGTTTGTTTGTTTGTTTTTCAATTATTCCAATCCCTTTACCTTTTTATCTTAAAAAAAAAAAAAAGACCACCATGATGTACATGTGTTTGTATATTTTTATTTTCTCTACAAGAAAGTAAGCTCTATGGGACAGAGATTTAGATCACTGGACAGGTGCCTTAAATAGTGTGGCATGTTGTAGGTATTTAATAAATATTTATAGAATCAGTAGATTGGTAAACAGATTTGAATTGGAAATTTTGACAGATTGGATTATATTTTCTGAAAACACTTGAAAATGTTTTGCTAGACTATTTATATTCATAAAATAAGTATTCTTATTTTATAAGTATTCATAAAATAAGTTTTATTTTTCTTGCTATATTATAGGGGTCTGTCAGTGGGCTAGGGGACAGGGCTTATTCTATGTAAGATCATAGTCTACAATTTTTTCCCCCAAGAGATAAATATTTCCATTTACTTGTAATTCACTGATTCACCAGTATTTACCAAGCAACTGAAATATTCATGCTGGCATATGGGTTCAATAAGGAGCTTTGGTGGTGTAGTAAGCTAAGTATTGGACTATTAACCACAGAGTCTGCAGTTAGGATCTGCTGCATGGGTGTAAGATGAAGCTTTCTGTTTCCATAAAGATTTACAACCTCAGAAACACACAGCGGCAGGTCTACTTTGCCCACTGTGTGTCAGAATTGACCTGATGGCAGTGAGGGCTTTTTCCTCTTTTTTCTTTTTTTGAGTTTGGTATGGGTTCATGGCCAAGGATTAAAAACTGGACAAAAGTAATAAAATCTATACCCTGTGGTTCATACACTCTAATGGAGATAAATTAATGATAAGATTTGTAATGAATTCACTGAGAGAAAAGTATAATTAGTGCTATGAGGATGAATTATTTAGGTGCCAAACCAAGGATAATGTTCTTAAACTTATAGTGAAGAATAAAGAGTTGTTGAGGAGATAGATAGGTGCGATAGGAAAAGAATACTCCAGACAAAGGAAATTACAAGAGCAGTGAGCCTCATGAGCAACATAGGGTAGGGACGTTAAAAATTGTGTTTAACCCTGTATCCCCATTGCCTAGTGCATGCATTAGACACTCTGAAGTAACTGCTGAACAAGTCAATGAGTTATAAAATGGGAGAAGCAAAATAACTAAGATTTCTAGTTTCAGCAGTGAGTCATTTGCCAAAATGGCTCACTGGTTATTACAAGGGAGAGATTTTTCAGGTTTGTTTGTTTGTTTGTTTTCTTCCTGTTGTAGATTTTCTTTGGTGTAAAACAGCAGAACTTTATTCTCTCGCAGTCTGGCACCAGAGGATGTAATCTGAGTGGCCACAGTGTTGATTCTTTCTGAGGGCAGATCTGTGCTATCCCTTTCTTCTGTTTTCTGGCCACAGCTGGCAATCCGTGGTGTGTGTTGGTTTGTGCCAGTGTAGCTCCTGTGTCCTCTCATGGCCTTCTGTGTTTCTTCTCTTCTTATGCATATTTTTAAACTTCTTATTGTGGTGTGAGTGAAAGTTTTCAGAGCAAATTAGTTTTGTAATCAGTTCTGCACAAATCGTTTCATGCCACCTATTGCCATCCTCACAATTTAACAATACTGTTCTTACTTTCTCTCTGTTTACTGTTTTCATTCATCATCCTTTCCTGACCCTTCTTGCCCTCCTAGTTTTATCCCTGAGCAAATGTATGGTTGATTGTTCTAAGCAGTGCATTCTTCCCTGGTGTTACTGTTCCTTAGAGGCGTGTTGGCTGAAAGTTTGAGCCAATGGGCTACCTTCAGTTCCTGGCATGAAGGGTGTCTAAGGGTCCAGTCTCAAAGGTTCCACCAGTCGCTATCTGACCACTAAGTCTTGCCTTTTTTCTGATTTTGAATTTTGTTTTCTTTCATTATTTGGAATGTTCTATTGTGATCATAATCAGAGCAGTAGATAGTGGTATCTGGACACCATTTAGTTTTTCTGGTTTTAGGGTAGTGGAGGCTGAGGTTTGCATGGTTCATTAGTCCTTCTGGACTAATTATTTTCTTATGTCTGTGGTTTTCTTAATTTCTCTTTGCTCCAGATGGTAAGAGACCAATCAGTGGCATTAGATGGCCACTCATAAGCTTTTAGGAACTAATCATTGCTCACCAAAATAGAATGTAGAATATTGTATTTGTGGGATGTATTATGCTAATTGACCTTCATGGTTATGGTCTTGAGAATCCCAGGTCCAATGACTCATTCCTTGAAAGTGTTTGGCTAAGACATGTTCACAGCTTTGCCCCTGCAAAAATTACTGTTTTTTTACATGCCCATTTTGAAATAAATGTCTTTGAGGCACAAAAAGTGTTCATTAACTTTGTGAATCTGGAACTCAAAAGAAAACTTAGGCTTAAACTTTTAAATGTTAATGTTATTGGAATATCCTTGCTCATTGAAGATGTAGGATGAAGTGAGATCATATGTGGTGAAAGCATAGAGTAGGAAGAATGGTGTGCTGGAGCTCTGCAGAACTTCAAATAAATGATTATGAAGGATAAGGATGGAAGGCAGATCACTAAGAGAAGGCCAGAAAATTCAAAAACCAAACTTACTGACATGAAGTCGATTCCGACTCATAGCAATCTTATTTATAGAGCAGAGTAGGACTGCCTCTGAGAATGCAAGGCTATTAATCTTTATAGGAGCAGAAAACTTCATCTTTCTCTTTTGATGGCCAGAAAGGGAGGAACAAATCTAAGGGTAAAAGACAAAGGCAAAGAAAGTTTCGAAGTGAATCAGGTAATCAGTTATGTCAGGTGCTTCTAGAGATTTGATTAAGGTGATGAATGAAAAGCCAATGTTTGCTTTGACTATAGAGATAATGGTGAGTATAATAATAGTTTTATTGGCATAGAGGTGGTGGTTGTTTAAGCAATCCAAGTAGAACAAACATTTTAAAGTTAATCTTTGAGTCTTCTCTGCGAAAAAATGGAATTGTTATCTTTGTAATAAAATCTGTGAATTATATATGATGGGGCTTCATGATATTTGGGAAAAATGGAATGAAAAGATAATGGAATTACTCACAAACTTTTTGAAGCTCCCTGGTATATCTTATAATGTACATAATTAAGTTTCCTCTCCTCAACTGCCTAATTTAAATGTTTTTTTAATTTATCATTTTATTAGGGGCTCATACAACTCTTATCACAATCCACACATACATCAATTGTGTAAAACGCATTTTGCATTCATTGCCCTCATCATTCTCAAAACATTTCCTCTCCACTTAAGCCCCCGGC
>NW_022103898.1:70646145-70677229 GCF_000313985.2 Echinops telfairi | reverse complement strand
GGTTTGTTAACACCTCTTCCTTTCTCCCTACCTCCCCCTCCCCCATGTCCCCCTGGAGCCGTCGGTCCCCTTGTTTTCTCCTCCAGATTGTTCATCCAGTCTATCTTATTTAGACAGACCTGTGGAGACAATAACATGCACAAAAACAAGACAGAGCAAAACCAAGCAACAATGTACAACAAAACAGCAATAACAACAAACCACTGACAAAGAACAAATTAAAACACAACACAAAAGAAAAGCTTGTAGTTAGTTCAAGGATTGCTGGCCTTTAGGAATGTTGCTTAATTTAAATGTTTTTCTTTTTGAATTTGAGTAGTAGTACTTTCAATTTTTTATGCTTCCATCAGTTACTCTAGTAAGCACCATTTACTCAATTCCAAAGTTAGTTCATGGTTTTTTTAAAGTATTTCTACACACTTGAAATACTGTTTATCATGTTTTTCTTGCACATTCAAAGAACAACATTAATTTCAGAATTGTGGGTAAACTGTAAGTAAATGATAAAAATAAATAAATCTAAACTATTAATACTGACAAGCTTTATTTCTGCAAGACTGTTTTAGAATATTAAGTGCAAACAAATGTAACTCTGTTTTTAAAATTTTAATTTCTTTTTCTTTTCTTTGCTAGCACCAAGAATTTAGTTTCCTCCTCAAAGAAAGGGTATGTCCTCTTGTGATAAAGCTATTTTCTCCAAACATAAAGTTCAGACAAGGTTCCAGCACTTCATCTTCCCCAGCACCAGTTGAAAAACCATATTTTCCCATCTGCATGCGATTATTGCGAGTGGTGTCTGTTCTGATTAAGCAGTTTTACAGCCTTTTGGTAAGTGTTAATTTCCATACATGTTTGTGTATACACTTGGATGTAATACTACTTTTAGATGATGTTTTATTTAATTTTTTAAAGGTTTGAACAGAAGGAGTAACTTTATTGATCAAATTTAGATGCTAAGTATTTGAGAATCTTTTTGTGTATCTATAATTGTTGACTTAGAGTCTCTGTGCTACTCCCAAGATAATAGCATATACATGAATATTTAAAAGACTCTATACAATATGAGGACAGGTCCATTTAATATTTCCACCTATCTTTCAAAAATATATTTACTTGTTGAGACATGGTGGAACTTAAAAGGTTTTGAAATTTCCAAGTTGGTTTGATAGCTCAAATATTGTCATTGGCAATTGTCAGTTACTTTCCTTAAAGTGACAGAATTACTTTTGAGACCAATTTTCAAGAGGATGTTTATAATATACTTAAATAATCATAGTTTGTTCTTTGCTCTTTCAAGTAAAATTCAAGTATCCAATTCAGTACACAATTCAATCATAATACTTTTCTTCTTGACAAGCATAAGTGCTGTGTATGTACTTAATTCGGACACAGCCCACCACTGCCATCAAGTCAATTCTGACTCAGAGTGACCCTGCACAGAGTTTCCAAGACAGCGAACCTTTGCTGGAGCAGATGGTGTCATCCTCCTCTCTCTCAGGGTCCTCTGATCCTTACCTGGCAGCACCTCTTTTTTTTGACACAGAGTATATAAAGAAAGATGTATACTTGTTTTATTTTTAATTATCATTGATTTTTAAGTTAAATGACTTTACCCCAATGAGTGAACATTGAGTAAATCTACAACCATCCTAGCTCAGTTTGGTATCACTGCCTTGATTCTAAGGCATTTGCTTTCACACCATCAGTACAATGCCATATATACAAAATAAAGCAATATCTTTGTATGAAAAGGTCTTGGGTACCCCTGGAGATCCAAGAAGCACACATTGGGAATCACTATGCTAGAGAATCAGTGTTCCTGTTTGGAACAGTTGACAGACCTCTGTCACATGGCTTCTTAGTCATCAGCAGTGTAAAGTTATGTTGTTTTTAGTTTTTTCTCCATGGCGATACCCAACTTTTAAGCATCTAGTGAACTGAAGGCATTAGAAAATACCAACTCCTAAGACTTTGGGCTTAAATCCTGAGGGTCTTTGTAGTTCTCAAATCCCTTGTGCTGAGACCACCACAGCTAAAACACCCAATAACTATAATCAGTTTGTCCTGGGAATTTTAGTGTCTCCTCAGTTCCCACCTCCCAGAGACCCTATTGTATCCTCTACTAATCTGTAATAAAAATAATCCATTAATTTTTTAATAAACTGTTTTTGTGTTACCACACATTTAATGAAAACTTATAGTGTATTTTAGATGTTAAAAATTATTTACAAATAACTTGATAAGGAGATAATGTCTAAATTAATAACAACTGTACTGATAGCTAATAATTTAGAGCATAATTATTTATCAGGCCCTATTCTAAGTTCTTTCTATATCTTCTACCTGGCAACTATAGGTTCCTTCTTGTTTTTGTTCTAGAAAATGTATGTGAAGTTTCCTTTGACATACTGCCTTTATGTTTCTAAAACAGCAGGGAAAAATACAAGGAAATTGCTGTGAAATTACTGAAAAGTAGAGCATATGACCCCATCAGGAATGTACATGACATGATACCACCTCAGAGTTTACAGAAATGGTGATTGCATGGTGGTACACTTGTTTCCTAAAAGTTTTAAATTGGTTAGCACTAAGGAGTGCTAGTGGAACAAAGGGTACTTGGCTATCCACAAAAAGGTTGGCTCCTCAAACCCATTTAGGGGGACCATGGAAGAAAGATTGGCTTCCATAAAGATTACGTCATAGGAACCCTAAGTGAGGTAATTGTACTCAGTCCATAGGGCTGCTATGAGCCGAAATTGACTTGACAACACCTAACAATAACAACTAATTCACAGCAACTGAGTTTTTAGCTGTGTATTTACAGAAACAGCTGATTATCTCTGCGTTAACTTTTCCATATGTAACTGCTTTTCCCTTCTCTTTTTCTTTTCCTCCGCTCTCCATTAGGGATTTTAATTTATTTCAGATCTAAAAGTGTTTCAAATTTGTCCATGACACTAAGTTAAGGACAAGGATGCAATTGAAAATTCTTCTCTGTGATTCACAGAATTATTGTCAAAAGAACTTTTATGTTTTAGGTCACTGAATGTGAGATATTTTTGTCACTTCTGGTGAAATTCCTGGATGCAGATAAACCACAGTGGTTACGGGCAGTTGCAGTAGAATCAATACATAGGCTCTGTGTGCAGCCTCAACTATTAAGGTAAAACCACAGCAATATTTTGCTAAGTAAATAAGTTAATATTTATGTGAGCAGGATGAGTTTAAGTATTGTACATGTGTATTAATGGTCTCTAAACACTGTGTGTCTACAGAAAGCAGCAGTTGTGGATATGGAAAATAACTGCAAGATGGGCAAAAAGGGTGATTTAGTGTTTTCTGTTCATTTGAATTTACTTAGTCAGCATACTCAAGATAATTTATTTTAGAACCTTAGCCTCAAGCAGAACCTTTGTCGTAAATTAGTGAAATCACTCAGATGTAATAAAAAGCTTTAACTTTATAATTGAAGTAGATTTAGTAATATCATTTGGTATAAAAATGCTTAAAATTTTAAATATACTCAAATATCTTTTCTGAAATATTTTCAATTATTTTACAGGTCATTTTGTCAATCTTATGATATGAAACAACATTCTACCAAAGTTTTTCGTGATATTGTAAATGCCCTGGGTTCATTTATCCAGTCATTGTTTCTTGTGCCTCCAACTGGAAACCCAGCTACTGCAGCAAACCAAGCTGGTAAAGGCTGATTTGTGTTTATACTGATAGATAGATAGATAGATAGATAGATAGATAGATAGATAGATAGAGAGATAGAGAGATAGAGAGAGAGAGAGATAGATAGTATTCTGCCATAATTTACTATACTCACTATTCTGAAAGGATAGTTCACAGACCAACTATTGCTAAAGAAATTTGGATCACTGGAATATGACTTATGACTGATAGATTGTTCCATATACTTGAAGAGTTATTTGATATTATTCAGATGACTCCCTTCATATTTTTTCATAACACTTTTTTTCTCTTTTGATATGTTTTCAGTTTTTGTAATTACATAAGAACAGGAGTTTGGATGCTAATTTCCTTTTGGAATAATGTTTATTTGGTGCCTCTATATATGAAAACACATTTGCAATTTCAGTATTTTCTGCATTCAGTGACATTCATGAACCTACTATGCTGTTAAACCATCACCTATTGGTTTCCAAAATTTTTCATTGCTTTTAACAGAAACTGTGTTCCCTACGCAATGGGCTGCTTATAGTCTCTGTTTTAACAAAATGGGTGAATTTGATTGAAGCTTGTGTGAGAATTGATATGTAGCTTTGCTTCCCTTTGCTTTCGTTTTCCTTTTGCCTTTTTGGTTTTTTTTTTCTTTTTCTTTTTTATTGTTAAAACTTTTGTTTTATTTTTTTAATTTTTTTTTTTTTTTTTTCTTTGTTGGTTTAATTTTTTTTTTTGTTGAATTTTTTTTACCAAGTTTTTTTTCTTTCATCATCTTAAAGTGTATAATTGAGTGACATTAAAAATATATGTCATGTTGTACTGCCATCATCACTACTTATTTCCAACAGTTTTTTTTCTATAATCACTCTAATTATTAGTACCATTGAAACAAAAAAAAAAGAAAATGTATTGGGTAACAGAGAATCCTTAGTAGCAAAAATAAGATTGATAATTTTTGCTTTTTGTATGTAATAGCCTATTTGTATAGTACAGGCAATTTTACAAAATTGACCCAGTGTTTGAATATTACTGACTTAATCAGTATCTTCACACCTCTTTCTTATTTAATAGGAAATAATAATGCAGGTGGCCAAGCCTCAGCACCAGCAAACTCAGGAATGTTGGGAATTGGTGGAGGTGTTACTTTGCTACCAGCATTTGAATATCGAGGAACTTGGATACCTATTCTGACCATAACAGTTCAAGGCAGTGCTAAAGCTACCTAGTAAGTAGTGGTTGCATTGTTTTATAAGGATTGATAATTATTTGATCCTAAAATTCTGCATTGTATATTATATTTAAAAATTTAAAACTAGTACTTATTAGGTGTATTGTTGGGTCACTTTCCCTCGGATTGAGCACATATATGGATCTCTTCCAGTCCAGTGTCACAGACAAGTGAATGTTTCCAAAGAAAGCTAGTCCAGTGGAATGTGAACATTATCAGACAATATTACTAATGTCAAAAGCAAATGGAATTGTTCTGAAGATAGTTGAAAATGGGTTGTACCAGTACATTCAGGCTGGATTCAGAAGAGGACATGGAACAAAGGATATCATTGCTGATGTCAGAGAGCTCTTTGCCACCAGCAGTGAATAAGAGAAAAACTTAGACCTGATTACGCAAAGGTGTGACTGTGTGGGTTATAGCAAATTATGGACAATATTATAAAGAATGGGAATTCCAGAACAATTATGCTCATGTGAAACCTGTACACAGACCAAGTGACATTCATTCAAAAAGAGCCAGGGAATTCTAATGGTTTCAAGTCAAGAAAAATGCATATCAGGATTGTATCCTTTCACCATATTCAGTCTATATGAGTGTTAATCCAAGAAACGACTATATGAAGAAAAACATGACAATAGGATTAGAGGAAGACTCAGCAGCAACCTGTGACATGCACGTGACATACCCCTTGTTTAATGAGAGTAAAAGTTTGAAGCACTTAACTGATTTGAAGCTTTCAATATGGATTACAGCCAAAAGTAAAGAAACCAGAAAATCTTAAAGCTGAACCAATAAGTAACAGTGTGATGAGTAGGAAAACATTATATCTGCATTTAATTTTACTTTGATCTAATCACTCCCCAAAATGTTGTAGTGAAGAAATGAAACAACGTATGATTGAGTAAATGTGCTGCAAAAGCTCTCTTCAAAATCAAAGATCCCATTTTTAGGAAGAGGTGCCTGGTCCAAGCCACGGAATTTCCTGTTGTCTCAGATATATGCCCGTGCTGGGCATATGAATAAGAAAGACCATAGGATTGGTGTGTTTGAATTATGGTGTTGGCAAAGAGTATTGAACATACCATGAACTGCAAGAAAAACAAGCAGATCTGTCTTGGACAAAGTACAGCCAGAATGTTCTTTAGAAGCACAGATGGCAAGACTTCTCATGCAGGAGCCATTTCCTTTAGAAGGACATCATGCTTGGTGTCAAAGTATTTGATTAGCTAAAAAGAAGACACTTAATGAGTGAGGTAGTTAGTTTATTGTGCCAACCTGGCCAATTAACACGTGGGGTTAATTGAAGGGTGGAGAGATAAATGCTCAGTGAGCCTTGCCTTTCTAGTTCTCGGGTGTCTTGCTTTCTGATGGTCTTATCAGGGTGCAGCTGTCTTTGCCAGTTCCCTGCTTTAGCTGGCAAGGCTCACTTCCTGCAAGACATCCCTGAGGAGAAGCCACATGAACCTACCCCATTGCAGCCGTGGGTGCTAGAGCACCCATGTGGAGACCCCTACCAGTGCTGAGATGTTTACACGTTCACTGACTTGGCTTTCCTTCTGCAGTCGGCATCATTGCATCTGTTTTGTGAGATGGAGTAGGACTTTGTGGATTGGTGCTGGACATAGGAATTAATGTTGGACTTGTGGGCTTGGACAGCACTGGGTTGGGATGTTTTCTTGATGCACACTTAACCTTTATATAAAACTCTCTTCTACAGAAACTCTTATGCATGAGTTTCTGTGGATTTGTTTCTTTATAGTACCCAGACTAATACATTATGGTACTGAGAGTGGGGTACTGGAGAAACAAATCATAAGATGGAGAGTAGATGTTTGTTTGGCCTCTCCCTCATGGAAGTTTTTCTTCTTTGTCTAGCCAGAGGTCAGATAAAGCCACACTATTTACTCAGTTGTTTTCTGGGTAAAATATGGGAAGTAGGAAAACAGAAAGTTTGTAAGCTCACTTGCTTTCAGCCATTAAAATTTGGTGTTTAGATGGCTTTAGGCCATGACTGTAAAGAAGGCTTTGAAAATATATGCTGCAGCCAGTGCTTTGGAGTACTTAGGAACTAATAGTCTTTGTCAAAAGCTGGAAAAAATCTGGAACCATGAAGAAAACTCCTCTCTGGGACTGAGAGCAGGCTAAAATGCTTGCTAGGTGACCACCTGGATCTACTTGTTGAGTGGAGGTGGGAGAAATGCAGCAATAAAGAGAAGGGTTGAATTTGGCCACTGACACCTGTGGACTTGGTTTATAGGAAAATGAGGAGAAGATGAGAGCGGGTTGACTTAAAGTTCATGACCTAGCATGAAGGGCTAGGCTTGTTGAGTATTGGTGAGAGCCCATGGTCTAAAGGCAAGGTGACCAAGGGTACCCTGTGGAGGCTGAGTGAGGCAGCCCACATTGAGTTGACCAGAACCCGACCTTATGGAGATTTTTGAGCCTGTGAACTGGTGTATATTGTTACTGACTGTATGGATGGCCTGTCCGGATTTGACTTTGCTTATGGATGCAGACTTCACAAGGTTCCCACTGGAATGAAGATTCTTCATGTCGAAAAATATGATTGTCTTCTCAGATGTCAGTGGGCAGTATATAAATTGGATACTCAAAATTGGGGGGATAAAGGCATGAAGTGGTCAACTTACAAATTTTCATAGGTGGGGGAACATATTCACAGGATTATAGGATTAGGGTGTAGGTGTTACTTAACTACAGTCATGAAGCTAATGAATTATGTACAGGTGCCAGGTTGGCAAGGGGTGGATTGAGGTAACCACCTGGCCAATAAACACATGTGGGGTTAATTGAAGGACAGAAGGATAAATGGCTCAGTGAGCCTCGCCTTTCTAGTTCTCCAGTCTCTTGCTTTGTGATGGTTGCACCAGGGTGCAGCTGCCTTAGCCAGTTCCCTGCGTTAGCTGGCAAGGCTCACTTCCTGCAAGACATCCTTGAGGAGAAGCCACATGGACCTACCCCAATGCAGCCCTGGGTGCTGAAGCACCATGTAGAGACCCCTGCCAGTGTTGAGATGCTTACACATTCACTGACTTGCCTTTCCTCCTGCAGTCGGCATCATTGCATCTGTTTTGTGAGTTGGAGGAGGACTTTGTGGATTGGTGTTGAACATATGAGTTAATGGGTTAATGTTGGACTTATGGGCTTGGGCCGTACTGGTTTGGGATGTTTTCTTGATGCACACTTAACCTTTATATAAAATTCTCTTATACATGAGTATCTGTGAATTTGTTTCTTTAAAGTACCCAGACTAATACAATGAGATAGATTGACACAGTGGCTGCAATATTGGGTTTAAACATAATCCCAATTGTGAGGATAGCATAGAACAAGGCAGTATCTCGTTCTGTAGTACATAAGGTTACTTTGAATCAGAACTGACTTGTTGCCACCTAAATACATTTCTAAGACACTTTTGTAATAATTTGAGTAGTCTATTTACAATTATTCTTTGTTGTTGCTTAATGTTTATTTACTATTGATTAAAAAACTTTTGAAACTATTAACAGCAGTTATGTAGTACCTATAGAAATCAAGCAATCAATATTTCCAACCAATGTAATATGAGCTTGGCATTCCAACAGTTCTGCTTGGGCAGTTACTATTATATTTTGAATAATTGGTATTCATAATTAAACCACGATTCTTGCAGTACTCTAGACTTTAAATGTAAAGTTAGTTTAAATGTGTATAGTATTCTATTTTGTATTATATCATCATAGTGATATTTTACCATATAGCTTAATTATTCTAAAATTATGAAAATGTAGAATCATCAAAGATTTAAATATTTTAACTAAGAGTCATTATTTTTATCCATTATAAGTACTTAATCTCATTTAGGCCTTGTCATGCTATAAAATATATTACAGCTTGAAAATATTAAGAGAATCAAAGAGTGAAATGGTCACGTCTAGCTCCCACTTCATTTTATAAACTGAAAAAGGTCTCAGTCCAAAGTGCTGCCCTTGTGTAGCTTTCCTGTCAGTGAGGGAGCTACTATGTACAAGCACTAATAAACTTGTAACCTTAAATAGGGGTTAACTTTTTGAGGGGCATAAAAGTAAATTAAGGGGATAAAGAATGACCAGAATGCAGATGGAAATAGATAAGTCTCTTAGAAGATAATATTGAACAAACACATAATTAGAAGGAAGAAAGGAACTCCTCCAGTAAACTTGCTGGGTGGGAGGTGGTGAAGAAACTGAACAAAAAAAAACTATCAAGTTGTAGAATTCCTTTTTTATTCATCACAGTCTAAAAGTTTCTTGTTTGCATAATTGGGGCAGGGGACAAAATATAAATTAGTACAATAATTAGTTTTGACAATAGTCTTGGAGGCCTTAATTTTTCTAATCGCACTAGGAGAGTAAATTTCTCTTCCAGATGAAGCAAACGCAGTGGTGTCCATTTACTTTTGTTCTGTTTATCTTAATACTTATGGTCCAGAAATTAGGGGGAATAGTTTATATTTTTTCTTCTTTGCAGCTTCTCACTAGTGTTTAATTTTCATAATTTCAGCCTAGAGATGTTAGACAAAGTTGAGCCCCCAACTATACCAGAAGGTTATGCCATGTCTGTGGCATTCCATTGTTTACTAGACCTTGTACGTGGAATCACTAGCATGATTGAAGGAGAGTTAGGAGAGGCTGAAGCAGAATATCAGACTGCCACTGAAGCAGTCTCTTCACCAGCACAGTCGTCGGAGCAGCAAGACTTACAGTCCACATCAGACCACACAGATAGAGAGACAGGTAAGTTACTACGATTCTTTGTTTTTCATTTTTATTTTGAAATAATTTGAAATGTATAAAGGTGTTACAAAAATAGTAGTTTCCTTAGACCCTTCACCCTGATTTCCCAATTGTTAACACTTTATTTTATTTGTCTTAATATTATGTGCCTATAGACATGACGCTGTGCTCTTTTCTGAGCTATTTAAGAGGAAGACATACCATCCTATCTTTCAGTATGCCAGTGTGTATGTTCTAAAACCAGGGCACTCTCCTACACAACCACAAGAAATTTACTATCTGTCCAGTATCATCTCCCAGATCCCATTCAGATTTTCCTAGTTTTTCCACAGATGCCCTGTGTGTTTTGGGATCACATGTTGAATTTAATTGCCATGTCTCTGTACTCTTTTTTAGTCTGCAGCAGTCCCTTAGTTTTTCATTGTTTTTATAATGTTGACTTTTTTTGTTTGTTTTGTTAAGAGTACTGAGTAGTCAAGTTGGGTCTTTCTGATGTTTCCTCATAATTAAATTTGACTTACGCACTTTTGGTAGGGCTACCCCAGAAATACTGTTCTGTCAGGAAACAAACCATAGCAATTCCACTCATTACTAGTGATGCTAACATTCATTATTTGATTAATTTATGTCTGCCAGGTTTCATCACTGTAAAGTTAATTAACTTTTATGGAAAAATATTTTGAGACCTTCTCTATTAGAACTTTTCCTAATTTATTTTTGCATACTTATTTATATTAATATGGGTTCATGGGTTTTTGTTTTATTGAAAGGATTATAATCTATACCCATCATCTATTTTGGTACTCTGTTTTCCCCTGTGTACTTTGAATATGTCCCCATCAATCTGTGAGCATTACCTTACTATCCAATAACAAGATGATCCAGGCTTATCTTAAATTTTTCTTGCCCACTTTTAGTCATTCATTTTTCGAAATAGCTCTGTGACTTTTTTTAGTGGAAAGTTCAGAACTATATCTGAAGGTGATGAATCAGTTCTGATGCATAGCAACCCTATAACTGTAATCTTTATGAAAGCACACTCTCTCCCATAGTGTGACTGGTGAGTTTGAACCACTGACCTTTTGTATAACAGCAGAGTACTTTACCATTGAGATTCAAACACATTGCCCGCAGGTCAACTTTGACTCACAGTGATGCTATAGAATAGATCTGTCTCACAGTGTTTGCAAGACTCTAAATCTTTATGGAAGCAAACGGTCTAATCTTTCTTCCCTGAAGTAGCTGGTGGATTCAACTGCTGACCGTTGTATTAGCAGGTCAGTGCTACTGCCCCACCAAAACTCATAACCAAACTCACTGCCCTTGGAGTTAATTCTGAGTCATATGCACCAGCAGGCTCCCTTAATGAAGAATAGTATTTACAAAGTAAAGGTGCCTATGTGGCATAGATGCTTTGTGCTCAACTACTACCCTAAGGGTTGTTGGTTCAAACTTATCCAGTGGTGCTCCGGCAGAAAGGCCTGGTGATCGATCTGTTCCCTTAAAGAGTATAGCCATGAAAACCCTATGGAGTTGTTCTATTCTGTAACACATGATTTTGCCCTGATGGAATCAATTTCATGGCAGCAGGTTTGGCTTTTGTTTATTTATAAAAGAAATAATGGACACTCTGTATACTTCTTGCTACTTGGTTAAGAATATATAACGGGTCTTTTTAAAGATTTGCAGAAAAACTCCATTATCTTCTCATTTCATTTCTCTGAGAACTTTGTGAAGGGCCCCTCTTATGTATACACAAACACACTAATCACACATCTGTCTTCTTTTTTAAAGTATCCATTTATTTTAAATATCATTCCTCATTCCAATTCAGTACCACAAAGTCTGTATAACTACCTTCTCCAGTGGTTAAAAAAAAACCCCGACCTTCATTTTACTCAGTGTATTTACTTGCTTAGTTCATAATGTATGTAACCAATCTCTTGGCTGACTGAGACAGCCTGTTTTTCAGTAGTCATCCTCACTTTCACCTGGTCACACAGACTGAGAGGTTGGCCTGATGAAGGACAAGGGAATAGGCACTAACGCATAAAAATTTCCATTTTTTATACATATATGTGCCTTGTTCATTTTGATACTTAACTTACTTTGGCCATAATGATAAATTAAAATTTTAATTTCTTTAATGTCTTTATTCATACATCAATTATTGTCAGAATTGTAGAATTTACTGTTGTTGTTTTTAAAGTGCTTTACATATAATTTTAGAGATATCAACCAGTTAAATTGTTTACAAAAAGATCTTAACTGTATACACAAATATTTAAAACATTTAAGAACAACTTGGCTTTAAGACTTCTGGAAGTCAGAAAATATAGTACAGTATTCAAGTATGAGTTTATTCAGATATGTTTTAAATATTACAGCTTCAGTGTTCATGATGAGTAGGTAGCTTTTAGAATTTGATACATTGGGAAATAGCATAACACCTGAATTATCACCAACTATTGTGGTTTTTGTTTTGTGTTACATTTTTGTTTTTTTCTTTAAGTTAGCAGAGCTGTTTGGGAAGAAATGGTGAATGCCTGCTGGTGTGGTCTTCTTGCTGCACTCTCACTGCTTCTTGATGCCAGGTATTAAGTCTTTATAAGTTTTCTTATTACATATGGCACGTAAAAAATTCAAGTGGTTTATTTAAATTTGGTCTAATATTTCTCCCAATTTATTTATATTGAACATTATTCTTTTCTCATCACCCTTTCCCCATCCATAGTTGCTCTATCCCCCACTAGAATTCTTGTTAAATTTGGGGAAAATGAAATTCACAAAATAACAGAATGTCTTGTTTGTTTTGAGACTTAATTTATACTATTTTAACAATGATGATGTATTATTAAATTTTTCTGTTTTTATTCAGAATTACAGGATTTAAATGCTTAATATTTTAAGTGTAATCTTGGAGTTTTGTATCTTTTTCTTAGATATAGTTAGTCCCTGATTGACAGTTCCATCATAAGTCAGTTAAGACATAAATTGCAGGCCTAATTTCTTCCCCATTTTATTAGTACTATTATCATTCATTTCATTTATTAATTTAATCTTTATATGCCTTTAGGTGTTTAAAGTATTCCACGTAAATTTTAGATGTATTTTAATACATACATTAAAATATATATAAAATAAAATAACAAACATTCATAAGTATGACTCATCATAATTCAAATGTGTCTTAAATAGGGAACTCCCTATTATGAATATGTGTATTGTATATTACTTTTACCCAGTCATATTTCCAAATAATAAGTTAATTAGTCAAAATTCTGTCTTATATAAATTTTGACAATTTTTTGTATATTTTAAATTTTGCTTACTATTTATTTCTAGATCATATTTTGCAGAATGAGTAAGAATAAATTAATCAGATTAAATGGAATACGTTATCTTTTCAGCACTGATGAAGCTGCCACTGAGAATATTTTAAAAGCTGAACTGACTATGGCTGCTCTCTGTGGGAAGCTGGGCCTTGTAACTTCAAGAGATGCTTTTATAACTGCAATCTGTAAAGGTTCCCTGCCTCCTCATTATGCTCTTACTGTATTGAATACCACCACTGCAGCTGCACTCTCCAATAAATGTAAGACTTACTCAGATTCTTGTCATATCCAATAGAAAAGATTAGAGACTTTCTTAGTTCAAGCTTCTACTCATTCTTTCAGTTTCATTGAGGAAATTAGTATCCCTGAGCCTGATTTCTTTCATCTTGTTCAAAAGGGAAAAAAAAGGGGGACGGGGGTGAGAGAAAATACCAATTTTAAACAAGTTCCGATTTTAATACATGTTTTAAATAATAGTTGAAGAGATAAAATATGCTGAATCTGGGAATTTTTTGTAAACTATAACATTGTTGAGCGGGTGGTGATGATTTTTTATAATTGAAACTAATAGAAAGTATTGCTTGTAACCACTTAGATTAGCCTAACATCCAAATGAACTGAAACTTGTAACTTAAAATGTCAACATTTTAATATGACATTCACTTTTCAGACTGCAAATGTGACTCTTGTTCTCTAACTTTTAACTAGAAAAGTAACTGGTGATCTAAAGCCAAACCAATCCCACTGCTGTCAAGTTGATTCCAATTCATAGAGATCCTGTAGGACAGAGTAGAACTGCTCCTTAGGGCTTCCGAGATTACCTTCGGCCTCGTCTTTCTCCTGTGAAGCAGTTGATGGATTTGAACCAGCAGTCAAAGAGTTAGCAGCCTCCTGCTTAAACCACTATAATACTAGGGCTCCTTACACTTGGGGTACATGGGTAGAAAGCTTAATACATTCTAATTTTACCTTATGAAGAAATAGTCCAAAGTTTTGTGATTTTCAAGTTATATAGCAAATTCTTATTATTTGCTTGTCTTGGTTTCTATACCTCATGATTTTTTTAATGGTAAAATGATATTTAAATATATGTCACAGTTGAACTTGTTCTGATCAAATTAGTATTTTAGAATATAGCTTGCGTTTGACAAAAGTTTTCCTTTGTGTTCTAGCATATTCTATTCAGGGCCAAAGTGTTCTGATGATCAGTCCATCAAGTGAATCCCACCAGCAGGTTGTAGCAGTGGGTCAGCCTCTAGCAGTCCAGCCTCAAGGGACAGTCATGGTAAAGTTTTTTGTTTTGTTTTTTTTTAATTACAAATTAGCTGCCAAGGATATCTCTTATATCCTTTATTTGTATTTGTCAAAAATTTTATCATTGCAGTTACTTGTTTTCTTTTACCTGGATACTATATCTATAGAAAAAAGTGGTTAAAATTATTCAATTGACATTTTCCTAAGCAACTATGGCAACAACTTGTAATCCAATTCATTTCTTGTGTGTAAAATCATTGAGAATAAGCATCCAAACCTGTTTTCTTATTTTCGTAAAGGGAAAAAAAATTGAATATGATGCTGCTTTACAATTTTTTTAATTTTTGAGAGTGCCTTACATTTCTGCAACTACATCGTTATTGTTGTTGTTGTTTTTTTAAATATCTAGCTAACATCCAAAAATATCCAGTGTATGAGGACTTTACTTAACTTGGCACACTGCCATGGAGCTGTTCTTGGAACATCCTGGCAACTTGTCTTGGCAACTCTACAGGTATGGTGTAGCCTCTAGGTCAGAGGTCAATGTTCTTTTTATATTTAAGGTCTAACAGTTAAACTAAGCAGTGCCCATTAGTGCTTTAGGCATGCCTCCAGAATAGGCAGTACGTTTGGAAAATGAGAAACTGTAAAGGAGAGGCAGTGTGGCTCATATTATAGGCAGTGATCAAGTATTTTTTATAGTTGCCTGGTGTAACAAGTCTTTTTATTCTTATTACTGGTTTTAGTTATTAGAAATTACTATTATGCTGCTGTTGTGTGTCATCAAGCTGATTCTGACAATAGGGACACTTCAGGACAGAATAGAGTTTCCAAGGCTAGAGTCTTTCAGGGATACTTGGCCACAAGCTGATGGTGGGCTCTGATCACTGACCCTTAGATTACTTAGTGTGCAGCACCAGGGCATTACTACCAATTTTAACTTTACTTATTAGAATTCCTATAATATTATGAAGTTTTGCTGATATTTATTCATTTTCTTCTTTTGCAGCATCTTGTATGGATTCTAGGATTAAAACCTAGTAGTGGGGGTGCCTTGAAACCTGGGAGAGCTGTAGAAGGACCCAGTACAGTAAGCCCTAGTCATTCTTCCCAAACTAGTGCTAGTGCCTCCTAGAGTGTTCCTGTTACATTTCATCCTTTTTGTTTTTTAGGTTCTAACAACAGCTGTGATGACAGATTTACCAGTGATTTCCAATATACTTTCAAGATTGTTTGAAAGCTCACAGTAAGTGTCTGTTTTGTAATTGATAAGAACATTGTTATTATCTATATATTTTAGATCATAATATCTTACTAATTCATTTTCATTTTAGGTATCTTGATGATGTGTCACTGCATCATTTAATAAATGCACTTTGCTCCTTATCCCTAGAAGCAATGGATATGGCTTATGGGAATAATAAGGTGTGGTATGCTACTTTTCAGTTTCAAATTTGGTACATTGTTTAATTAAATAAGTTACTCACCCTAGAACTTAGTCATTTGGTAGAGTAATTATATTTTGGAATTTTAACATTTAAGATTATATGTTGAGGGAATACAAAGAACATACTTTGACTATTGATATACTTTGCAATTTAAAATTTTCTATTTTGTGTATTGAATATTTTTATAAGGAATATGACAATACTATTTTATTAATAAGTACTACAAAATGTCACATGTATCAAAAAAGATTTGTCATAAAAGCCCCTTTGCACTTCTTTCAATGTACTGACTTCTAGGGAAGAAATATGTTGCGACATTTTCATATTAGATTTTATCAATACTGAAGAATGTTAAATATATATATTATAGTGAAGATCTTTTCCTCTAAAAGTTATAAAATTATTATGCTTATAATTTTCTTGAAAACAATCTTTTTCCGTTGTCTTTTTGTGTGTTCTTCCTTTTTTTAAATTCCATGTCTCAGTGTGAAGTACTACAGTAATTCATTAGAAAATACTCATGGCTTTAGTAAAATGAGTTTGCAGTTAGTAGATTTTGCCACTTACATTAGCAGTAGATTAGAGATAGTTGCCCTGTGATTTTTTTCCACCCTGCACCTTGTAACACATGGACTAATTTATCTGTGGGTGATATATACTGATTCTCTTTCTGATTATTGATATGCCATTGACTTTAGAGAGCTGCTTTCTCTGTCTCTTTATTCTACTATATAAAACTGACAGCCGTAAGCCCGGCCATAGCCTTAGCTTTTTATCTTTTCTCCTGGTTCCTACTGTCTCCTTTGCTTTGTTTTCATACTGACATTCAGACAGAAAGCCTGGATCTTTTCACGTGTCATGGTTCTTTTATTCTTTCTGGGTCCATATAGTAGCCATTCCTTTTGTGTTCCTGGTATAGTTTTTAATTTTCACTGGTTCCCCATGGAAGCATTCTCTCCTAACCAAGTTCTCCAGTGGGGCCATTCTGCATAGCATAGGGTAGCTGAAGGAGTTAACTATTGATGGCAAATCAATATTTGTTGCTGATTTTATATCACATAATCATTACAATCATGCCCTTTATAATATTCTGTTTTATTTACAGTTGAAGCCATCAGTTTTCCTAGTAGTATAAAAAAATGCAGTATGTTTTCTCCTTAGGAACCATCCCTTTTTGCTGTTGCCAAATTATTAGAAACTGGTCTTGTTAACATGCATCGAATAGAAATATTATGGAGACCTCTAACTGGCCATCTGCTTGAGGTAACACCTTTTTCTTAAACATTTTATTTAAAAGTTTATTAAAGAGTTTTTGAAGGACATATAATTTGTGCATGGATGATGATTAAATTACCAAAATGAAGGTAAACACTTAGAACAATGATTTAGGAACCATTTGAAAAATCAGAATAAATATTTTTTTCTCCCTTTGCTGACCTTGTATTTGCATCTGTTATATAGTGTGAAGCACATATTGAATTAAGTAATTTGTTCGATGAGGGAACAGTTTGCTTTTAGTGACTGAAAATTGGTGAGTTTTTAAAATGAGAGATAGCAATGGAATCTCTGAAGGTTTATTTCAGTTCTTTGACCTTCTGCTTGGAACCTCATTATTTTATTATATGGTCTTTTGATCACCTCCATTCCAGCAAGTTCTGAAACAACTTCAAAGTAATTGGGACTGAGAGTTAGGAGTTATACTGTTCATTTATAACCTCTGGTATGATTACAAGATAGCTTTTCTACAAAGTGAAAAATTTGTCAATAGATAGAGCCAGTGAATATTATCTGAAAATGTATATTATTTTGTAGTCAAGTTGAGTAGTTAATAATAATTAGCTATTTCATAATAACTGGTGGCATAATGGTTATGCATTGTTGGGCTGGGCTATGTGTTGAACAGTAAGGTCAGCAGTTTGAAACTACCAGCTGCTCTGTGGGAGAAAAATAGGGCTTTCTGTTCCCAGGAACAGTAACAATTTTGGAAACCCACAGGGGCAGTTCTACCCTGTCCTATAGAGTCAATATAAGTTGGCATCAACTTGATGGCAGTGAGTTTGATGGTTTGCTTTGTTTTTCTGAGGCGGGTGTCTGTCTGTACATATGTTTGTAGTTCAGGTTACCCTGGTTGTTTTATGTTATTTTAATACCCTGGGAAAGATATTATTCTCAGTAAGAAAAACAAGTGCATGAGGATTTTGTTGTTGTTTGCATTTGTGAGGGCTTTTATAAATTAAGGGAGATAGGCCCACTTCTTCGTTATTAGACATTCTCTTCAAACGGTAAGAAAACAAGTTCTTAAAATTTTAGCATTATTTTAAAATATGATATTAGACTAAATTAGGAACTTTACCATCAGCTCATTTCTTTTATTCTGTCTGATGACATTTCATTTACTTTTATGAAATCTTTTTTTCCTATACCTTATTTTAGTTTCATCTTTTTTTCCTCTCTATTGCTTCCTCTTGCCCCCATATTCAGAAGGTAAGCTAACTTACATTTTAGATCCATACATATTTTAAAAACTCTTACTGATGAATATTTGGTGAATTTTAAAAATGAAAAGAATAGAAAACATAATATTTAGATTATTCCTTTATCAAATTGATGTATGATTTGTATCTTAAATATAAAAATGAAATATTTCATATTTGTTCACTGTATATACCTTTAGGTTTGCCAGCATCCAAACTCTCGAATGAGAGAATGGGGAGCAGAAGCTTTAACTTCACTTATTAAAGCAGGTCTAACGTTTAATCATGATCCCCCACTTTCACAAAACCAGGTAATCTGGGGAGGGAGATTCCCATCTCAGTTTTTATATATAGTATATAACCAACCTGCCTCATATACAATTCTTCTTTTTTTAACTTATCAAAAAGGAATGTTCCAAAGGTGGGTTTGTGTTCATCCTTTTTGTATGTAGGCCATGGATCTCTTAACAGAAAGCTAATGTGCTTCGTTTAAGATTGTCTGCAGACTGTAATTTGAGCACCTTCGTGTAACTGCTCCATGACGGCATAGTGAGTGCTGGCTGGCCTGTGAACTACGCGTTCCACAGTGTGAACCACCAGCTGCTCTGAGGGAGGAAGCCAATGCCTTCTGCTCCCATAAAGCATCATGGTCTCGGACACCCACACGGACAGTGCTAGTCTGTCCTGTTGGACACGATACGTGGTTTTGAAGATTGATTTTTATTTTTTAAAAGATATGGCAAAATTAGCCTTTAATGATTATTGTTACAAGTTAAAATCATGTTTATCGTAATAAATTTTTTTCTATTTGCCATAGTCTAAGTAGAGTAACCTAAAAAAGCAGTAGCAAAGCCTTCCTGTCATTGGAACTTTTTATCCTAATTAGTTTTTCACTCCCTTTTCAGAGGCTGCAGTTGCTCTTATTGAATCCATTAAAGGAAATGTCCAATATTAACCATCCTGATATCCGACTCAAGCAATTAGAATGTGTGTTGCAGATACTGCAGAGTCAGGGAGACAGCCTTGGGCCTGGATGGCCATTAGTGCTTGGAGTCATGGGAGCAATCAGAAATGATCAAGGGTAAGTGTTTAAATCTAACATCTAAACAGGGAAACAAGAAGAAAGGGAAGATTTGTTTAAATTCTAAAATGATATTTTTAATATTTATTTTAATTGATTATTAATTGGGAGTTAGTACATATTTCATTCGATAGTTCGGTCACATCAAGCATTATTGTGCAATTGCTACCACAATCCGTTTCCAAACATTATTTTTCTTCCTGGACCCCCTTTTAGCCCCTGCCCCACCACCACTGTACCCCACCCTCCCCAAACCCTTATTCTATTTCCTTTCCCTATAGTTTCATCTATCCTGGGTTTTGCTTTGCATATTTTAACTTACTGGAAAGTTTATAATTTTTCTTTCCCATTTCTTTCTAATGCATCAGTATAAATTTATTTTCTATTTTCAGAGAATCCTTAATACGAACTGCATTCCAATGTCTTCAGTTGGTTGTCACAGACTTTCTACCAACAATGCCTTGCACTTGTCTACAGATAGTTGTAGATGTTGCCGGTAGCTTTGGACTTCATAACCAAGAACTGAATATTAGTTTAACTTCAATAGGTTTACTTGTAAGTATTGCCTTTCTGATGATAGTACAATAGAGAGCTCATGTTACACTGCTGGGACTGTATGCAAATTAAATGTTCTTTAGACTCAATGGGAATTGTTTAACTGACTTAAGGATTAAATGAAGTTCTTTAAGAAATACTTCATTAGTTTTTGGAATAATCATGCTATATTAAGCCTTTTCCATGGTTGTCATGAGAAAACTTAATAAGAACTGAAAGTATACAAGAAAAATATTTTAGAGCAAAGAAGAGTGAAGAAAATCAAAGATGTTTGGAAACAATTAGTCCAAAGGAAAATAGACCATGTGCACTTCAGCCTTCATAACCGTGAGACCAGAAGACTATATAGTGCCAACAATACAGACCTATAATGTGAACAGTAATGGCAAGGAGGTGTGCATACCATAGAACTTCAACTATAGGAGATCAAAAGGTCAGTGTTTGCCTGGAGCCAGGAAAGCTCAGAAGGCAGAAAGGGATATGAAACAACTACAAATGGAAACGGGTCATAAGGAAGATTTGGGAAGAGTGCAGTCGGTGTCACAAAGCCAAGTGTCTGTGAACTGTTGAAAGGAAACCCAATTTGCTCTGTAAACTTTCACCCCAATCACAGTGGTAAGCTGGAAAAAGAAAAATATCAAGTGGGCAAGTGTAAAGACTAATGTACTGCACAAGGCTTCTTTGACCTGACAAGCCAGGCTGTTACTCTGAGCACTAGGCGTCCTCACAGGACCAGGACTAACACCGCTCGGTGCACCTCACAACAACAACACATGCTCTGAAAGCCTGTGCACCTGTATGTTAAATGTGTCTGCCCCTATGGATTGATTAATTACTGCCCTCTTGGCCTCATTGTTATACATATAAAAAATTAAAGTTACAGCATTGTTGATATGGCCTGAGGTAAATATGTAGAGATATGATTCCTATGTTTATGTAATCTCTTCCATGTATATTATAACTCAGAAACCTTGTAAAGTCAGAATATTTACTTTATAAGCTAACTGCAATTATATTTTACCATTGAAATGATAGTTATAAAAATAAGTGTAAGCAAGCTGTGTATATGTTGCCTTTGTTAGGTGCCACTGATTCACAGTGACCCTGTGCACAACAGAGCATAACACTGCCCAGGCCTGCCCTATCCTCGCAGTTTTTCCTATGCTTGATCCCATTGTTGCAGTGACTGTGTCAGTCCATCTCCTTGAAGGCCTTCCCCTTTTTCTCTGCCACTCTACTTTTCCAAACATGCTGTCCTTCTCTGTCCAAACATGTCAGTTTCTCCTGACAACAGATCTAAAGCGTTTGAGACAAAGTCTCAACATCGCTGCCTCTAAGAAGCATTCTGGCTATACTTCTTCCAAGGCAAGTTTGTTCTCTTGGCAGTTCGTGGCACTTTCAGCATTCTTCACTAGCACCATCATTCAGTTGCACCAGTTCTCCTTCAGTCTCCTTATTCAGTGTCCAGCTTTCAGCTGCATATGAAGTCCGTCTGTAGACAGTTGGACATCCCCTTACAGAAGGGTCACCAGGTAGAGAAGAGCTAGTCAGGGTGCAGTATAGCACTGATGAAACATGCAACTTTCCTCTCGTTTTTAATGCTTCACCCATACCCACACCCACTATCATGACCCCAATTCTACCTTACAAATCCGGCTAGACCAGAGCATGTACACAGGTACAGAAAAGGGCTGGAAACATAGGGAATCCAGGACATACAAACCGTTCAGGACCAATAATGAAAGTAACGATATCAGAAGGAGAAGGCGAAGTGATGATGGGCCATTGGTTAGTGTAAGACATGAAAAAAATAATAATTTATAAATTATCAAGGCTTCATGATGGAGGGAGGGTGGGGGAGTGGGGGGGGGGAAATGACTCAAGTAGAAAGAAAATGTTTTGAAAATGATGATGGCAACATAGGCACAAATGGGCTTGACACGATGGATGGATGGATGAGCCCCCAATAAAATGATTTAAAAAAAAAGAAGAAAATCCATGGCTCAGGTGCGCCTTGGTCCTCAAAGTGACCACCTTACTTTTCAACACTTGATGAGGAGATCTTGTGTTATCAGATTTACCCAATGCAGTACATCATTTGATCACTTGGCTGCTGCTTCCATGAGCTTTTATTGCTCTTGGAAAAAACTAGTTGACATTCCACCATTTCAGGAGGTAGCATATGAGCAAAACCAATAGTATTGAAGGAAGAGGTTCAAGTTGTGCCGAATGCACTAGCTTATACCAAGGTTCCAGGAATTGGTCTATCAATTGAACATTTCAAAGAAGTGAATTAAGCACTGGAAGCACTTACCCATCTATGGCAGGAAATTTGGAAGACAGCTACTTGGTAACTGACTGGAAGGGATTCATATACCCATTCCAAAGAGGTGACCCAACAGAATGTTCAAATTATAGAATGATATCATTAATATAGCATGCAAGTAAATTTTTGCTGAAGATCATCCAACAGCAGTTGTAGCAATACAGCAAGCTGCCAGAGGTTCAGGCCAGATTCAAAAGAGGCATGGAACAAGTGATATTGGTGATGTCAGATGGATCTTAGCTAGAAGTGGAGTATATCAGAAAGATGTTTACTTGTGTTTTATTGACTCTGCAAAGGTACTTGACTGTGCAATGGCTGTACATATAATTGCTCCGAAAAAGTGGTTAATTTAATGCTGATTAAATTACTTCTAGATATCACCTCCTTGGATCCTTTGTGTTTTTATTATTGGCATAATTTGGTTGAGGATTAAGTCAAGATATGTTTGGAGTAATTATTCTTCACTTATATGAAATTATAAAATATATTAAATGTTTGCTACTAATGCTGTTGGTTGTGATAATGATATTATGGCTATATTTTTTAAAAGTCTTTAGTGTAGATTAAAACATGAGCGTAAACTAAATGGAGCAACATGTAAACCATTGTTTTATCTGAGTGATGAGTTTGCCGATACATTGAAATTCACCATACTACTCTTCTTTATTTTCTGTATATGAAAAAAAGTCATAATAGAAAAGTAAAGCTTTAAAGATTAATACTAAAACTACATCTTTCCATCAAATTGTACTAAAATCAGTCAGAGGTCCTGAGTGAGGAAGAGATATTTTCATTGAATATGTTCTACTAGGAAAGATTTAATATTTAAATTCTATTCTGAAGCCAAAATAGCCTTCTAAGACAAATTTAAGTCATTGGTTTAAAATAAATAATATTAAGTATTTTTCTACTTTATTTTTTAGTGGAATATTTCAGATTATTTTTTCCAAAGAGGAGAAGCGATTGAAAAAGAATTAAATAAAGAAGAGGCAGCACAACAAAAGCAGGCAGAAGAGAAAGGAGTAGTTTTGAATCGGCCGTTCCATCCTGCACCACCATTTGATTGCTTGTGGTTGTGTCTTTATGCCAAGTTGGGTGAACTATGTGTGGACCCCCGTCCTGCAGTAAGGAAGAGTGCTGGGCAAACTCTGTTTTCTACAATTGGTGCACATGGGACATTATTACAACATTCAACATGGCACACAGTTATTTGGAAGGTATTGTAATTTAGCTTAAGTTACTAGCTTTTAATGTTTCTTTTTTTTTTTTTTTAAGGAGCCTGTTGGTATAGTGAGTTTAGTGTTGGGTTGCTAGCCAGAGGTTGGCAGTTCAAACCCACCAGTTGCACTGTTAGTTAAAAATGAGACTCTCTGCTTCAGATTATTTTAGTACATACTCTTAAATAGAAGGGGATTCTTAAAAGTTTGTGGGAAAATGTAATTAAAAGACAGTGAACTTTTTTCCCCTGAATCTTTTGAAAGCCCTTCATAGTAACACATAACACAATCATCGAAAGGGCTTATTAAGTCACAGATTGCTTCTCCCCCTTCCACTGGGTACTTATCCTGTAGGTTGTCTCCCAAATGTTAAAGTGTCCCCAGACTCAGTAAGTCTTACACACTGTTCTATTCTCATTGAGCTTTTCACATACATGACCTTAAAAATAAACTTAAGAATATGTAAGGGTACATCTTTTCAGCATTTTCCTCTTACATATGAGAATTGACCAGCATTGGTAACAGTTCCCAGTTTGCCATGCCATTACTTAATTTATGTTATCAATACTTTTTATGTAACATTTTTATAAATATTCAGGTTCTTTTCCATCTATTGGACCGAGTTCGAGAATCTTCTACCACTGCTGACAAAGAAAAGATCGAGTCAGGAGGTGGCAATATTCTCATTCATCATTCAAGGGATACAGCAGAGAAGCAATGGGCTGAAACATGGGTGTTAACACTGGCCGGCGTAGCAAGAATCTTCAACACTAGAAGATATTTATTGCAACCTTTAGGTATATATATTTGCCAGGGTGTATGTGTTTGGGGGAGAGGGGGGACTGTAAATAATTTGAGGAGCCCTAGTTGTACAATGGGTTAAGTGCTTTTGCTGCTACCCGAAAGGTCAGTGATTGAAACCCACCAGCCAGTCCTCAGGAGAAAGACCTGGGGGGGTTGCTTCTGTAGAGATTATAGTGCTGGAACGCCTACGGGGCAGTTCTGCTCTATCCTGCTGGGTGTCCGTGAGTTGGAGTCGACTGAATGGCAGTGGATTTATACAAGTAATTCATGCTAAAGGGAATCTGGAAAACACATGATGGTAATACCCAAGAACGGTAAATTTTAACTTTTAAGTGTGCATTTTTATTCAGAAAGCATTTAATGTGCACCTGATGTGACCAAGACACTAGAAGGTACAATGTCTGTAAACTATACTTGTCATGCTATCATAGGCATGAGTGAGAAACCGTAATTACTTGGCTGGATCAAAAATATTGCAACTAGGGTTTCAGTTTATTCACGTACAAGTTTATTCCCAATAAAGTGTGTTTAAACATGTCTCTGTGATCAGCGAATGGCTGCACACAAACTCTCTCAGAAATAACACTAATCTTAGTTCATTCGGGTACATTCAATGAAAAGGGTCCGATGAAAACTAATTTCTGACCTGATCTGTAAGGCCAGTTAACTTCAAGGCAGAGAAATCCACTCACAAATATTATGGCAATTGATTTTTGGAACTCCCAAGCAGTAATCTTGATAGTTTTTATTCAAAGGACACAGGCTGATCATGGGGCTTATTAAGTTTTAAGAAAACTAAAAGCTCTGTTGGTAACAAAAGCTGTGCTGAGGAGTGACTCCCATTAAAGTGATGGACCTCATGTTTTGGTGGGTGGCAAGGCAGTTCTACAGCAGTTTTATTGGGTAAACTGTACTCCATCCACCCCACAACTTCAATCTTGCCCCTTCACACTTTCCCCCGTCCCCTACACAAAGAAATGTTGAAAAGGAGCACATGTCGAGTCCCTCTAAGATGCTAAAACTGCTGTTTTAAAATAGTGTAAATCGAAAAACACAGTGCTTCCAAGAAAGGTCAGAAAGACATCCCCCCTAGATGGGGGATATGTTGAGATAGTCGCTTCATGGTTTTATGTTTCTGTTTAATGCTTTTGTGATTTTGTAGCAGTACTTTTTACTTACTCTCATGCATACGTGTGAGGGGCTTCAGAAAGTTCAGGGAGCCCTGGCAGCATAGTGGGTTGCTAACCACAAGGCCAGCAGTTTGAAACCACCCGTCGCTCTATGGGAGTGAGATGAGACTTTTCTACTCCAATAAAGATGTAGTCTTGGAAGCCCACAGGAAGCAAGTCTGCTTTGCCCTATAGGGGTGCTATGAGTCAAAGTTGACTTGATGGCGGTGAGTGTGAGTTTTGTTTTTTGTTTGTTTGAATTTTGAGTCAATGTTCACAATGGAATTAAAAGATATCCACTGTTTTATGAACTATTTTGAAGCTCCCCCTTATGTAAAATTGCAAAAATGGTGAATGCTATGAAGGAGTGCAAACTTGTGAGATTATGATATTCGATCTAGCCAGAGAGGTCCAAATAGGCTACCTTGAGAAAGTTTATTTTACTGAAGATCTGAAGTTTAAGTACAAATTCACCAGGCAAGAAGATGCAGTGGGAAGATCATTCTCTTAGACTGCATAAAAGGAATTGGAGAAGACCCTTGCTTGTGTTTGGAATGAAGCGAATAGGGAGAGGCATGATTACAGATAGGATTGGTGGCAGAGGAAGAGGCCAGACAATGCAAAACTTTGTAGACCGTGTTTAAAAGTTAGAATTTCATCCTGAGTAATGAAAAACCACTGAAAAGTTTTTGTCATATGATGGAATCAGATATGGACGTCTGAAGGTCACTTGGATAGTGTGTGTAGAATAGAATGGCAGCAAAGAGCAATGGATGATTTTTCTAATGTTTTTTAAAAGCGTGACAGGATATTGTTAGGAGGCTGTTGCTCATAAAGGGCAGTGACTCTCAACCTTAAGTTTGATTTGGGGGCATTTTTGGTTATCACAGCTGTGTGAGGCTATATTAGCATCTAGTGGTTAGAATCCAGGGCTGCGGCCGAACATCTACTACATACAGAACAGCTCCTCAACACAGAACTGCCCAACTCAGAATGTTGATGGTGCTGAGGACGAGCCACCCGGATGTCGGTTTTCACTGCTTAAATTTTAGATGTACCAATGGGGGTGATAGACATGGGCAGCGATAATTTTGTGCATGGTTATGAGCATGCTGTATATACTTTATGTTTAACTATTTTTTTTAAGGCCTGTAGTCTGACATCATCAGATATGCATATCCAAAGATCACTTTGGCTGGTATATGTAGAATGTGTGCTAAAATATAAGCATATTTACTCCCTTCATAGGTATTTGAGTATGTTCTTAGTACTTTTTTTTCACTTCACTTTCTTAAAAATTCAGTAACAGTAATTTATAGTATCTGATTCCTTTTGCACTTTGGAACTTAATGCTTATATGTTTTTATTTTATCTATTTTTTCTCTTTATGTAATATTTACATAGAATAAAACACAAATTTTAATTGTACAGTCACTAAATTTTAACAAATGGTAATCTTTTTTATTTCTTTTCAACTTTTTATTGTGCCTTGGATGAAAGTTTACAGAGCAGATTTGTTTTCCGGCCCCCAATGAATGCTTGCTTTATTATTGCCATCCCCACAATATAGTAACTTTCCCCCTCAGTCCTCCCTGAGTTACCTATTTCCATTTGCCCCTTCCTACCCCGTCCTGCCTTCTGAGCTTGGTTTTTGGTCTCTCATGATTGATTTTTGGAGAGGTTTTGAGGGGACTGCAAAAGTTTGTAGGAAAATTCCACTGTCTTTTAATTCCATTTTCCACCAACTTGTCGAAGCCCCACAAGCATTTCTCCCTGGTGCTGTTGCTCACTTTATAGTCCTGTCTGTTATCTGGCTGAAAGTTGATTCCTAAGGGTAAATTCTGTGCCAAGCTTGAAGGGTGTCTTAAATGACCACAGTCTTGGGACTTCCACTGGTCTCTATCAGACCAGAAAATCTGGCCTTTTCATTGATTTGAATTTTGTTCTAATTTTTTTCTCCTCCTAGATCCAAAATCTACTACTGTGATTTTGATCAGAGCAGTATGTTAATGGTAGTGGACTTGTAGAACTGATCTCCGGGTGGTAAATGTTGTGGTTCATGTGGTCCATTATTTCTTTGGACTAATTGTTTCTTTGAGTACTAGGTTTTCTACACTCTGCTTTGCTCTGGACATTGAGAGCCCAATAGTAGATGGCCTCTCAAGCTTTTGAAGACCCCACTTGTTCCTCACCACAGCAGGGTCTAGAAAGTTGTTGTCGATTATGGTATGGCAGTTGATCTAGACATCCCTCATTAACTATCATTCTTAATACCAAGATTTAGTTTTTCTAGTGAAGATATAAGGCAAAATTCTTTTTAAAAAAACTTTATAACTTGAAGCTAGAAAATAATTTTTATCATTGATTTTGGAAATGGTTCAGATTTTTAATACTCTTACATAAAAGAGACTTCTTTCTAGGCATAAAGTATGTTAATGAAGGAAATGCACAGTTTCCCACCCCTGCTATTGGCATGGGATATTATAAGTCAGGTCAGTTCACCGTCAGTCAGATTAATTCACCATCTGGTTAGCAAGTATACTGATTCTTCTGACTTTTCAACAGAGATAGCAACTGGCACACTTTGTTTAACTCTTTTAATAGTTGTGAAATATAATTTGTTAAAACTCCAAACTCTGTTCATGTGAATTATACTTTAGTTTATTAATAAAGAAAATATGGTTGGGAAAAGGTGGTATAATTGGGCAGGTGTTACCTAAGCAGGTAGTTTGGTTTTTTTTTATGCCAGATTTATTTTCAGTTCCTTGTAGGCATTTGGGTTTATCTCTTAATTTTTAAAAAGAAAATTGAGAATTTTCAGCTAAACACACTTTTGAGATACGCACACCTTAGAATAATCAACAAAATGAGATCAAAAGGACAGAATTTACCCAAGGAAAAATTTCACAAGGGTTAGGAAAGAAGGAGGGATGGATATAGAATACTCAGGGAGGAATTGGAGAGGTGAATTTACATTGGGAATTGGCAATCAATGAATTTACATTGGGAATTGGCAATCAATGACGTGGAAGAAAAAGTGTATGAATTGTTGAATGAAAAACTGATCTTCACCCTATTCATAATAAAATTTTTCTAAAGAAAATTGTCATTTGTAGCTTTTACAAACAAAGTCTTAAATCTGCCATGTGTTGAGAGCTCGTATCTGTACCAATGTGTGTTCTCCGGTCTAGCCAGATTTTTAAGATGGAACTGGGTCATAGTAATGGTGGGGATGGGGTTGGGGGAAGGAAGCATTCAGGAACTAGAGGAATGAAGTGTGATTCGTCAGTGCTATACTACACCTTGGTTGAATCATCCCTTCCTTATAACCCTTCGATGGGGTGGATATCTAATTATCTACAAACGGGCTTTGGGTCTCCACTCCAACTGCCCTCATTTGCATCGATATAGTTGTTTGTTTGGGATCTCTTGATACCTGATACCTGATCCCATCAACACTTCATGATCACACAGGCTGGTGTGCTTCTTCCTTGTGTGCTTATTTGCTTCCCTGCTTTTGCATTGGCTTCATGCAAGTATAAGGGTAATAACCCATGCTAATAATAAAGCCATTAGATTTGGCTCTTGTAGAAACAAGGTCATATTTGCTGTATTTAGTATGTTGTGGCAACATACTATTCAACATAGTATCTCTATGAACAGTTGCTACAACATACTATACCTGTCCATAGAAATCTTCATTATAAAGGTGTTTAGTTGATCACCGGATTAGGGCAGCAGATTGAATTAATGAGTGAAAACCAACACGTATTACAGAATAGCTATTCAGTCCAGGGGTGTGCTGATGGTGGATCAGGTTCAAATTCACACAAGGGACAGATTTAGATTCATTATAAAAGTCACATTCTTTTTTATAATTCATTTTCTTTTGACAATTCACTCACTGTTATGGGCAAAACAATGTTTAAGAAATTGTACAATTGTAAAATTACTTAAATATGAAAACCATAGTATAAAGTTAAGGTTTTATGGCATATCACCTATTTTATTTTATACATTTGACCCTGGATTCTTAAGCTTATTTGACTTACCACCTCCTTTTTAGAAAAAACTACTCAGCAACCCCTTCACAATTAGAAACGATAGTACTATAGGCCATAATCCAGGTTAAAGTGTACTTACCTGCTATGGCAGCTGCCCTGAATTGTCCCAGCATCCTCCCAGAACATGGTGTCACCCACTTTGGGAAAGACAGATTAAGATCTATAAGACTCAAGTATCTTACTGTATAACTTACAGCCCTTTATTAAATATGTTAAAGATTGAGAGGTCTTGAGTAATTATAATAAATGTAGTTTATTTTTATTTACCAAAAAAAAAAGAAGAAAAAGCCTATAAGATTTTTATTCTGTTCTCTGAAAGAAGTACTAGGATGTAAAATTATGTTTCTAAGACCAAACATTTTGATAGACTAACTTCTTTCTGAGGCTTTTTTTCTCTTACCTCTGATTTTTTTTCCCTCCTGAATTTCTGGGTTGTAATTATTTTAATTCACAGAGTTAATATCTTAACACATACACATAGTTTTTCTATTCTATGAGAATTTAGGCAGATAAGTGAAACAGTGCTTTGATAGTAAGAGGAAGTCAGTCACTTTTATGGTGATAATTTTCCCCCCCTTCTTTCTAATACAGGAGATTTTTCCAAAGCGTGGGATGTTCTTCTTGACCACATACAGTCAGCAGCACTCAGCAAAAACAATGAAGTTTCTCTAGCTGCTCTGAAAAGCTTCCAGGAAATTTTACAGATTGTATCTCCTGTCAGAGACTCAGAGAAGCCTGAGACCCCACCTGCAGTTAATGTACCCATGCCTGTCCTTATAGGGTCCATATCAGGCCCTGGACTGAGCAGGCCGTTTGTAAGAACAGATTCCATTGGAGAAAGACTTGGAAGATACAGTAACGTAGAACCATCAATAGTTAACGATGAACTTGAAGATTTGAATCTTTGGTGGGCAGCATGGAATACCTGGTATAAAATTGGATCTGAAAGCACTAAGCCTCCTATTGCATTTGATAAACTAACATTCATTCCCAGCCAACCTTTTCTTACAGCCTTAGTTCAGATATTTCCAGCTCTCTACCAACACATAAAAACTGGTTTCAACATGGATGACTTGCAGAAGTTGGGAGTCATATTGCACAGTGCTGTTTCTGTCCCAATAAGCTCAGATGCATCCCCCTTTATTCTTCCGTCTTACACTGAAGCAGTTTTGACGAGTTTACAGGAAGCTGTTCTTACCGCTTTAGATGTTCTCCAAAAGGTAATGCCATTTTACTTGCTGCATAAGTAAACATTTCTCTGGATATATATATATACATTTTGCTGTATGTGTTTTTGGGTAAATTCTGAACTATCATGCATATCTTTTACTTTGGGTTAAATTCAGAATTATCTAGATCCAGTTAGCCTAAAAGCCTGACTTTCTGATAAATATGCATCTCTTCATAAGAGCATAAGAGGATATAATATTTAGAATAGCTTCAAAGTATTTTTATGAGTAAAAACTAGTGGAATTATTTGTTTAATAAAGAGTGGAATTATATATTTTTTCAACTGTACTCAAATTCAGCTCTGATTTTTTTTTTCATTTTTTAAATCATTTTATTGGGGGTTCGTACAATTCTTATCACAATCCATACATAACATCCATTGTGTCAAGCACATATGTACATTTGTTGCCCTCATCATTCTCAAAACATTT
>NW_022103898.1:70641601-70643958 GCF_000313985.2 Echinops telfairi | reverse complement strand
GCTTGGGTTACTTCACTTAGCATAATTTCCTCCAGTTCTTCCCATGCGGTGATATGCTTCATGCATTCATCACTGCTTTTTAGCAATGCATAGTACTCCATTGTATGTATGTACCACCATTTTTTAATCTATTTGTCTGTTGATGGAAATTTGGGTTGTTTCCAACTCCTTGCGATTGTAAACTATGCTGTGATGAACATTGGAGCACAGATGTCTGGCCGTGGTTTGTTTCTTGCCTCTTCTGGGTAAATGTCCACTAGGGGGATTGCTGGGTCGTATGGTAACTCAATTTCCATCTGTTTGAGAAATCGCCAAATCGATTTCCATAGCTCTGAATTTTTTGTAAGCTCATATAAAAAGAGAGGTAGAATAAATCTATAAAAGCATTTTACCATAGAAAAATTAGATGTGTTTTTAGCTATTTGTTGTTGCAAAACAATGTATTAAAACAGACATACAGATCTGAAATCATTGGATAATTCCAGATTAGCAATCAAAACCAAATCAAAATCAAAGTTTGTAGAATATCAAAGTGATTGCAAAGTTCACAGCCACTAAAATGTTAAACAAAAATGTTAGCTAAATAGTCATTAATTCCAACACAGTAACTATGACACTCAAAAAAAATTAGAATGGAACTACTTTCCAATTAACCATGGAATGTAAATCGTACTTTCTAATTAACTGATTGCATTATATCCAACTGATTTGATGAAAACTTTTACACTAAAAATGGTGATACTCTTCCTGTACCGTTATACCTTTAAATTGCCTCTGAGGGAAGTTTAGCTGAGCACTACTTCTTAGTTGCAGTACTTCCTAGTTGCATCGTATAGACCAGAGGGAGAGAAACTTTTTTGTGCCAAGGGCCAGTTGGATATTATAATATTCGTAACCATTCTGGTCAAAAATTTAATTAACTTCCAGTGTGATGGCTTGAACTGTTGCTCTGTGGTGAGGTGTGTGATGGTAGCCAGTATTAAGGATTTCATGGATCTTACATGGCCCAAGGTCCATACCTTCTCCACCGCTAGTAAAAAGAGACAGATTGTTTCTCAAAACACTCCTGTCATTGCCATCAAGTCAGTTTTTACTTATAGTGACCCTATGGGACAGAGTAGAATTGCCCCTTTAGGTTTTTAGACTTTAGAGGAGACTTTAGAGTAAATCTTTAGAGGAAGCGAAGGCCTCATTTTTCTCTACAGAGCAGCCAGTGTCTGCGAATTGCTGACCTTGCAGTTAGCAACCCAACCTGCAATCCATCCATTCTGCCACCAGGGCTCATGAGGAGCAGGTAGGATTTAAAAATGTTCATTGAATGTATTACTGTTCAGTCATAGGTATTTTATGTTGTCTCTTTGAGCCTCAATAGGTTTTTCTTCCTCTTATAAAAACAGGGCGAAAATTTCATGTTATTTTGTTGTTGTTGCTTTAAGTGCTAAATAAAATAACACATATGAAAGATCTGTATGTAAGAGTACTTTGTAATTCCACAAAGTTATGCAAATAGCAAGAGCTGTTACAACTACCGATAACATTTTCAGTGACTCGCCTGTTTCCTGTGGCATAAAGTCAAATCATTAGCCCGAGTGGCAGAGTTCTGTAGGTTCTGGCTTTTGCTAGTTGTGGCTCCTCTCCTTTTTAGTCGTTTGTGGCAGAGGACCTTGGAACCCTCAGTCGTAGACCTGTAGAGTGTCCTTGATGGTGATAGCTGCAATTTCACTTACCGTTTCACTGTGAACTCTACGGACCGAGAACACTTTCCCCTCTACGTTACTAGGACAGAGAGTACACATTCACTAAGTGGTTGAGTGCATGAACAAGTTATAAACAAATGAAAATTTTTTAGATTAATGTGATGTTCCGTAGAGCAGCTACCAACCTAATTTTTAGAAAGGGTTCTTAGATGACGTTTTAACAAATTTGACTATTATAAATTAGAAATATTAGAGAAAATACCTTTAAAAGCACAACCTCAAACCAAGTGCTAGCACTGTAGGGATGGATTTGCCCATTGCAGGATGTTTAGCAAAGGTAATTTCATTTTATTTGTTGGCATATATGTAGAAATTCTAGATAGATTTTGTGTATGAAGCACAGGTGGTGGATCATCAACACCCAACACTGCACAGCTTAGAATAATCATACTGTCAGGCCCTCCTGGGAAATTTAAGTGGGGCATTAATCCAGATTCATGGATTATCCTGGGTAATTCCCATTGCATCACCTATCTAAAGCTAGCTTCTTTCACTCTATTTTTTATTATTATTTTTTTCTTTTTCACTGAGATCTCACACCTGTATTTCACTCAAGATGAGTTTCTCCCAGGTCCTGCCTCCAGAGTCACAAATGCTAAC
>NW_022103898.1:70629980-70639856 GCF_000313985.2 Echinops telfairi | reverse complement strand
TAATGTTTACCACTCACCTCCACCCAATTTGTACATCGTCTTTTGGCATTTGTAGTGCTTGAAGTATCTCAGATGCCAAAGAATCACCTTAGCTTTTCTGTTAGTGTTGTTTTCGATGTGATAGATAACCGTGGGTTGTAGAGACACTAGTTTAACTAAAATAGCTATTTGTATTTTCAGTGGTGGCATAGGGAGGAATCTCGCCTGTCATCATTTAACTCTTTTCCTCTGAATTGGCCGTACTATTACTGCCTTAGAGGGAATTAAAAAAATTTTTTTTCTCTCAGAAAGAAAAAGCTTGGGACATGTGTTACTCCCATAATCTAGAACTCTTATTCAAATATTTGAATCAGAAGTTTACGTTCTTGAGATAATAAGCACCAAAAAGAAAACAACAACACATCCATCCCTAAAAAAATTTGGGGGGAAAAAATAACCCACGTGATCTCATTTTTTTAAAGCTCTGCTGTAGCAGTAATACAAGTGGAATTGTTCATCATGACTAGCATGAATTAGTTCCAAACTTTTTATAGCTTTGAAAACAATATATACCTTTGATCTGAAACTTAGGAAACTTTTATTGTTCATTATGTCAGTCACTGTCAATTTATGTCAGATATCATTTTACATTATTAATTTTCTCTGTACATTGTTTTATCACATATGTGCTTATTTTACATGATTATCACAAACCTTGAATATGGTTATGGTGTAAGAGATCTTTAATACTGTATTTCTTCTTTCATATTTCTTATCTCTGTGTATGTTCTACATGTATATATATCTTTCTTAATGGAAAATTTAACATATTTTAATAGCAATAACTATGTTTATATTTCTCCACAGATATAGGAAAAATGTACTTATTTACTTGGGACTTTATTCTTAAATTAATAAGCTGTCAAACATACCATTTTGATTGCAATCTATTTTGAAAAAGGGCTTCTATTTTATTTGTCCTCACTACCCTTACATTTTAGACTTTACTGTCACAATACTCTCTTTGATTTCCAAGTCACTAGATCTCAAACAAATTAACTTACTGTATATATTCGTGTATAAGCCGAGTTTTTCAGCACATTTTAATGCAGTTTTTGTGGTAAAATTAGGTGCTGTGGTTTATATTCGGGTCGGCTTGTATGCAAATATTTATGGTAGTTATATATGTTAATGGATTTCTTTTTTTGCCAAGGTATTGTGGCATGCATGGGCACCTGGAAATTTCATAATTGGCCTTCCACATATATTGTTCTCCAAGAAACTGCTTTTTTTCTTATTTTTAAACTTCCTGAAGTCATGTGGCCAAATACCTTAGCCACCTCCATCACTAGTGCTTCTGGAGTTAATTAATACTCCAGAAAATGCCATCGCATTCAGTGACTGTGTGCACTAAAGCCCTGTATTATACTTCATATGGGCAAGTTTTTTTGTATGCTTGGTTTTCCTTGTGGTGAAAACATATACACTAAAGCACTTAAGGGACAAGTCTTTAAAATGTTTCTTTACTTGAGCTCCCTCATCTTTAAAATGAATAGGGATGACATTTGTAAGATTCTTACTGTTACAAATAGAGAGTCAGTCAGTGTTAGCTCTCATTTTCATCAACTCCAGTAGTAAAGACTTTCATACATGGTAGACAATGAATGAATTATTGTTAAATGGGATAATAAAAGAAACCTTGGATCCCACTTCATTAGTTAGGTATATAGTTTCTTAATTGCACACTGGTAGGAAATATTGTCTAGATTATTGATTCTGAGCCATTAATCTAAAATCCTTTCAGGTTCATACTCTAAATTTTTCTTATATACCAACTTCAGAGTACGAAAGGGAATCCAGAATTAACTGCTACTTAGCTGGGATTATTGTGAATAACATATGGGTTCTGTACTATGGATTTTAATATCCCAGAATTTATTTATACATCAACTGCTAATAACACTATTAATAGGGATTTTTTTTAATTAACTGAGTTTTCAAAATCAAAATTATTATCCAATGTTAAGATATTTTCAGAGAATATGATACTTCATTTTTCTAAGATAGCTTCAAGTTTTGCCCCTTTTTCAAAGTAACATTTGAAAGATTCCACTGGGAGTAATCTCTAGTGTCTTTTTCACAGAGATAATGATTCATGTTTATTTACCTCTAAGGTAAAACCCTGCAAGTTATTAATAAAAATATAAAAAGTTATAAGAAGCAGTCAATAAAGAGAATTTTTTAGACTATATTTTAAAAATAAAAACTTTTAAAAGTTCTCCACTATTTCAGAGAATTTGTGAAATTGGTGTTGTCTTATTCTGCCTTTTAAAAAATCATGTTAATTACATAAGCACTTTACTTAGTATTGCCTATACCTAAAGAGTTGCCATATATATATAGTTTGCTCTTTATGTATTCATATAGCTTTACTGAAAACTTCAATTATGCTTACATCTTCTTTGAGAAAAAATGAAATTTAACTACTCTATGATAAGTTGAGCCATAAATAACATAAACATTGTGTTATTCTCGGTGGACTAGAGAAACAAACCCATAAACACGCACATGTGTATAAGAGAGAGTTTTATATAAAGGGTAATTATACATTAAGAAAGCATTCCAACCCAGTTCAGTCCAAGCCCATTCGTCCAATATTAGACCATATGTCCAATACCAATCTATAAAGTCCTCTTCAGACTCACAAAATACATGCAATGATGCTGAGTGTGGGACAGTCACAGGCCAGTGGGTAGAAAGTCTTTGGATCCGGTGGTGTTGTAAGCATCTCAGCACTGGCAGGCTTCTCCATGTAGCTTCTCCAGCTTCAGGGCTGCATCAGGTTAGGTCCATGTGGCTTCTCCAGCTTCCAGGGCATAGCACTCTGTGTCTTGCCAGTAGAGCATCTCCAAGGGAGTGAAGTAGTGAAAGGGAAATAGTGTCTCCTGCCTTCAAGAAGGAATACAGGATTTCCTAGAATTCTCAAGCGAAGGCCATGCCCACATAGAGGCCTCATTGGCTATGATCTGATTGACAGACTAAACTCTGCCCCTTCACTCTTAATCCTCTCAAATTGACACCAGATTATGAAACTACCACAAACATAAATGTGTACATATATTTTAAAATTAAGTTCTAAAATTTTTCAATGCTTTGAATTTTTGTTTAGTGTTTTCAATGTTCCCAATTGGTTTCTCAAGTATAATGTGATTGTGCTTTATATTTCACAAGCAATAATTACATTTTAGACATTTTATAAATAACAAATAATAAACATCTGTAATGAATATGATTATTTGTTAAAGTCAGTGGATCAGTCATGGTGTACAAATCAGCTTTCAGGAAACTAATATAATTTCAATATGAGCCAGGATCATCATGGTCATTGAAACATTTTGAATGGTCAGATGACTGTGGAAGTGAATGATCAGATTGTAGAATCCCAGGACTTCTTGAGACTTCTCTTTAAATGCCTTCCCTTTTTCCGCACTATTAAGTAGTAAATCACAATTTTTATTTAAAAACATTTGTACCTATTAACACATTTTATGTGGTAGTAATTTAACTGGATGTGGTGGTAAAATAGAACAACTTTTGAGATTCTCTAGTTAAATAAATCACAGAAGATAATTTAATGGTGCTTAGATTATGCATTCTAATGTTCACATCTTGCTTTTATAGGCCATCTGTGTAGGACCAGAAAACATGCAGATAATGTACCCAGCTATATTTGACCAGTTATTGGCATTTGTAGAATTTTCCTGCAAACCTCCCCAGTATGGACAACTGGAAACAAAGCACATTGCAAATGCAAAATATAACCAGGTAATTGACTAGAAATTATATTTACTCATGACTTATAAATATAATAAATGGACTTTGATTATCCTACAAAATGAGGTTTTTCACTCACAAACTTTCATATGTCTTTTAACAATGTAAGCTGAACAGAAACATTTGGAAGACTGGTTCTGTGTTCCTTTTCTTCCTCTTTATAACTTTCCTTTTCTCAAGTGGTTCTCCAACAAGTTTGGCCTTTTATGTTACTGTACAAGAAATTTTCTTGAAAAATATAAATTCCTTTGTAACTCCTTCTTGGTTGCCCCATCCCACTGCTAAATGGATTCTAAATCTCCCAGTCTAAACTGATCTGAAATAGATGCCTGTTATGCAAAGTGAAGAACTCTTTCTATACAGAATAAGACATAGTATACTACTGGTGTGATACTGAGTTGGATTTTACATAAAAGATTTTAATAGCCATAGTTGGCAATTTAATTTTGTTTTGACATAAGGAAAAAGATTTCTAAATGCATGCAACATTACTGATTTTGTTCACTCGACATAAAAATTTTAATTTGACATGGTCCAAAAAGTAGTTTTAATATGTATTAACTTTTCTCATTCTATTTGTCTTGCAACACAATGGAATCACAATAGATCCAACTATTTGCACCGGTGAGTTAAATTTCCTAAAATTGTCCTAACCTATTGGCAACAAATAAACTATATCTTTCCCAGTTCTTGATAGAATGTTCTATGTATTTGTTTGGATAACTTTAATATATGTCTGGATGAAAATTTCTTTCATGGAATATATTTTCTCCTTGAAAACTTTGCATGTAATACACACTGACCTCAAAACAAGGGCTGAATAAGACAAAGATGTTATCTCTTTGAAAACAATATAATTTCATGATTAATCTCCTTTGCCACCTTTTAACTCCATGTGAAAATATTACTTTCTAGGCGGAGTGGGTAGCCTTGAATTATGTACCATTTGCTGAAAGGTCTTTAGAAGTAGTTGTGGATTTATACCAAAAAACAGCTTGTCACAAAGCAGTGGTGAATGAGAAAGTCCTCCAGAATATTATTAAGGTATCTTTTCTATTATCTGCACTTTTGTTTCATGATATCAGTATTATTGAAATTACTTTTTAGATCATCTAATGTTTGAATAAGTGGAAGATCAATTTTATATTATTTATAGTGGCTTTTATGCAATGTACATGAGTTGTGTTCATGAAATCATTTTTCTAAAGTATGAGGTTGTGTGTGTGTGTTTTAATGAAAACTACTTAAAATAGTCTGCCTTTAAAAATACAGTATGCCTTGTATTTGTTACAATTTAAAAATTTTGTTTCTTGAGATAGTAATACTTCTCAAACTCCGAAGTTAATGAGTGTTTGGGGAGATATTAATGATACAACTTGTTAATTTAATTATTATGCATATTATCTTAATTAAGTTTGTTTTCTTACCGCCCCCCCCAATCTCTTTTGACTTATTTCATGATTTTTTTCCCCTTCATTTTGAAGGACAATCCTAACCCTTGCTCCTCTTCTAGTACATAGATGTGCCTACTGTTCTAAACAAATACATTTCTCTTGGCATCCATCCATTGCTCTTTCCACTTTTCTTCATTGCTGATTCTTTCCTTTTCCTCTGAGCATCTTACTCTTTAGCCTGCAGAAGCGATGAAGTGTTTTATACTATAAGAACTTTCAATAGTACTAGTTATTCAACTTGCCATCCTTTTCCGCTTTTCTGTACTTTGCACCCCCTTTAAACAACTGTGGCCTTCTTCTAGCCACCAATCAAGCTGCTGCTGTGTTATAGAAACTGCTTCTCAAAGTTACAGGATAATACATCTACAAACCCTAAGTCCTTTTCTCATTCTGTATCTTCCCTGCAGCATGCTACTGACCTCACCTTCTTAAAACTCTTTCTTCCCTTAATTTCCATGATACTTCTTTCTTACCTTTCCCACCACAAGCTGTCTTCTGTCTTGCTTATGCAGCTTTCTTTTTCTCAATCATGTCTATAAAGTTGCTTACTAAATGGCTAGGGGTTTGAAAATTAATAAGAACATTTTATATTTAATAAATCAATGTAGGAAGCACAGAAAGGCAAACAAATATATTACAGTATATTGAGAGCTAAGTGTAGACCACAGAATGGAGCTTTACAACCAAATGGACCTAGCAAACACTAATGCACTGTTTGTATGATTTTGACAATACCACTTATAATTCTTGACTGTTAAGAGAATGAAATAATACAGCATTAATTGTGCTTGCCACAATTAAAGGTAGTCAATGCTAAATAAAATTCTCATTCTCCCCACAAAGAAATAACTGTCTCTGAGTTCTGGGCAAAATTATCAAAGGTACTTGATAATGTCCTTGAACAAAGAGTAAAAGCTTGCTAGGTGAAAAAGGGAGAGAAATATAAGGTAAATTGATGTCAAAATTGTGTCAAAATTGATGTGAAAATTGAAAGTTTTCAAGAAAATGTGAGAAATTTGATGTGCCGAGGGAGCAGTGCTTGGAGTAAGTCTGAACAGGTGAATGTGGTTTGTATTGCCTTTCATTGGCAGATCACCCTTTGATGTTTTAATCATTTGAATGGCTTAACACTGAGGCGTGACTTGAATTAGTTTATATTTTTAGGCAAATTAAAGTTCACTTTTGGACAATTAAACACTTTGTTCATACTGCTTACTATATTGTATCATGTTTATCTAGAAAAACTACCTTTTTCAAAAAGGAGATTTGTGGGAACCGGAATTGCTTTTTCCAACTAAGCATAAATTTACTGATTACTCACTATGTGCCAAACCATGTATTAATTAGAAAGTTAAAAACTAGAGGACAGGCTTTAGGTTAGGCCAGTGGTTTAGCAGTATCACCAAAAGCCAAATTCCTTTCTCTCTATTCTGCTTTCTAAGAGTTGGACTACATCCTCTTTATCCTACTGTAAACCAATAACATGTATGTGTCCTAGGTACCCAATGGGAAGAGGAGAGTATCATTCTCCCATATCGTTCTTCTTAACATTCTAAAAGTGACCTGAAGTAGACTAGCTTTGACTCTGCCCATTCTTGAACCAATGATTATCACCAGGAAATTGGAGTAGATGAAATGGAGTAGATAGATTGGCTTAATAAGCTAATCATATCCTTACCCTAATTCCTAAATTTAGTTGGAACCAGCTTTTTCCCAAAGCATATAGGTTGTGGAGGTAGAGGGAAAAGAAAAAGATAACTAGGTTCTGGATGGGTTGATTATGTATTAGTGAAGGTCTGTCTCATGCTACAAACCTATATCCACCATAAGACTACTCTGTAAAAATTTGTTTGAAATATGATAAAAGTTTGTACATCCATTCTGTAATTGTGTGAAGTATGAACATCTCTTGTACTCTTTCTTTCCTAGACTCGAATTTTTATTTTAAAATTTTTAATAAGAATTGTCTGACAGTTTACCTAAGTTATTTAATGCTAGTGCTCTGAGATAGCTCACTGATAATTTGGTCTGTTTAGTCTTCTAGTTACCAGATATAACTTGTCTCATCAGAGAAGTCCATCCCTAATCACCAAATTAATTCTTTTAAATATTGATAGCACCTTGTTCTGAAACTTGATTAGTTTAGAACTTGATTAGTTTTTGTTTAAAAAACAAAACAAAAAGCTTTAACATCTTAGTCATAACTCAGATATTCTGCTGTACCCTCAATAGTCACAGATAAAGAAGCAGTCTTCTTCATTTATCAGTTATACTGAAAAAGAAAAAGTACATCAAAATATTATACTAAATTCAGGGTTTTAGGGATAAAACGTAAAGTCTTCAAAGTGATACTACTTTAGGCTGGTTAACTTTCTCCGAAAAAATAAGTAAGGATCCGTGGTGGCTTTAAGGATTTGGCTGCTAACAGAAGGCCAGCAGTTCAAACTCACCAGCCATTCCAAGGGATGAGGCAATTTGTTTCCATAAAGATGTATTGCCTTGAACCAAGAGGGGAGTGTAGCAGACCAGCAAGGGAGCAAAACCAAAAAGTCCCTGAGGAATCCCCTTTGTATACTTATGACTGATGGGGTGGGGAGCACTTCGCACCTCACCCAAACTGGTTGGGGAAACTCACAAGGGGGCCACACTGAAAGTCTAATGGTGTAATTGGGCTGGGGGTGGGGAGGCACTAGACTGCTCCATAAGAAACTGCAGGGAGAGCAATGGGGACTTATAGGAGGCATGCTTCTAGGTCACGAATGCTGTGGAATAAAAGGGTATAGATGCTGTTAAGTAAGCGGGTTTTGGGATATGGAACCCTGAAAGAAAAAGGGGACTGGATTGATGGATTATAACAGGTCTGGCTTGCTCTTTAACAGAGATATACTCATCTCTCTGGGTCAGGGTAACAGGCTTGGAACTATTGGTATGGTTTGTTTTTTTCTTTTGGTGTCTGTCTACATAAAATAGGCAAAATTAACAATCCCAAGAAGATAGCGAAGGGACCCAGCGCTGGGGAAGGGGAGAAGGAAGTGGGGGAAGGTGAGTGGTGAGGCAGTAACCACAGGGATTAGAAGGGTTCTAAAATTGACGGTGAGGAGGGTGTAGCCTTCCTGGTGTGTTTGGTCAATTGAAATGTATCCAAGAGGAATTACTGAGATGTGAGCAATGAGTAAACAGGATAGTGGGGCAGGAGGAAAGAAAAAGAGGTAAGAAGAAGAAAGTAAAAATTACATATATAGGTATAAATATAGATATGTAAAGATATAAAGATAGGTGTATCTGTGTGTGTGTGTGTGTGTGTGTAAATACCACAAGGAATCAGATGGACTTTGGGTCTCTACTTAAATCTTACCTCAGTACAAGATCGATGTGTTCTAATAATGTGACATTGTATAATACTCACCTTCCCGACATTGCTGAAGATAAAATGGGTGCATAAGCAAATATTAAGAAAGTTAATGGTGTCCAGCTATTAAGAGTTAGAGTCTGGGGTCTTAAAGGCTTGAAATTAAACTAGCGCCCATCTACCAGGGTAGCAACAAAGCCTACATGGTAAAAGCACACCAGCCTGTGTGATCATGAGATGTCGATGGGGATAGGTATCAGAAGTTCACAAACAAGCAATCAAATTGACGTGGAGCATGGACAAAGCGGAGACCCAAAACCTACATGTAAAATAATTGGACAGTCTCTCACAGAAGGGCCACAAAGAAAGGATGATAAATCTAGGGAGCAGTATACCATTGATGAAACACATAACTATCCTCTAGTTCTTTAATACTTCCTCCCCTTACTATTATGGTCTTTGTTTTACCTCATTAATCTTGTTAGACCTGCATATGTTCATTTGTATAATTAAGAGCGTTTGCTGCATGAAATCCAAGATAGCCCTTCAGAAACAGTAACAGGAGTAATGATTCCCTGAGGGTACAGGAAGGGTACAGTGGGGGAGGGGGAAGTGATACCAATTATTACTGTCTAACCCCACTCAAGGAGAGTGAACAACAGAATTGCAAGTGAACAGATACATTGTGTGGTATAAGATACAGCTAATAATAATAATAATAAAGGTTCCGGGGTGTCGGGTGGATGAGGGAGGGGATAAAAGGGGAGCTGATAACAAAGACTTCAAGAAGAAAGAAAATGTTTTGAAACTGATAGTGGTAGCAGTTGTAAATTATTATTGATCTAACTGAATTATAGGTTGTTATAATATCTGTAGGAGTTCCCAATAAAATGATTAATTTAAAAAAAGATGGTTGAGAAAAAGATGTATTACCTTGGAAAAACTGTGAGCAGTTCTACTCTGTCTAATAGGGTCTCTCTGAATCAGAATGAACTTTATAACAGTGGCTTAAACATTAGTTCACGATCCCTGGTGGTGCAATGTTTAATCAGTTGGCTGCTTAGTCTATCCATTGGCAGTTAGAACCCACCAACCTCTCCACTGCAGAGAAGATCTAAGCATAAAGATTGCAGTATAGGAAATCCTATGAGGTAGGTCTATTCTGTTATGTTGGGTTACTGGGAGTCAGAATTTTTTCAGTGACACAATAAGAACAAAACCTTAATGGGAAATTATAAACAATGCTGATCTCTTTTTTTT
>NW_022103898.1:70611537-70627587 GCF_000313985.2 Echinops telfairi | reverse complement strand
TATATCTTTTGATAGCCGGGCACCATCAGCTTTCTTCACCACTTTTGCTTATGCGCCCAATACTGATCACTTCTGAGTAAGAAAACCACATCCGCCAAATTATTTTCTGCTAGAAGAGCTAATGCAGAGTATTCTAATTCCGTAACATAAAGTTCAGGAAAGCAGCAACACTCTAACTTTCCTATTCTTACTCTAAATTTTTCTATTATTAATCTAATTTTTATTATGATAAATATTATAGTCTTTTCTTATAAGATGGACCCAAGATCAAGATTTAAAAGTATCCTTTTAGGATACCTTTATCCTAAAAATGTTTTCTGTTGTATCCAAAAATAAATAAATAATTTGAGAACCAGATCTTAAGAATTATTTTTGCTGGAAAACAACATACTTTTTAAAATGGAAATATCTCTGCTTTGATTTTTCTTTCTATCTGATATAATATTTTAAAGTAATTAAAATTGTGTGTGTTTTCTAATTGTGTACTTATCTTAATACATTTTTTCTTTTCTTTTTTCTTTCCCCAGACTCTTAGGGTTCCTCTAAGTTTGAAGTATTCCTGTCCTTCAGAAAGCACATGGAAACTAGCAGTTACGTCTCTCCTCAAAGTTCTTTCTATTGGGCTACCTGTTGCCCGGCAGCATGCTTCTTCTGGGAAATTTGATAGTATGTGGCCAGAACTAGCCCACACTTTTGATGACTTTCTCTTTACTAAAAGGTCAGCTTATTCATTTAAAAATTAAGAAAGCCTTTCAAGAAGTGTCTTGTTACATCTGCAGTTGCTTTAAAAATCATGTGTTTATTACAAAATAATTGAGTATTAAGATTGTTAGGTTGTACGAAAGGGCTTAAAAATTTTTTGGAAAATTTTTATTATTTTACTATCATTTTTAAAAATATCTATAACCCCTTTGCATAGAAAGTTATCTTTTAATTTTCCAAGCCCCCTGTTATACAAAACAAAATAGGTTTGGGCATCCACTATGTACATTATTAGCCGTGGAAATTCATGCTTTAATCTGATGGCCACAGGACACTACAAGGAAGAAATGACTTTCTTAAAATCAGTATATTACCAGAATAAATAAGATCAATGCTGATAATGATGAACCCTTTCAGATGTTTCTAAAGTTTGGTTTTTAAGAAATTGAATTTCATTGCTTCATATTCAAAGATTAATATGATGTATGAATTATTCTCCCATTAAATTTTTTTATCGTATACAGAGATAACTGAAAGAAAATTTGGATACTTTATCAATTTGAAAAATGGTATCGCTAAATCTAAATATATCTTTACATTTCTAACAAAATAGAGAATTTAGTCTCAAAAACAGTTAAGTAATCTAGATTCAAATTGTGGCCTTGCTATTTGCTTTCATTGTATTTTGGGGCATGTCATTCACCAATTTGTTTATAAGTATATGATATAATACCATGTGGAATTTCATTAAGAATATCTGAGATCATACAAATGAAATATTTAATACAATAGCTGGCTCTAATTTTAGCTGCTGTTATTTTCATTACTGTTCTATTCTTGCTGTTTTTAGTAAATAGTTAGAATAGCGTTACCTTGCTCATTCTTATTAAGATCTTTAAGGTTTGCAGTTCACCTGTGTTCTCTCAAAACTGTTACCAAAGAAAGATTATTTGCTTTAGAAATCCTGAAGCAGAATTTTAAATGTTTTGAACATCTTTTCAGATGTTATCCACCAATGCAAAGATCTTTAGTACATTGTACTTATGACAAATGAGTGAGTAATGGGCAATCTCTAAGTGAATGATTTAGCTTAAACCTTGGCTCTCTTAAATCACTGGCAGGATAGTTGAGCTCATATCATAGTGATAACTGGTACTATAACTGTGGATGATAGATAATATTTTTACTTTCCATCATTTTTTCATTTTTAGCATTGAAGATATTTAGTTCTATAAATTATATTTAGATCAGGGTTTGACCAAGTGTTTGTGATGAGAAATTCATGGTTTTGATTAACATTCTTTATAATAATGATGTTAATTTAAAATAATTTTTCTTTATTGAAAATGATCGTATCCCAACTGAGTGGTAAAATGGACATTTTTATCATTTGAATACTGTTTATTTTCTGTTTAAATTTCCAAGGAATGCATTTTTACCCTTAAAAATAAACTTTTATTTGTTTTTTAGCATACCTCCAGATAATCTCTCTATTCAAGAGTTCCAAAGAAATGAAAGTATTGATGTTGAGGTGAGGAAACTATTTAAAACATTTTTTTGTGCCCATTTGAAAAATTAAGTATTAGAAATGTTGAAACTGAAATTACTGGAAAAATAAAGTAGTTGCAGATTGAAATTGAACATGAGTACTAATACAAAGATTGTTAGTGTTATAAGGTGCCATCAATTAATTTCTGACTCATACTGTTGCTCTGTAGAATTGAACAAAACAGTGCCTAGTCTTACACCATGCTCAACTCATTGCCATGGTTGAGCCCATGTTTGCAATTACTGTGTCAGTCTGTTGTATTGAAGATCTTCCTCTTTTTCCCTGATGCTCTACCTTATCAAGCACCTTGTCCTTCAGTGGAGATTAGTCTCTCCTGATAACATGTCCAAAGTATATAAGGTGAAGTCTAAGGAACATTCTGGCTGTACTTCTTCTAAGACATTTGTTTTTATTTTGTAAATTAGGTGGGTGGGTTACATATCATCAAATCATCATTTTTGTAATCTACAATTTCAATAACTAATTGCATTTGTTTGTTCTTAATCCCTTCTCTGATCTACTCACTATATCATATCTTTGCCAACACCATAATTCAGATTTAATCAATTATCCTTCCTTAGTCATATAACCAACTTTTGCATGCATATGAGGACATTAAAAATACCATGATTTCAGTCAGTCATGCCCTAGTACTCAGAGTGACAGCTTTACTCTTTAACACTTTTAAGGAGTCTTTTGCAGTAGATTTGCTTAGTGCAATAGTATTTGATTTCTGGACTGCTGCTTCCATGAGCATTGATTGTGAATCCAAATAAAATAAAATCCCCTGACAGCTTCAATCTTTTCTCTTCATCATGGTGTTTCTTATTGGTTCATTTGTGAGGATTTTTGTTTTCTTGATGTTGACATGTAATCTATATTGAAAGCTATAGTTTTTGCTTCGCCATTAAGTGCTTTAAGTCCTCATTGCTGTTAGCTGCAGATCACTGTTAATAAGTCTTCCTCTATTGATGCCTCGTTCTTCTTATAGTCCAGGTTCTTGGATTATTTGCTCAGCATACAATCTGAATATGGTAAAAGAATACAGCCTTGGTGCCATCTTTCCTGATTTAAAGCCATACCATAGCTTCTAGGTCCAGTCTATATATGGTTCCCATGAGCACAATTAAGTGGTCTAGAATTCCCACTCATTGAAATGTTATCCATAATTTGTTATGATCCACAGTCAAATGTGTTTGCATAGCCAATAAAACACTAGCAAATAACTTTCTGATATTTACCACTCTTTGCCAAAATCCTTAAGATATCAGCAGTGATATCACTTCATCACAGCTTCTGAATCCAGCTTGAATTTATGGCAATTCCTTGTTGATGTACTGCTACAACTGTTTTTTAATTATCTTCAGAATTTAACTTGCATGTGCTATTAATGATATTGTTTGTTAATTTCTACTTTCAGTTAGATTTCCTTTCTTGAAATGGGCACAAATAGGGATCTCTTACAGCCAGTTGGCCAGGTCACTGTCTTCCAGATTTTTTGGCAGAAACGAATGAGTGCCTTCCAGCGTGATATTTTTTGCTTAAACATTTCAGTTGATAATCCAATCCTTGTTTCTTACCAATGCTTTCAATGCAGCTGGACTTTCTCCAATACCATTGATTTTAATCGTATACCACTTCACAACATGAATGTCAACCAACTCTTTTTGGCTTTGTATTTCATCCAAATGTCTTTATATTTCTTCCATTGTCTTTTGGTGCATGCTGAATTGTTCAGTATTTTGCATATAGAATCCTTCAATATTGCAACCTTTTGCTTAAATTTTTTCTTCAGTACTTTCATCTTAAAAAATACCAAGTATATTCTTCCCTTTTGGTTTCCTAACTCCAGGTTGATGCATATTTATTTATAATACTTTACTTTGTCTCCTGGAGCTGCCCTTTGAAATTTTCTTTTCAGCTCTTCTACATCATCATTTCTTCCATTTGTTTAACTGCTCTATGTTCAGGAATTACTTTCAGAGTCTCATCTGACATATTTTCTTTCCTTCCTGTATTTTTAATGACTTTTTGCTTCCTACGATTGACTTTTTTAGATTTATAATAGACTTGAATTATATGCATGTAATCTAGTTAGTTGATTGTATCCATTCAGAGAAATAAATCCATTAGGAAATTTGCAGATATTTGAGATTTTACACAGCCATTTAGCAAACTAGGTGTTTGTAGTACAAACACACAGCAAGTTACTTAGGCAGTTTCATTTTTAACCAAGTGTTGATAGGGGCTAGTGGCATAGTGTGTGTGCCTTGGGGTGCTAACCTCGAGGTCAGTAGTTTGAAGCCATTAGCTACTCTGATGAAGAAAGAAGAAGTGTTTACTCCTGTTAAGCACTACAATCTCAGAAACTCACAGGGTGTAGTCCTACCCTGTCCTAGAAGGTCACTATGCATGGTGTGTTTGTTTTGGAGAATTATAAATGGAAAGTGAAGCCATTTTTTTTGTTGGTAGTGGGGTAGTTTTGTTCTTGGATTTTTTTTTTCTTTCAATGAGATAGTGGATTTCTTAGTAAATTGTATTAATGTGTATTAATGCAAATATTGCTTTTGTGCCACTAACAGCATTTTGTGAAATATTTTTTAAAGTTAACACTATTGTTGTTAGGTGCTGTTCAGTTGGTTCTGACTCATTGTGACCTGTGTACAACAGAATTAAACACTGCCTGGTCCTTGCCCTCCTCACAGTCGTTATAATTCAGCCCATTGTTACAGCCATTGTGTCACTACACCTTGTCAAGGATCGTCCTCTTTTTTGCTGCCCCTCTACTTGACCCAGTATGATGTCCTTTTGCAGGGACTGGTTTCCCCTGGCAGAATGTTCAAAATGCATGAGACAAAGTCTCGCCAGCCTTGTCTGTAAGGAGCATTCTAGCTGGACTTCTTCCAAGACAGATTTGTTTGTTTTTCTGGCAGTCCATGGTATTTTCAATATTCTTTACCAGCACCATAATCCAAATGTGTTGATTCTTCTGCCTTTCTTTTTCAGTGTCCCATTTCACATAGATCTTAGGTGATTACAAATACGATGGCTTGGATCAGGCAGGCACAACTTAGTTCTCAAAATAGCCTCCCTGATTTTTCAACACTTGTGTGGTAGTTACATAATCTGTTGTCAGTTTGAGACTGAAGAGTGAAGGGGTGGAGTTTAGCCTGTCAATCAGGTTGCAGCTTGATGACCTCATTTGGAGGCGCTAAGGAGATAAATAGCTCATTGGAGGCAGGACATCTACTCATTCCCTGTGAGACATGCTTGCTGACAAGACACGTGGAGCTATGCTAGAGCCCTGGAGCTAAAGGAGCCACATGGAGACCCCTGCCAGCGCTGAGGTGCTTCCACTGCCGTTGGATCCACAAGACTTTCCACTCACTGGCTTGTGATCTTCCTGCATTCGGCGTCATTACATGTGTTTTGTGAGTCTGAAGAGGAATTTATAGATTGCTATCAGACATTTGAGCTATTATCGGGCTTACGGACTTTATCTGGACTGGGCTGGGATGTTTACTCAATATTCAATTGCTCTTGGATGTAAAACTCTCTCTTATACACATATAAATGTCTATGAATTTGTTGCTCTCATCTACCCAGGCTAACACAACTTGAAAGAGTTGTTTTGTGGCAGATTTGCCCAGTGCTATGCATGGTTTGAGCTTTTGACTGATGCTTCCATGAGCAAAAATAATGTACTACATATTAGAAATAATCCATTTGACAAAAATAAATAGAGCTCTACTTTTTCTGATGCAGTAGTACATTGAGAGGGAACTGCCAAAAGTTCAGGCCAGATTCAAAAGAGGACTTTGAGGGATCTCATTGTTGATGTCAGTTGGATCTTGACTCAAAGCAGAGAACACAGGAACATGTTTACTTGTGTTTCATTGACTCTGCTAAGGCATTCAACTGGTGGACCACAAAAAAACTGGAAAACCTTGGGAATTCCAGAACACTTCATTGTGCTCATGAGGAAATTGTACTTAGAGGCGGTTGTGTGAACTGTATGTGAATACTGTATGATTTAAAATCAGGAGGCAGTTGTGTGAACTGTATGTGAATACTGTATGATTTAAAATCAGGAAAGATGTGTGTTCGGGTTGTATCAATGTTTGTTAAATTTATATGCTGAGCACATTATCAGAGAGCTGGATGATATGTAGAAGAGTGCAGCACCAGGATTGGAGGAAGGCTTTTAACATCCTGCGGTATGCAGATGACACAACCTTGCATCTTCAAAGTGAGAAGGACTTGAATCACTTGCTGATGAGCATAAGAATTGCAGCCTTCAGTATGGATGTAAGGAAGACCAAAATCTGGACAACTGGACCAATCAGGAACATCATGATTAATGGAGAAAAAATTGAAGTTGCCAGGGATTTTGTCTCACTTGGATCCCCAATCAATGCTCGTGGAAGCAGCAGCCAAGAGATCAAACAATACATTAAATTAGGTAAATCTGCATAAGACCTCTGCAGAGTATTGAAAAGCACCTGACACAAGCCATGGTATTCGCCATTGCATCATATGCATGTGAAAGTTGGACATTGAATATGGAAGACAGTGAAGAATGCATGCATTTGAACTGTAGTACTGGAGAAGAATATTGAAAGAACCATGGACTGCTAGACGGACAAGCAGATCTGTATTGGAAGAAGTAAGACCAGAGTGCATTTTAGAGACAACGATCGCAAGACCTCATCTTAGATATCGTATATACTTGTGTATAAGCCAAGTTTTTCGGCACATTTTTAATGCAATTCTTGTGGTAAAATTAGGTGCCTCAGCTGATATTCGGGTCAGCTTATACTCGAGTTAATATGGTACGTTGAACATATTGTGAGGAGAGATTAGTTTCTGCAGAAGGATATCATGTTTGGTAAAGTGGAGGGATGGCATAAAAGAGGAAGGCCCTCCCTACACAAGTACTCCCCCAACACAAGAACACTTTGTTCTAACAATTTGACAGTCTGAGATGCTCACCTAACTGGCATGATCACTGAAGACAATGGGTGCACAAGAAAATGTGATGAAGAAAGCGGATGATGCTTGGCTACCAAAAGATATAGCACCTGAAGCCTTAAAGACCTGAAGATAAACAAGCACCATCTAGCTGAGAGACAACAAAACCCACACGGAAGAAGCACACCAGCCTGCCCCTACTCGATCGCTGAGGACATAGGGAGTGCATTAGCAAAAGTGGTGAAGAAAGCAGATGGTGCCCGGCTATCAAATGGTATACAGCATCTGGGGTCTTACAGGCTTGAAGACAAACAGGCGGCCATCTAGCTAAGAAACAACAAAACCCACAAGGAAGAAGCACACCAGCCTACCCCGACACGAATGCTGAAGACAAAGCGGGTACATAAGCAAATGCGGTGAAGAAAGTCGATGGTGCCAAGCTGTCAAATTACACAGAATCTGGGGTCCCACATGCTGGAAGATGAACAAGGAGCCATCTAACTGAGTTACAACAAAGCCCACATGGAAGAAGCACACCAGCCTGTAAGATGACAAGGTGGCGAAGGGGTCAGGTATCAGGCATCAAAGACAAAAAATAATAATAATAATAACATTGTGAATGAGGGGGAGTGCAGAGTGGGGACCCAGGGCCCATTGGGGGAAATTGGACATCCCCTTGCAAAAGGGCTGTGGGGAGGTGAGGAGCAAATCGGAGTGCAGTGTAGTAATGATGAAATATGCAATTTTCCTCTAGTTCTTAAATGCTTCCTCCAGCCCACTACCATGATCCCAATTCTACCTTACATATCCGGCTGGACCGGAGGAGGTGCACTGGCACAGCTAGGAACTGGAAATACAGTGAACCCAGGACAGATGAACCCCCCAGGACCAGTGGAGAGAGTGGCGATGGCGGGAGGGTGGAGGGAAGGTGAGGGAGAAATGGGGAGCAAATGACAAGGTCTTCATATGGCCTCCTCCCTGGGGGACGGACAGCGGAGAAGTGGGTGAGGGAGACGTTGGATGGGCTAAGATATGATAAAATAATAATAATTTATAAATTATGGGGAGGGGGGAGGGAGAGGGGAAAATGAGCTGACACCAGGGGCTCAAGTGGAAAGCGGGTGTCGTAAGAATGATGAAGCCAACATATGTACTAAAGTGCTGGACACAGATGACGTATGTACAGATTATGATGAGTTGTATGAGTCCCTAGTAAAATTATTATTTAATTTTTAAAAAAAGGAAGGCCCTCAAGGAGATGGATGGACACAGTGGCTGCAGCAATGGGCTCAGGCACAGGAACAATTGTGAGGAGGGCCCAGGACAGTTCAGTGTTTCCTCCTGTTGTGCACAGGGTTGTTAATGGTTGGAGCCGACTCGATGGCAACTAACAACAGCTTTCTTTGATAGTTAGACTTTGTGGTTATGAAAATATGGTCTCTACCTTAATCTTATTTTGGATGTGTTAATATAACCTGGGTAATGACATATACTGATGATTTTTCTTCAGAACACTATTTACATTTATCACTTGGAATTTCATCATTTGTCAATGGTTGGATGTTTAACCAACATAATACTATTTTTAATAAAGCTTCTAAAATAGATGAGTTGAAACAGACTGGTAATCCTTATGCATATTAACCTAATGTTTGTGAACATGAGGGTTCTTTAAATTTTTCATTTAAAATAAAATTAAAATTTTAATCTAGAAATTATAGTTTGATCATAGTATTTTGGGGGAAACAATTGGATTTTCTGCTTTTGTTTTAGGTAGTTCAGCTTATCAGCACTGAGATACTACCTTATGCCAATTTTATTCCCAAGGAATTTGTTGGTCAGATAATGACTATGCTTAATAAGGGCTCAATACATTCTCAGTCATCTTCATTTACAGGTATGTTTTTTGCTGTTGTTGTACGTGTTAATATATATTGAAGTAATTTTGAAATGCTGACTTTAGAAATGTTTGATTCTATTAGGACTGTGGGAAATGTGAACTGGAAAATAACAAAGTGAATTTTCAAAATGAAATATAAGCCAGGGTTTATGCAAGAGAAGTATAGTTAATATTCTGTGGCTAAGACATATTTGCAAACCCTGGTGAATTAAATTACAAAATAAGTATTTATAGAACCAATTTAGATCATTGCCAGCTGATACAATTTACTAAAATACGAAGTCATGAATTGGGAGGGTAATATGGTATCAGGGGGAAAAAAAGGGTGTGTTCTACTACCTAGTAAGTAGTGATCTTATAAGTCTCAGTTTTGTCATCTGTAAGATATATATACCTGCCTCATGGCACTATAAACTGTAGAGTTAGCCCTTTATAAATAAGATGCCTTAATATTTTATAAGAGAATTAACATTTATTGAATGTCTTTTATTTGCAAGGTTTTATAGTAGACATGTACTGCCTCATTCCTACCAACATTGCTAGCTAATGAGCCAAACCCACTTTTGTCGAGTCCGAATCGACAGATAATCGTGACTCCATGAGGTTTATGCATTTATATAAAAGGATAGGTGTAATGAGTTACAAAAGTTGAAAATGATGTCCAAAGTCTTAAGATTGGGGGCAAAAACTCATATTTGGAAAGTACATTATATCATGTAAATTTACTGGGAGGCAATATATGTTACTTTTGCTACTATATCTCATTTTCTAAATTGTGCTAAATCTTAAATATTACGGAGGTATCATAATGTGATCTTCTGTGAGGTGATTACTTTTAAAAAAATTTATACTCCATATATCCTTAGTCACCAGAATTTGCCGGAATCATTACTAACGTTAGCTTCTGAGCTGTGCTGAGAATACTTTTATGCTTCATTAAAGAATATTTGTGTACACACTTCAACCACTAGATGTCTCTCATACTATTTACTTCATAAGCTAGTTCGATTTGTTAACACAAATAATTTTTAAAACTGACCAGTGACATCTGAAGTGTAGATTGAACAAGCATGAGAATCTCAGGGGGAAAAATTTTTTAAGTCCATTTATGTTCATCTAAGCAACCTTTATTACTAAAACTATATTTTAAAACATATAGATTCTTATAAAGTACATAATAAACACAATATCCTTAAATGGGTATTAATGTTTTAAGTTAAATAAGGTCTATTGCATTACTATATGTACTTTTAAATATAGTTTTCTGTTGTCTCTTACAATTTATAGTATTAAATGAACCAAGACAAGGAAGGCACAGGGACATTCATAAAAATTTATCATAAAACACAAACTTTGGCTTTTAAGTATTGCCTAACAGCCAAAGCTCCCAAGCATTTGAGAAAATCATTCAAAATGTAAGACAGTTTGGTGCAATGGAAAGAGAGTAAACAAAGGAAGTGAGTAGGTAGAAGTTGATAGGATGGGTTGGGATTACTTCTCTAGAGAAGCAAAACTGGTTGTGTGTGTGAGAGAGAGAGAGAGAGAGAGAGAGAGAAACTGGATGCTTCTCCTGACTCACATGACTACAGGGGCTGAGAAACCAGGAAACAGAAAGGCCACAGGCTGGTGGATGCAGAGGCAGATGAATCCAAGGTCAGCAAGTCAGGCTTGTAGTTGCGCAATCTAATGAATCCAAAATTGACAGGTCAAATGGTAGACTATGGAAGGCTGCCTGCGTAGACAGGCAACATGGTGGACTGTTGGCTCAAGTCCAGAGAACCAGAGGTTGATGAGCCAGATGCAAGATCTAGAACAGCAAGACGCTAACAAGTTCCTCCAGTGAGCCTACTTATATAGGAATTAGAACACACCCCTGAGGAAACCTTATTTCAGTTGCATGAGGGGTATGACATTAATAAGTGTGTTGCACCTCTCTCTAATCATCTTACAACTTGTAGGATCTGCTGTAAGCAGATCCTGTAATGGAATTGATTACATTGTGCTATGTCACATGCCAAACAACTGGGAAACTTAAAACAAAACCTAACTCACAATATGGTACTATCTTGGGTTTGCAAATATGTGTATATATGGCTATTTAGGCTCAATTTTGTTAAGCATTTTCTTTAATGAGTTCTACATGCTTTTAGAAAATATGAAGCACACCTAGCAGTCTCTCTTACATGTATTTAATATGAGTTAACTTTTCCAAATTATATTTTCTATCTTCAGTTAATCAAAAAGTTGAAAACCTAATTGTTTTAGATTAACTTCTTAAATTGAGTGAATGAATGCTCTTTAGATGGCAAGATTCACTTTCAAGTACCTTTCTTACTGGTCTCCAAAGTAATGCTTGGGAGACCTCTTTCTTCCTGGCTGGCGGTATTAGAGATTCCAGTCCCATAGCAGTAGTGTGCTGATAAATGTTGAACTAGCTCCCAAGGTCGAAAAAACTTGATTTGTAGCAATTGCTACTTTGATTGGTATAAATACGCCCACCATGATTGTAAGTTATCTATGGTATATCACTGAATGTGCAGTGGAGAAGAGAGGTCCACGATTGGTACCTGTAATATAGTATAGGCAGGCTTCACCACACTAGTGCAAAAAAAATACTTTGGAGTCATCCTAGTCTCTGCTGTATAGTTTTTAATTGAAGCAAATTCAGAAAGGCAAAAATTCATTTTCCATAAATAAAGGTATTTTTACTCATTTTCATACCCTAAATGTCTTTGATTTCTTACTCTCTCCAATTTGAATCACTAGAACCAGTCAAATGTTGAATAAAAGTGATGAGAGTGGATAATCTTGTCTTGTTTTTTATCTTGGCAAAGTGGGGTGGAGGGTTGTTCTTTACTTCACCATATATATGTGCCTAACCCTAGGTTTCCTGTAGATCTCCTTCATCGGGTTGAAAATTTTCCTTTTACTCCTAGTTTGCAGAGAGACTTGTTCATTGTTTGCAGCAGATTGATTTAACCTCGTATTAACCATCAAAAAATATTAATTTCACAGAAGCGGAGATTGATATTCGTTTGAGAGAGGAATTTTCCAAAATATGTTTTGAAACATTGCTCCAGTTTTCCTTCAGTAATAAAGTCACAACACCTCAAGAAGGCTACATATCACGAATGGCGCTCTCAGTGCTCTTAAAGAGGTCCCAAGATGTACTGCGTCGCTATATAGAGGATGAACGATTAAGTGGCAAATGCCCTCTTCCAAGGTATCGATTTTATTTTATTTTATTGAAGAAGAAAGTCCACTGATAATAATTATAAATAACAAAAAAGCTCTGAAAATTAAGGATTCTCGTGAGTGATCTGAATTGAAGCTGTTTATCATTTTATTTACCCAAGTAGTGTAAATCTTCATACATTTTGCTATGTTTTATTATATGTCTTTTCAGACATCTCAAGGATGTTAAGATGTGTGTGTGTGTGTATATATACACCACACATATAATGTATACACACACATATGCACACATATATATTACCATTTTGAATTTTTAAAGAATTGAATTCCCCAACTTCTTTCCCATATATTTTGGGGTAAGGATTTACAGATCTCGGCATACAATATTATCTCTCTGTAGTGAAAATAATAGATAATTCTTACTCTAAGTAATTTAGTTTGTTTTACAGGAATCTCTTCTCATAAGCCCTTAGACCTAATCGGGATCTCCTTCTCACAGCTCTCCAACCAAAGCCAAAGGAAAGACTCTAGGTCTAGGCCTTTCTACAAAGCAAAGGCTAATCAAAAATTTTAAGTACATAATCATAAATTATGCTAGGAATACAAATATTTTTTTATGTTTTATATTTAAAATAGGGTGTAGGGCAAAGCAAAAGAAGTAAAATTTTAAAAAATATTGCATGCCAAGAAATCAAAGTCAGCAAAGAAGTTCATATTTCATGGGTAGTTTCGAAAGGAGTAAATCACTAGCCCCAAATGTTTGTACATATTTTTATTGTCAAAAAGTATAACGATATATTCTGTTAAAAACAATGAGTTTTTTAGTATATGTGCTGCCGAAGCAAACACAAAACGCGAAGAGTTTTAATGAAGGCATAATAACAGTTTAAACTAGAAATAAGAATTCATAAAAGTAAAGCTATACTCCCAAGAAATTACAAGCACCCACACAATATTTCTATGGTTAAACTAGGTGCAAAAATGGCAGACACTAGATCTGATCTCCTCTGGCTTCCTTATTGCCATGAGGCAGACGTCAGACTTGCTTCCACCCTTCATCCTTCTTTATCTGTTCTTACACCAATCATACCTCCCAGGGCACTCTACTTCTGTTCTGGGTTCAATCATTCATTGCAGTGGCCGCACAACTCACAAACAGTACTCACAATTATAGGTGGACGTTAATAGATTACCACAAGTTAGAAACAATAATACAGTCAATGGTCCACGGTAGTGCTTCTCCTCAGCGATGGCCACACTTTCTCCCATGGTGCGGCCAGCTGGTGAGTTCAGACTACTTGTAATATGCTACCAAGGCTACTTTCCCAGAGAAAGTACAAAACAGTATAGCAAGGAACACTGTTGCCAATCCTCAATAGTCCAATCATAATGGGAGCAATAACAATCAACAGAAGCCAAGCCCAAGCGTTTCAGCAACTTGCATTGTTGTTTTGATATACATTCTTGACCAGATGTCTACTTCTGTCACAGTCGTTCACTTCTGGACATTGGTGTTTGAATTTTAGTTTGAGCCCCTTAGTAAGCAGTCAACTCAAGGAGAACTCATAGCCTTCTCTAACCTGTGAAAAATAGTCTTCAGAATACTAGGTTAGAGATTGTTGGCAGAAGTAAGGGAGATCCATTTGGTTTTGAAGAGCTACGTTTCTCATCATAGTCATTTCAGTATTTACCTTCTAAAGTCCATGAGTGAAATCATTTTAGAACATTTGTAATTTATGTAGTTAAAATTTGGAAATGTCCTATGTCATTTTCTACTATTTAAGGTACAAAAACAAAGGGAAATGATTATACCATTTTAATTTAGATTTGGACTAATGAGGAATAAAGAAGAAAATAATTTTTACATCTAGCCAAGTGAACATTGAATCTCGGCAATTTATTAATGTTCAATATAACCTTGTAAACCCTATAGGAATTCTTCCAGTTTACTCAGTCTAATATAGTTAATTTTGGTTCTATGCATTCAGGGCCAGTAGCAGTCTGAAAACCTTATCAGCTTCTTAATAAGGGTCCTAGAAGTTTTGATTTCAAGTCCAGCTGTATCCATGTTTGATATATAAAGCTCTTCACAATTAATAGAGTTCATTTTTGCTAGAAATATTTTGATTAAACATTTTCAGTGTTATTTGCAAAGTAAACTTTATCTGCACCTGGCAAACGTAAGGTGGTTTTGATAAATTTAGAATAATAATTCTTTTTAAAACAGGGAGGGTAAAGGGAGAACGGGTAGGAAAGAGGGAACCGATTACATGGAACTGTGTGTGACCTCCTCCCTGGGGGACAGACAACCGAAAAGTGGATGAAGGGAGACGTCGGACAGGGCAAGATATGACAAAATACCCATTTATAAACTATCAAGGGCTCATGCGGGAGGGGGGAGCGGGGAGGAGGGGAAAAATGAGGACCTAATGTCGGGGGTTTAAATGGAGAGAAAATGTTTTGAGAAACGATGTACAAATGCGCTTTACACAATTGATGTGTGTATGGGTTGGGATAACAGTTGTATGAGCCCCTAATAAAATGTTAAAAAATAAATAAAATTAAATTTTAAAAAAGAACTAGGAAAAAAAAAAGTGAAAGACTTAATAGTAACAAATTACAATAGTAATGCAAAGTCAAATAAAGTCAACTCAAAAATAAAAAGGCACTGAAATGAATGTCTCCAAACATAATAACTTTGTTTTCAAAGAGGTTCATATATTTCAATAATTTTAAATATATGAAACATCATTTTAATATAAAACACATTATCCAGCTTAGATTACATAAAAATGTTTTCATTTAAGATTGGTGTAATTTAAGGATTTAACATTCTTTTTCAGAACAAATTCACTTTATCAGTTCTCCATAGGAAAAGTTCATTATCTTTCAATTTCGTTTTTCCACGAGCTTTTAGAAACACCTTTGTAAAGATTTTATTTATCATTTAAATAATCAGAGTAAGTTTCTTGAAGAAATACTATAATATAAACTATCTGGAAGTTGGAAATTTTCATATTTGCGTAATCCTCTTGTCTGCATGATTTATAGGATCCTTTAGAGACTCAACAGAGAATAATTTCTATGTCTTTAAATCCTAGTTATATCAATTAAGAAAAACAGTACATTTTTTAAGTAGACTAATATCAAAGTTTCTCAGAGTAGTTACCTAAAGCTCAGATTCCAGAAGCCATTTTTCTTTCTTTTAATTATCTTAATAAATCATTTTATTGGGGGCTCGTATAACAATGCATACATCAGTTGTATCAAGCACATTTGTACATATGTTGCCATCATTATTTCCAAAACATTTTCTTTCTACCTGAGCCCTAAAACCATTTTTATTGAAAGAGAAAGTAAAATAAAAATAAAAAGAAGAAAGAGAAAGTAACAGATTTTCAATAACACCATTAAGGGCACCAACCTGGTCTCTAATTTGATCTGAGGCAGAAACAGATATAGAGCTCAAGATTAGAGGCAAACTCTCAGAACAAAATGAAACAGAAGAACCACATACATTTACGAGCCTGAGGTCAGCTTCAAAGCCAAGTTTATACAGTACCACACAATATAAGCAACTTAGTTTCTTTGCATCAGTAGTCATGACAGCATAAATAGGAATTTATCGTCCTAGAATGGAAGAGGGGGGGGGGAAAGAACCAATGGAAATTTAATTTTTCTGAAGTATAGTCACCTTTGTGTGTGTGTGTGTGTGTGTGTGTGTGTGTGTGTG
>NW_022103898.1:70601225-70610288 GCF_000313985.2 Echinops telfairi | reverse complement strand
CACACAAATGCGGAGAGAAACAAAGTGTAAATAAAAGAATGAAGCCAACAACAAACCTGAGGACTCAACACAAAAAGTGAAGTCCATGAGCAGTGGGCCTGCTTTGTCACTTCTCCCCCAGGGCCACGGAAGGCTGCACATCTTCCATATTCCACTTTTGACACCAAGAAATGTCAATAAGCCATGCCCTCTCTTCAAATAAAAGCAAAAGAGTTTTAATGAAGGCATAACACAGTTTAAATATATTAAGTAGGGTCCACAAAGGAAAACCGTTCTCTCTGAAGAAGTAGAAGCATCATCTTCATCTTCTCACTACCATTGAGTCAACGCTGACACACAGGCAAGCATCTAGGGGATATTTATATTGTCAAAGGAGGAACTAGCAACATAGTATTTTGATTGGCTTACTAATAATTTGTAAAAGTCAAATGCAAGGGTTTTACACTGTTTGGTAAGCACAACATGTGTGGGATTATATGATTAGTTAAACCAAAGCCAAACTCACTACCAGTGAGTCAGTTCTGACTCCTGGCGACCCTATAGGGCAGGTTAAAATGGCCCCTGTGGGTTTCAGAGACTGAAGCTCTTTATGGAAGTAGAAAGCCATATCTTTCTCCCACAGAGCAACTACTGAACTTGTGGTTAACAGCCCAGCACATACCTATACCACCAGGAGTGGTTCTACATGATTGGTTCAGGGTACATAATTGCAAGCATACTTCTTTTCAGATGACTATTGGATGATCAAAAGACAAACCATTACACGCTTTTGGGGGAAGATGTTACCAACACTACTTTCTTCAGCTTGTCTTTTCAAGATTTATCAGTATTATCCTATCCTGTGTATGTTTGAACACAGAGGAAAGCCCCTGGGCACAGGCTGTGACATCTTGCACCCTCCTGACCGCAAAGAACAAATACTGTCTTCAGGACATAGTTAGGTCCAAACAGAAGTTAAGCACAAGAGAGAAAAATGGCTATTAGAAAGGCAATTTTAAAAGTAAGCATGAATTTTAAACTCAAATCAAGATTTAACATGGAAGTATGGCTTCATTTAAAGGCTGCTCTGTATACACATACTAAGTGTCTTGGATTTGAGACTCATACATTTATTATAATGAATTCTTGTCATTGAAATTGACATGTCCAGTGTAAGGCATCATCAGAACAAAAAATCTTACCATAGTGAATGATGGGGGGAGTGCGGAGTGGAGATCCAAAGCCCATTAGTAGGCCACTGGAGATCCCCTTGCAGAGGGATCTCGGGGAGGAGATGAGCCAGTCAAGGTGCGATGTAATAATGATGAGAAATACAACCTTCCTCTAGTTCCTAAAGGTTTCCTCCCCGCTCCCACTACCATGACTCGAATTCTATCTTGCAAGACTGGCTAGACCAGAGGAGGTACACTGGTACAGATAGGATCTGAAAATACAGGGAATCCAGGACGGATGAGCCCTATAGGACCAGTGGTGTGAGTGGCAAAACAGGGAGGGTAAAGGGAGAATGGGTAGGAAAGAGGGAACCGATTACATGGAACTGTGTGTGACCTCCTCCCTGGGGGACAGACAACCAAAAAGTGGATGAAGGGAGACGTCGGACAGCGCAAGATATGACAAAATACCCATTTATAAACTATCAAGGGCTCATGTGGGATGGGGGAGCGGGGAGGGAGGGGGGAAATGAGGACCTAATGTCGGGGGTTTAAATGGAGAGAAAATGTTTTGAGAAACGATGTACAAATGCGCTTTACACAATTGATGTGTGTATGGATTGTGATAACAGTTGTATGAGCCCCTAATAAAATGTTAAAAAAGAAAAAAAAAAGAAAGAAATTGACATGTCCAAATAGAGACATTTTTTAAAACTTTTGGTATGCATTACCAAATTGCTTGCCAGAGATTGATGCTATTTTGTATTCTCCCAGTAGTTTATGAATGGCCTTTAATAAAATTTTTACATTTTTAATGATTTACCAGTTTATCATTTATCTATTTCTCATTTGATGAGTGAAAAATAGGCACTTATTAGTTTGCCTTTTTTTTAATTGACAAGGCTTAGTTGCCATTTGTATTTATACTTTAAGGTCTTCTGTATTTTGAATTTGTAGAACATAAATTAAACTTCCTATACTCAAATTTATATGCAGAAAAAATTCAAAGACGGGTTTTAATAATTTGGTTATGGACATGATTGAGAAGTGATTCATCAAAATTGGTCTCTGAAATCACTATAAAATATTAGTAAAGTGTTTCTGTATGAAATAGTTGGTTGTATTTGTTGGGTTGTAGCATATTCTTTTGTTTCAGAAAGCGCCTTTTCCTTCATTTCTTGTTTTAAGTTTGCTGTACCTACTGCCTTTAGTGGTATTTTATTTGTAGTTTTTCTATAAGGTTATATCATACCTTTTGATTCACGGTCATTTAATTGTTTTCCAAAGAGCTATATTTTAACAACAATAAAATACTTGAGGGTTAGATAGGAATACATGGCAAGTACTTTGTAATAGTATTTTAAAAGTCCTTTCCAGACTCGATAGCAGTGAGGTTGGTTTGGCTTTATCTGTAGAATGATAACACAAATTCATAATAGGAAATGGAGGTAGAGGGATGCAACCATAGAGTGGAACAACTCTATTTCTATATAGAGAAAAAAGGAATCAAGCTACTTTTGATCCTTTATTCCAACTTGATTCCTCATTGCTGTTGTTTCCAAAGAGTACCATTTGAGGATTAATGAATTTAGTGGGTGTTTTGGGTTTTTTTTTTCGCTTATTCTATTTTAAAAATTTTAAGATATAATCATTTTGGATACTTTTAAAAGCATGACAAATGTAATAGTAGTCTGTTCACATTTAACTTTTGATAAATCTTTTCATTTTTAAAGAAGAAGCACTTTACATTGTAGAGAAGTTTTGGGAGCATTTATGTAAATTATTTTAGTTTTAAATACGATATAAGAAAATATTCTAGTGATATTGTGGGGTAAGCAGTAGACTGCTAACCACAAGGTCAGGGGTTCAAACCAACTAACCATTCAAAGAGAGAGATGGGGCTGTCTGCTTCTGTGAAGAATAACAGCCTCAGAAACCCCACATAAGGTAGCTATGAGCAGGAATCAACACAGTGGCAGTGGAATTAGTTTGGTTTTTATTATTATTTGGATAATCATAGAATATATTTGCATGAGTAGATTCCCACACACCTCTTTTTTTAATTCATCACTTGTGGTGAGGATAAGTGTAAATTTGATATGCACAATGAAGTACATGTAAATAAAATAACTTAGTAAAGTGGGAAACAAATGTACAAAAGTGCTTGACACAATGGATGGATGGATGGATAGATTGTGATAAGAGTTGTACGAGCCCCCCATAAAATGATGAAAATAGAATAACTTAATATAATAACTTAAAACTAGCATTAACTTTTGTGTTCAGTATATTTCCAAAGTACTGTACATCTATTTGTACAAACTATACATGATAGATTTGTACAAGAATACACATGACAATAGTAACAAATTCCGCAGGTTGCCCTTCAGCCAAATAATAGTTTCTTATAAAATAAGCTTTATCATCTATAAGTAATTAACTGAATGAGACCAAAGTCAGCACTTACCCATAAGCAAGATGAGGAGGGAGGAAGGTAAAGTGAAGCTAGATCAATGGAAATTAAATAAACAATTAAAATAATGAGAATGGTATGCATTATAAAAGTTATGACCAATAACAGCAATTTTCATAAAAATTGTTCAAGGGGAACTGATTTATTGTGTAAATGTTCACCTAAACAAAGTAAAATATGATTTAAAAGAAACACAAAAGATGATATTTTTTAATCTGATGGAAATGCTTTCTCATCTCTTTTAGACAACAAGTAACAGAAATCATATTTGTCTTAAAAGCTGTCAGTACTCTCATTGATTCACTTAAGAAAACTCAACCTGAAAATGGTAAGTGCTTAGAACCTCAGTTACTCTGGGCTCCTAACACTTATGTGATGTTTGTGAAGTGCTTTTGTATTACTATGAAGGTAACTGAATTTTAGGAACATAGCAGCCTTTATACTTAACTTCTCTTTTCTCCAGTTCTCATCATAGCAAAGCATCAAGTCCATTAAAACATTAGTTAAGTAAAACTAACGTGTAGTATTTTATATCCTTCATTAAACACCAGTTTAGCTCACTTTATTTTATAAAATTGGCTTGAATTCAAGGTGCTGCATGGACAAAACGTGTTTTCACAATGTAGGAGACCACTGACTTGGGGCACGGTGGATGGGGAGAGACTTCCACTTTCCATTTGTACTGCTTTACTCTATATAAAAACTGCATAAATAACTTCAGGTAGTTTTATAGCTGTTTCTCATTTCCCCCTTTTTTTATTACTCATTCCTGCCAACCTCATTTTTTACATTATTTCCCCAAAATTATTTTTCCCTGAAGGACAGCTTTGAGCATTGATTTGCTTACGTAGACAAATAAACCATTTGTCACTTACCATTTCCAACAAAATGGAATGAATACTACAGTCCAACTTTATTCCATTTATACTTTATCTAACACTAGATTTCATGCACCTCCCTGTCCAACAAAAATTCCCAATCTCCCCAAGTATTCACTTTTTAATTGTTCTATTTTCCTGCTTACATCCACCTAGTTTAAATATCACCCCCACTCTTAAAATTTGTTTTTTAAAACTGTTAAACATGCTTCTTTTCCCCGACCTCACAGCACATACATGTGTGTGTCTGTTATAACTTGGTCTGAAAACATTCTGCTGGTATACAGTTGTACATGACTCATTGCCCCTTAAATTAAAAGCTTCATGAGAAGCTCTTTTCTGTTTCAAATTCTATACAACATTGCTACTCAAAGTGCCGTCGTTTCTTGGACTGGCCACTGATCTCAAAGGTTTACGCCAGACATGATAAAGAACTGCCCCCAGAATAAAGTTAAAACACTCTGTTTGATTGAGCTTTTTTTTTTTTACAATGGAAAGCTGTATTAGAGAAGAAAATGTGTGTTGACTTACCTTCTGACAAAAGTACCTTCCCCGTAGCATACATGTGTGTTTCTTTGAGAAACATTACTTTTAATCCCCAAGGAAAAGAAAGAAATTTGTCATTGCTGCCTAATAAATGAGTTGCAGGTTATTTGTTCCTACATAATCAAAATAAATTTATTTTGTTTCAAAATGCACCCATTGGTATTGTGGCCTAGAAAGGAGAAGACTCTTGCTAAATCTTACGCAGTAGTAGACTTATGTTTCTTCCACCCAAAAGAAATGTGGGATTTCTAAGGAAGCACCTGAAGCAGAGTTCTGAGTTCATCCCTTCAGAGCTCTTTTAAAATGATAGGGATGTGACCTCCGCCCCGAGGGACGGACAACCGAAAAGTGGGTGAAGGGAGACGTCGGACAGGGCAAGATATGGCAAAATAATAATTTATAAAGTATCAAAGGCTCATGAGGGAGGGGAGAGCGGGGAGGAAGGGAGGGGAAAAATGACCTAATAATGCTGGGGACATCAGTGGAGAGGAAATGTTTTGAGAATGATGAGGGCAATGAATGTACAAATGTGCTTTACACAATTGATGTATGTATGGATTGTGATGAGTTCTTTGAGCCCCTAATAAAATGATTAAAAAAATAAAGCATCAGCAACAAGCTCAACAACAACAAAAAAAATTAAATGATAGGGATGACGGAAAACGTTGAAAACAGTGTGGTGATTGTTGTACAGCCTGGTGAAAGTAATGTCACTGAATTGTACAAGCAAAAATACTTGAAATGGCAAATGTTTTGTTATATACAGTGTGTTTTAAGTGTTCTGATTGATTTAAATGGGAAAAATTATGCATCAACTTTCTAGAGACCAGTGAAATTGCCATTAGATCACAGAATAGAATTTGAATCTTAAAAATGTATTATTACTTGAGATAAAACATTTTTTTCCTGTTATTGTCATGTGTAAGTACATCGTGCTTACATTATTGTGTATGATGTTTATAGAACTGTCAAAAATTTAGAGTGTGCATGAAGAGAAGAAAATGTCAGTAACTTTTAAGAAGGTTAGGAGCCTTGGTGCCATAGTGGGCTGTGCATTGAGCTGCTAACCACAAGGTCAGTGGTTTGAACTCTCCAGCCACTCTATGGGAGAAAGATGAGGCTGTCTACTCCAATATAGATTTAAGGTCTCCGAAACGCAAAGGGGCAGTTCTACTCCTAGAGGGTCACTATGAGTCTAAACCAGCTCAATGGCAGTGTTTTGGGGTTTTTGTTTCTGTCTTTTGAGGTCTTTCTTTAGTTTTTTATGAGCCATGGAAAGGGTTGTATAGCAGTGGTTTCAGGAGAGTTTAAATTATGCTTCTGGGCATATGATTAAATTTAACCTTAAGTGATAGTGATGATCCTTACCTTTGGAAAGATAAGATTCATTAAGAAACAGTTAAAAATAATAATAATTTCGTGAAAGCCAGACCTTCCTGGCAGAAGTATATTTATTGGACTGCTCTTAGCAATCCTTTCCTAATTCAGAAGATTGACTACAAGGTTTAAAACAAATACAGCCAGAATCTGCTTAAGACTTTTATTGCTTTGGAGATTTCTAAGGGGCTGGAGGAGGTATTTATGGGCTTCTTTTTTTTAATAGAAGTTTTGTTTTATCATTTTACTTGACCTTTATTTGTAAACTTGAATAGGTAATCCTATGTACACATGACTCAAAAATTAAAAAATAAAGGAAAAAGTTAATGATTTTTTTTCCTGCTTAAATCTGCCCTATTCTTACTTTCATTGAAGGCAACCATTCTACTTAGCTGTGGGTCCTTCTGAAATTTATTATGCAGATTTATTGCACATATATGTTAATACTTCTTGCCTCTCTGGTATTTTTATATAGTGAATATGACTAACATCATATTATACCTGCTGTTTTAGTTTTCCTAAGCTTTAAATGTTTTTAAATGTGTTTATTATTAGCAATAAAATTCATGAAATCTGGTATTAATTCCCAATCTTGTATGAAACTAGTGAAAGCAGAGCACTTCACACTTGGAACTTTATCAACCCCAGTCCCTTTTCTTATCCCCGTAACCACCACCAGGCAGCCAGCCCCTGTTTAGGAGAAGGGGAGGCTAAATGAGCACTTTAGCTTTTCCCACAATGCAGACTAAGGAATGAATATTAATAATGTTGAGTAATGTCAGTATATATGGATGGAAAATAATCCCATATCAAATTCATTTTAGAAGCTCGGGGTTAAAGTTATACCTATTATTTTATTCCTGTCCTTTGATAAATCTATATGAATCCAATGAAAACAATGGGTAATGAATGCAAGATTCTTTAAACTTACTTGACTCTTAACTTTTTTCCCTCTCTCTAAGAAGTGCTAGTTATATATTGGGCTACTAACTACAAGGTCAGCAATTTGAAACCACCAGCTGCTCTGCAGGAGAAAGATGAGGCTTTCTACTCTTATAAAGAATTACAGTCTCTGAAACCCACAGGAACAGTTCTGCCCTATCTTTTGGAGTCGATAAGGGTCAGAATCAACTGAATGGCAATGAGTTGACTTGAGAAACACTATTTTGAGAAAGTCAAAAAGTCCTTGATTTTAAAGCCAAATTCAGATGTACCCATCCACCGCCTCATATCAGAAAGGTTTTTGGATAATTAAGAAATTGACTCATTAGCAAGGAATTTGTTTGTTGTAATTTTAGTACTCAGTAAATTAGGCAGGTAACATAGATTAGAATTTGAAATACAGTTGAAGCTTGTACTCAGTGTACATTTTCTTCTTTTATATTATTGTTGCCTCCCAATTTGAAACTTGTACCCCAAAAGTGTAGTATACTTCGCTAAGAAAAAAAAATCTATCCACAGGTTTTACTGCATATCAAGCATTCAACAATTGTAGAAAATAGAATGTAATGTGTGACTTAAGAGTATCAAGAGATTACAAACTAATTGGAATGGTAACACTTTTGTCCAACAAATAGCATTCAGCTTCATTGTGAGGAAGACAGACCTGGCCCCTCCCCATTAGAGTTTATAGCTAATGATATACATTAGAGATTAGCAAACTAGTACAAGAGAAGATGGATCTATGTATTGTCATTTGCAATTAAACATCAATCTCAGGTGGACATTGGGCCTCTACTCAATCCTCCCCTTAGCTCAAGAACACTTTGTTCTAATAACCTGGCATTCTGTGATGCTTACCTTTCCAACACGATCATTGAGGACAAAATTGGTGCATAGGCTAGTGTGGTGGGGTAAGCTGATGGTGCTCGGTTATTACAAGATATAGCATCTGGGGTCTTAAAGGCTTTATGTTAAACAAGCGGCCATCTAGCAGGGAAGCAGCAGGGCCCAAATGGAAGAAGCACACCAACCCATGTGATCACAAGGTATCGATGGGATTAGTTATCAGGCATCAGAAGACCGGAAATAAACAACCATTTCAATGCAAACGAGGGAGGTCAGAATGGAGACCCAAAGCCTATCTGTAGACAGTTGGACAACCTCTCACAGAAGGGTTACAAGGAAGGGGTGAGTCAGCCAGGGTGTGGTATAGCCCTGATGAAACACACAACATTTCTCTAGTTCTTTAAGGCTCTCCCCCCACCTCCAACTATCATGACCCCAGTTCTACCTTATTAGCTGGCTGGACCAGAACATGTACACTAGTACAGATAAGAGCTCTCGACGCAGAATCCAGGACAGATAAACCCCTCAGGACCAATTGTGGGGTTAAGGGTAAGAGGGAACCCCACAAAACATCACAGGTTTGGTAGGCGCAATTGTACAGCGATAATAAGTAGAGATTATAGTAAAGTCATAGAGAGCATGAGAGTTAAAGGATAGAGTCAAGTAATGGAGTCAGACGCAATTCATGGTAGCGTATCTCACCTCCGCCCAGCTTGATGGTCCTCGTGGAGGGGGCTTAGCTGTCAGAGAAGCCGCTGCTTCATCCTCCTTAGTCACCTTCTCCAGCCACCCTCTGGCCAGCCACCCTCTTGAGTACCAGGGAGCCTCGTTATTTATTGCTAACCACGCA
>NW_022103898.1:70578053-70595460 GCF_000313985.2 Echinops telfairi | reverse complement strand
GGGTGAATGTGCAATAGTAAGAGGAGGGAATAGGGGGCATGTGTGGCAAGATAGTAGCCTAAGCTTAGTCATCGTAGAGTGGTCCCAGGCTTGCCTATGGGCACTGCTTCGAGGGAACAATAACAGAAGGGAATGGGCTTTATTTAGGGTGAGTCAGACTAATAGTCTAGCCACTAAAGATGACTGATGTTAAGGAGAATAACCTCTGACTTACTTTCGCTGTCTAAAGAACAGTCACGCTAAAGCAGCTAAGTTTGGTACATATTTTGGGGAGACAACTTAAGAGAAATCCTTCTGTTCCCCACAACCAATAATGAGAGCAATACCATGAGGGTAGAGGGAAGGGGGAGAGAGAGAACCAATCGCAGTGACCGACCTACAATCCTGCCCACCCCAGGGGGATGAACAATAGAAATGTGGGTGAAGGGAGACAGCAGACTGTGTAGAATATGAAAATAAAAATAATTTTTAAATTATCAAGGGTTCGCAGTGTGGGAGGGAGGGGGGGAAGAGGAGCTGATACCAAGGGCTCAAGTAGAAAGAAAATGTTTGGAAATGATGATGACAACATGTGTATAAATGTGCTTGATAAAATTGATGTATGAATTGTTATAAGAGCTGTAAGACCCCCCCCAATAAAATGATTTATTAATTTAAAAAAAATCAAGATCAAGGCCATTCCTGTGAAAATAATTTCATACTAGTATTCTTAGCACACTACATAAAAATGAATTTATTTCTAATTGTTGAAGTATACACTACATTCTCTGGCAAATTCAGTTTCAGGCTGTATTTCTTATTAATAAATTAAAATGAAAAAGTATAAATTATCTCAATTTAAAAGAACTTTTCTAAGTTTTCACAAAGTGAAAATAAGTTGCTGCCAAGTTTATTCAAACTTGTTATCAAAGTAGAATTGTGGTCTGTAAGATGTGCATTGACTCATTTTTAAAAGTAGATCACTGAGCTTTTATTCAAAGGTGTATCCGAGTGGTTATGCCAAGTGTGTTAAACATTTGTGCCACACAGATACTCTTCCACTAAAACAGACTTTATTACACTCCTCAGGGTTGGTGACTGCACACTGACCATGCATTTCCTTCCCTGTTTTATTTAATATTGCAGAAAGTAGTCCAAAGATTTTTTTTAAAGTGCAAGCTGATAGAATTGCTATTTTATTTCTTTACACTGCATTTAAAGGACTGTGATCATGTTAACTGATAATCTCTAATAGCTAAATCCACCCTTTCCTAAGGCTTTATGGTTTTTGCATTGCAGTTGATGGAAATACTTGGGCACAAGTAATTGCCTTATATCCAACATTAGTAGAATGCATCACCTGCTCATCGTCAGAAGTCTGCTCTGCACTTAAAGAGGCACTAGTTCCTTTTAAGGATTTCATGCAACCACCAGCATCCAAAGTCCAGAATGGAGAATCTTGACCAGCTTCAATATATTTGGAGGAAGAAAGATAACCTAAAAAGAGTTTGCTGCTCAGTGAGTCTTCTGTGAGAAGGACATTTCTTATTACAGATAATTCTTGGCAGCTGCTGTTGACCTCCTACATTGTACGTTTCTGAGTTGGGCAATTCATAATACAAGCTTACATGTCAACAAGAGTTCCTGAATGAGTAGCAGTACAGGCCTTTAGTAAGTTAAACTGATGAAAAGGATAGTTAATACTGCAACATACCTGCTACCATATCTGCAGTTGGCGATTTAAAAGTGAACTTATGTACAGTTTGTGGTGTATGTGTGAATGATGTACTTTTTAAAAAGAAAGCTATTTCAATTCAGTCAGATTTATTAGGCTGGTGTTTTTGCACCCTTTTTCAAGTACAAAATTGTACTAAAATTTAACATTTTATGCAAGATGGTACTGTAACATTCCATATTATCTGTAAACAGCCTTTGTACACAAAGGGAACAGATATACTTGTGTGTATAATAAATGGTACAATTCTGTATAAAATAGTTGTATTTATTATTTAAATTTTTAAATAATGTTAAATTCTTGAAGCTGTATTATTATTACAAAATTGTTTGCTTACATTTTCACTTATGATTTGCCTTCTTGAGTGGCAGATATGCCAATCACATGATCATGCAGTTAGCTTCTCGCTTATTTTGAATGTATTTATCAGTGACCATTAAACATCAGCAAGAAAAGTCATGTCAACACAGCAGCAAATGGTTCCTCATTGCTGATTTTGCAATGTTGAACTGCAGGTTATTGATGTAATACACTGAAATAGATTGTAGCTCTGTGGCGCCACCATACCTCATTTCTTTAAAACTTTCTCTTCCAGCTTTCACTGTTCATTTTTATATTTGCTGTCTGGATTTTAAAGACTTTAAATATTTTGTATTTCTACTGATTTTTTTCTCCCCTGAATAACAGCGTTTGTCACAGGCAAGATGATTTCAAATTCCTTAAAATCTTGCTTATGGGGTTCTGTTTATTTCAGTTATCTTCTGCTTCATTTTGTATTGTCTTTTCAAAAAGAAAAATATCTATGCTAATCCACAAGTATACATTGTGTATGTATTATAACGAAAGTGTATTTTTGGAGATAGTCAATCATTTAGAAATGCAGTACACTCGGTCATGGAGTGCAATGCTAATTGTGTTCCACGGTCCTATCCTCGTGAAGAAGAATGTGCTCTTGAGTACATTAACTGAGTTGTTTCTTTAAAAACTGACATTGACCTAGATCACTGTAATTTTTATTTAATGGATTATGGTATTATAATATTTTCTGATTAAAATTTCAAAATTTATGTGAAGACATGAAGATATTTAAAGCAACGATTATTCATAAGAAATTCTAATGGTCTCGGTATTATTTAAGTGTGCTGGAAGGCCTTTGTTTTGATAGAATTTGTAAATTTCAGCCTGTCCAGAATAATCATCCGCATACAAGAAAGAAACAGAATTGAGTAATAGATGAGATGACATTTTGAGGCTATTGTAATTGTGTAATTATTTCATTTGCACTGTTATTCATAAATGTGTTGAGATCTTTTATTCACATAAATTAATAAATTTCTATTTTATAATTTCACTTAAAATAAGGTTAAATATGGCATTCCATAGATTCTGCCTTCAATGTTTTCCTTAAGGAAGCTTGTTTAAAAAAATTTTTTTAATCTGTTTAGTTTATTCTTTGTATTTAGATATGACACATTGAAAATGAGAAAATCCACATAGTATTGATAGATATTACAATAGAATAACTGAAGCAGTATATACTATTTCAGTAACATGTTAGAAACCCTCCCCTGACTTTACAAGAGGTAAAAATAAGTCTATTCTTGAGAAAAAAGGATGAATCAATTGCAATTCAAATAATAATTCTTCAATGGAACTTAAATATGAGTCAAGGGTACTTAACATCTATTTATATAAAATGAGTACTTTGAACTAATATTGTATTAACTTTCTATATTAGGTCTGTGACCTACAGCTCAAGATATATAAATGTGGTGAACATGTTAATATGGGGTAGTCACGGCCAGTCTTACTAACCAGCAAACTGAACTACCCCTCTTGGTGGTACCATTTGACCAGGTTTTCCTCGCAGAATACCACCCTGTCCTATCCTGTCTTTAAGAGCAACTAAATTCAGTCCCTTGGTCAAGCTTTCCTCTGGGCTACATTTTCTAAAATGTCCTGATCCCTGCAGAGGTTAGCACATTCTGAATTGGTCAGGAGCTGGATTTTGAGATTATTAACTGCTAGGAGGTTCAAGGGACCCCTGGTAATGTAGTGAGTTACTTGGGCTGCTAACTGCAAGGTCACTACTTGGACCCCACCAGCGAGTACATGGGAAAAGATGAGGCTTTCTGCTTCTGTAAAGATTAACAGCCTCAGAAAAACAAGGGGGCAGTTCTCTCTGCCCGGTTGAATCCCTCTGTATCACAGTTGTCTTGATAACAGTGTGTGTGTATGAGTGAGTGAGTGAGTGACAGTTGTCTTGATAACAGTGTGTATGAGTGAGTGAGAGCGAGTGACTGAGTGAGTGAGTGAGTGAGTGAGTGAGTGAGTGAGTGAGTAGGGAGGGAGGGAGAGAGGGAGCGAAGGAGTTCACAAAGAAAACTCCCAAAGCTAAAATTGCTTTCCAGCACAATTGAGTCTGTGACTAGTCCTTGAAACAGTGATAATGTCCTTTGGTATATTTATAAGAAATGCAATGGATTTTAAGCCTCAGATAATCACTATTATCACTGACAATGCCTGTCTTACTTACATTGTTGTACAACAGGCATATGCCAGTAAATGATGGATGATTAGTAACATCATTTTCTATTTCTTCTATTATAAATGAAACAAACTAATTTTCAACTCATGTAACTTATTTTTTTGTTTCCTATAATTCTTTCACTGCCAAGAAGTAAAAGACTAGATCCTTCTAGTTGTATAGATTTCTAACAGTTGGGTTCCTGTCAGCACCACTCTGATGGGCACAAGGACAACTGTGTGAAGCATTGACAAACCCGGTAGCACCTCTGCAATCCTTGGTATGCTGGAGTGCGTTCATTGTTACAGCTGCGGTGCATTTTGATTGTCAGCACTGTCTCAGCGATATTCTGCAACCTTCTGTTGTGGTCCAGCGGGTTTTGAATGACTAATTTTCAGGAGTAAATTGCCAGGTCTTTCCTCCTCCTCTTCTAGTCTGGAAGCCCCCCTGAAACCTGACCACTATGGATGACACCACTGGTCTTTGTAATACTGATGGCATAGCAACACACAGCCACCAGAATGTAACAAACCAGCAGGCAGGTGGTAGTGTTTATTACTAGTAATAGTAGATTCTGTTAGTTGTATTTCATACATTTATGAGCAGCTGTAATGTGTAGATTAGCAACCTTTGGAATACCAAACACAAAGTGAAGTGCATAAAAGCCTGGCTCAGAGAAAGCCACTTTTAACTTTTTAAATTTTGTTCAATTTAACTGTCGTCCTCTGTGGGAATGGATTTGTTTAGCATTTTCTCTAGCTAAACTAGACCTGCTGCCATCTAGTCAGGTCTAACTGCAATTCTGTAGGACTGAACAGACTGCCCCTTAAGGTTTCTAATGCTGTAATCATCCAGGAAGCACTGTACCATATCTGTCTTCCTCATAGTGGCTGGTAGGTCTGAACTGCTAACCTTTCAGTTAGCCACCAAGTGCTTCATCACTGTTGTACTACCGAGGGCCCTTTCTAGCTATATTCCTTAAATCAGTGGTGCTCAATCTTCCTAATGCCACGACCCTCCAACAAAAATGAAATTATTTTTGTTGCTACTTCATCACTGTAATTTTGCTACTGTTATGAATCGGGCAACCCCACGGAAAGGGTTGTTTGACACCCAAAGGGGTCGCGCTGCCTTAAATATAGCACCAAAAGGAAGAGAGCAATTTAGTGTTTATTTTATTCTGGAGAGTAACTTCCTCAATTCAGTTCTGTAGCAGCCCAGTAAGTACCAGTGTGTTGTCCTTTGCCAGAATACCTCAGAATACGTTGTTAGTGTTTATCACAATTATGTACTATTAATCCCAGGTGTGAGGAACCCTGGTGGTGTAATGGGTTACACGTTGCGCTGCTGAGCATAAGGCTGGGAGTTTGAATCCACCAGCTAATCCATGGCTTTCCACTCCCTTAAAGATTTACAGCCTCAAAAACTCAAAGGGGCAGTTTTATTTTGTCCTATAGGATTGCTAGGAGTGGCATTCAACTAGATGGCAGTGGGTTTTGGTTTTAATTTTTGGATTTTATTGTTTTGAGCAGCATGAGTCCTAGGTAACCATTGGGCCAGAGGGTCAGTTAATAATTTAGTTTAAATTATTTAACAGTGGTCAGAAAAATTCATGAGTATATTCCATATTGCTAAAGTCATTATTACCTTTATGTTAATATCAAGTCTGCCCCCTATTCATAGTGATCCTATGTATACCAGCAGTATTGTTCCATGATTTATGCATTCTGTGGGGTCTCCTTTCTGTGGAATGGGTACAAATAAGGATTTCTTCCAATTGGTTGGCCAGGTAGCTATCTTCCAAATTTCATGACATAGAGCAATGAGTGCTCTGGTGCTACAGCCATTGAAATGGCCATGAGGCTTTTGAAACTATCATGGCTTGAGTCAGGTGCACCCTAGTCCTCAAAGTGATATCTTTGTTCTCAACACTTTAAACAGGACATGTACAACAGATTTTCCCAATATAATATGTCATTTGATTTCTGGACTGCTGTTTTCATGGGCTTTTATTATGGATTTGAGCAAGATGAAATCCATAACAATTTCACTCTTTAATGTATTTATCATCATGTCCGTGATGTCTTGATTTGTTAGTCCAGCTGTAAGGATTTTGTTTTCTTTACATTGGCTGAAATCTTTTACCTTTATCAGTAAGTACTTCAAATCCTCTTAGCTTTCAGCAAGCAAGGTTGTGAGCCTCCAATCCCCCTGCTGTATTCTCCAGGTAATGTAGTTTGGGGTTTTTTGTTTTGTTTTTCCTTTGGTGGTTATTTGCTCAGTATACAAAGAGAATAAATATGGTGTAGGGGTATGATACAATCCTGACCTACACTTTTCCTTATTTTTCAAACTATTCGGTATCCCCTTATCCTGTTTGAACTATTCCTTTTTGGTCTATGAACAGATTCCACATTAAATGTTTCAAGAATTTTCATTCTTCACACTATTATCCAGAGTTTGTTGTGATTCACACAATCAGCTGCTTTTGTATAGCAGTAAAACACACATAAGCATCTTTCTGGTATTCTCTGCTATCAGCCAAGATCCATCTAACATCAGCCATGATATCCCTGTGCTACACCCTCTTCTGAATATGGCTAGATTGTTGGCAGGTCACTGTCGGTTACCTTCAGCAAAATTTTACTTGCATGTGATGTTAATGATATTGTTGAATAATCTGTCCGTTCTGTTGTTACTTTTCTTTGGGATGAACATAAATAATGATCTCTTGCAGTTGGTTGGCCAAGTAGCTGTCTTCCAAAGCTCTTAGCTTCGAGCAGTGAGTGCGCTCAGTGCTGCATCAGCCTGTTGAAATATTTCGATGGATCTGTCAGTTCCCGGAGCCACACCAGTTAATTCCTTGTTCCTCACCAATGCCTTCATTGCAGCGTGGACTCCTTCCTTCAGCCATTGGTTCTTGATCAAATACTGTTTCCTGAAATGGTTTGATGTTAACCCATTCTTTTTGGTACAATATTGTATTCCTTCCATCTTTTGATACGTCCTGCATCATTCAAGTATTTTGCCCCATTGAATCTCTCATAATTGCAAATTGAGGACTGCGTTTTTTGTTTTTTTTTCTTTTCTTTCAGCAGAAGAAATGCTGAGAATGTTCTTCCTATTTGGTTTTCTAACTTCAGGCCTTTGCACATTTTATTATAATGCTTTACTTTGTCTTCTCAAGATGCCTTTTGAGATTTTCTGTTCAGACTATGTAGTTACTATACAATGACTACTGTGTTCTTCCTCCACCACCCATCTGTCAGTTTGCCATCCTGTGGAGGCTGCCGTGTTGCTGTGATTCTCAGAGCTATGCCACAGTTATTTCAAACACTAGCAGGGTCACTCATGGTTTACGAGTTTCAGCAGAATTTCCAAACTAAGACTAGGAGGAAAGGTCTAGCAGTCAACTTCCAAATATCAACTAATGAAAACAGTATGGGTCACAACAGGGCATTTTATCAGGAGAGATCAGTCCCCAGCGGAGAACATCATGTTTGGTGAAGTTGAGGGCAAATGAGAGCACTGGAAGACCCGCTGTTATGGGTTACAGAATTGCTGCCGTGAGAGACTCAAACATGGTGGTGATAGTGAGGATGGCACACAGCTGGGCATACTTTGCTTTGTTGTCCATGACAATATTTTGTCTGGTCAGCAAGAGTAGAAGTCAATAGCAGCTAACAAAAACAGGGTACTTTCCCAAACATGAGCGAATTCAAATGAGTGGCTGAATTCTGAAGACTGCTGTAGACCGTCTGTCTCACCAAGACAGAATGATTTCAGGAACCCACCTGACTGGTTGCTGTAGAAATTCACAGTGGAGCTGTAGGAGTTTCTGAAATGAATCGATGTCCAAACAGAGGATATTGTGGATTTTTTTAAATAGAAAACTACCACAGATGTTGACGGAAAAATTTATTATGAAATGATTACCAACAGTTTGGTATGTCTCAGATTCGGAGTTTGCCAGTTAGGCTGGTACTTAGGTAAAGCACATTTTACTCTGTGATCCTGGGTTGTATCTGGCTACATTAATGGAGGGAATCTCCTCTCTCCCCTTTAATTTATCATTCATAAGAAGAGCAAGGTTTCAAAGCACATGATGTTACTAATTTATGTGTGGTGGGGAAATAGTTCAAGCTTTGTACTAAGTGGTTTGAATTAAAGGTTTCTAATCTGAGAAATATTAATATTTCAATTTGAATGAAAAGTTTTTATAGTTTGGGAAAGTTATAATATCTTTGTATATTTTATATTAAAGAGCAGAAATTAGATACAAATCCATTTCTTATTAATCCAGTAATTTTGAAATCACAAACAGCGTTGGCTCTTTGAAAGAGCATGTTTGAACTCTCTTGTGACTATGAACTCTCAATAATGTGGAGTTTTGTGAGGCCGTGGTAGGTTCAGGCTCTGTCTCTTATTTAACTCTCCACACTAATTTTTCAAAACCCTCTGTTTCCCTATCTCTAAAACAAAGATCATAACGAGCTAACAGTTCTTTAGAGAAAGGCATAGTTAGGGTTTGGCGTTCATTTCGTAATGGCATTCTTCGGGTGACTGTTCAAGTTGTTTAATAAAATTATTACTCTAACAGAAACCTTTGACTATATTTTCCCTTTTTCTCTCACATTGCTTGCTTCTCTTTCTGTTATTTTTACCTTTGTTGTGTTTTCTTTCCTTCTGGTTTTTCTCATTCTATCTCTCCTCTTCCAGTTCTTCCTTTAATGTCACCTATTCTTTGTCCCTCTGATGCATAGCTGTGAGCGAAAGCACCGCTGCCAGCCGTCTTCCTCTGAGAGATATTCTTCAAATACTTTCCACTTGATCCACTGTTGACTTTGTCAAAGGTGAAGCCCCTCAACCATCTCAAGAGAGCTGCCGTTAACGTGTTTAACAAGTTAAAGTGTTTGTGACTATAGCTCCTCCCTTCGTCTGAATCTACAGGGTTCTACAGTCCCTCAGATGTTCACAACATGAACACGGAAACTACTTGGGATTGCTTTGACTACGATGGATTTAGCAGCTAGACCTGCATAGATAGGTATAAGGATATATGGATAGGGAGATTATATCACTTTCCTCAAAGGACAGTATCTAAGTATCTCTGTGGGAGGGTTTTTTGTCTTTTAATTTTGCCTTTTCATGACGGGTTTGTGTATGTCCGTGCGTGCACATGTGTGTGTAGATAGATGATTTTAATTATTTTTGTGAGATAATTAGTTATTGGCTTACAGTTTTTATACTGTCTGCTTTCAAGAAGAATTTAGGCATCAGATTGCCTATATAATTCAGCTATTGCCCAACAGCGGTCTTTGAAGGAAGACTGAATGTTATCCTCAACTCTGAGTCTGTCTGTGCCTTCAGTGATTCAGAGGTCAATTGAAACATTCCTAATTATACTGTAGGATTGACAGTAACCTCACAGGTAAGGAAAAGAAAATTAGTTTCAATTGCTACAATTGTAGTTGCATTAAGTTTTCATTTTAAACCAACATTCCATAAGAAGTGCAGCCAGGGAAGATCTGACTAACCAAGACATCATTTGGAAGACCATTGCAATATAACAACTGCTTTTTCATTTGTTTATATGGAGTTATGCAATATGGGAGAGAAGTTCCAATGCTATAATATTGCAATCATATTCTTTTTATCTAGAAAAATAAAATATTAGGCTTCAGATCCAACTGTGCAAATTGTGTTTGCTTTCCAGTTTTTACTACTTCTGTGTCATAATTTTGACACATAACTTACAACTCCTGTCTCTTAAGGCAGTTACCATATGGTGTTTATGTCAGACTGGATATATTTATCTAATTTTGTAAGATTCTTTCTTAGCTCCCAACACAGTTCTTGAAAGTAACGCCACAGTTGTTACACTTACGATTTACAATCTTTATACTGTTGAAATACTTTAACTGTATCAGTTAAGTATCAAGAAAGTTCCTTGGCTTCAATTTCCTTTGTGCTCTAAGGTTTTTCACCAAGCCAATAGGTTCTTAATTTGCTTTAGAGTCACCACTCAGCATGGTCCCACACTTTAATTTTGATCTAGCAGTATTAGTTTTTTAGAACTTAAAAGCATGTGCACTGACAATTTACCTTCAGGTCTGACAAGTCATTCGCTTGTTTCCTTTAGTATACTTGTAGTGTTTGGCTTTCTAACCCTATTAGGTCCAAACATTGATACTCCACACCATTGATGACTCTGTTTTAAACACCTCAGAAATAATGATTCAAATATGTTTCTAATAGATTTCATGTATGACCAAATTAGAAAAAGAAAATTATATAAGATAGACTAGTAGAAATATATTTGAGAACTTTGTTGAAACTCTATTTAAAATTAAAAAAATATTAGGAACTATCTCAATAATTTGGAAATAAATATTTGGTGTTTTAACTGGAATTCTTCAGTAAAATACATGTACCTTATGTAGTTTAGACACCTTTGTGTCACTCTAGCAAATTTCCTATTTGCTAATTACTTGGTAAGACTAATTTTGAGAATGGATAGCTATATCATTGCCAAACCAACCATCCGATCCAAGGAAAATTGTGTGTGTGTGTTTATTTTGGTTTTGTTTTAAGAAACTGAGTTGTGTGGTAATTAAATGAGATCTGTTCCTGTGTCTTTTTTTAAGTAAATCAGAACAGGACATAAGATTCTTATTTAGCCCTAACGATGTAGTTGATTATGCATTGGGCTGCTAACTACAGGTCAGCAGTTTGAACCCATCAGCTGTTCCCTGGGTAAAGGATGAGGCTTTGTCTTCCTGTTAAGATTTACAGCCTCTGAAACCAACGTGGACCGTTCCATTCTACCCTGTCGCATTGCGTTGAGTCCGCAGCGACTCAGTGGCAGTGGGTTTCTTGTTGAGTGGGCCTGCAGGAAAAAGACCTAGTGATCTGCTTCTGTGGAGACTCTCGCCAAGAAAAGCTCACGGAGAGGCTCTGTTTGTAACAGATGGGGTGTTGCCATGAGTGAGAATCAACAGCAGGAGGTTTGTTTTGTTTCGTTTTGTTTTTTGTAGTCTGTGTCAGTCAAGACTTCACCTGTGTTATACCTTTTAATCCTCACAGGCATCCTCCAGGGAAGGCATATGAGGGGGGACTTCAAAAAGTTCAGAAGACAATGGAATTAAAAGATAATTGAATTTGTTCATGATTGTTGTGAAACCCCCATGCATTACACTTATTTTACAGATAAGAAAGTCAAAGTCCAGAGGAAGTTGAAGCATCTTGCCCATACTCACATGGATAAGACTATCTGACTCAACATGTCTTCCTCCAAAAACAGTTCTTTCCACTAAAACCAAAACCAAATTCACTGCTTTGAGTCAGTTCCACGTTTTAATGACCCGCTAACACAGAGTAGAACTGCCTTTTTTGGGTTTCCAAATCTTTACCAGAGCAGAAAACCTTGTCTTTCTCCCGAGGAGCTGTTAGTAGTTTTGAATTGCAGACTTTGTCATTAGCAGTGCAAAGCATACCCCACTGTACCACCAATATGTTCTCACTCCATTACAATCCAAGACTTGCTGCAATACATTTAAAACATTTTAGAAAACTAATTCTATTGATATATGTTGTAACTAGAACATAAAAGATGACTTCAGATACTATGAAAACTTTAATTCCTTGACTAGGCTCTCCAGAGCTGCACTAAGTCTTTATGATTGATCCAGGACCGTTCTAAACATCTGTTGTTTTAAGAGTAGCTGAAGTGAGTGAAAGAAATGATGAAGCAAAAGAGCTAAACAAATGTCAAAGGGTTGTTCCAGAAGCAAAGCAAAGTATTATGCACTATGCAAAGACCAGGAGTTAGACAACCCAAAGAAAATAACACACTTAATTCAGCTCGAGCTGAAAGAATTCAAGAAAATGCTCCAGCCTTCAGTTGAAATACTGAAGGATCCCATGGGCAAATGATGACAATGCAGGGAGCATCAGAACTAGATGGAAGGAATGCAGAATTACTGTACCAAAAGGAATTGGTCAATATTCAACCGCTTAAGGAGCTAGCATATGATTAAGAACCAACAGCATTCAGGAAGAAGTCCAAATTGCACTGAAGATATTGGTGATGTACAGGGATCCTGTAATTGACCAATTACACTGAATGCGTGCAATGTTGGAAACACTCACTTGTCTGTGCAAGAAATGTGGAAGAAAACCACATGGCAAACTAACTAAAAGGGATCTGAATTTGTCCCCCTTCCAAGGAAGAGTGACCAAATAATGGGGAAATTATTGAACAATATTATTATCGCATGCAAATGAAGGTTTGTTGAAGATCATTTAAAAAGTGTTGCATCAGTGCATCAACAGGGAACTTGCAAGAATTCAAGGCGATTCAGAAAAGGATGGGGAAGAAGGGATAGCATTACAGGTGTCATGTGTATCTTGTCTGACAGAATAATACAAAGATGTTTACCTGTGTTTTATTGACTGCATAGGCATTCAACTGTAGATCATAACGAACTACAGATAGCATTGAGAAGGATAGGAACTTCATAACATTTAACTGTGCTCATGCAGAGCCATCAGGATGGAGGAAGACCGTTAACAACCCGCCCTACACAGATGACACACCCTTGCTTGCTGAAAGCAGAACTTGAAGCACATACTGATGAAGGTTAAAGACTACAGTTTTCCATGTGAATTACACCAACTGGACCAATAAGTAACAACATAAGCAAAGATAATGCAGAATGTCAAAGATTTCTTTTTACTGGATCCACAATCAACGTTCACGGAAGCCACACTAAACACAAAAAATATATTGCACATGACACATCTGTAAAAGACTTTTTTTTTTTCTTTTTTAACATTTTATTAGGGGCTCATACAACTGTTATCCCAATCCATACACACATCAATTGTGTAAAGCGCATTTGTACATCGTTTCTCAAAACATTTTCTCTCCATTTAAACCCCCGACATTAGGTCCTCATTTTTCCCCTCCCTCCAAAAGACTTTTTTAAAGTGTTAAAAATCAAAGATGTGACTTTGAAGACTAAGGTGGGTCTCAACCCATAATATTTTCAATATCTCATATTCGTGGGAAAGCTGGACATATGAATAAGGAAGACTGAAGAAGAATGGATCCATTTGATTTATGAGGTTGGTGAAGAATACGGAATAAGCAATGACCTTCCAGAAGAACAAACATGACTTAGAAAAAGTATAGCCAGAATGAACCCTAGAAGCGAGGATGGTGAGACTTCTCTCACACTTGGGACATGTTATCAGGAGGGACTGGTCTGGAGAAGAACATCATGCTTGGTAAAGGAGAGGGGCAATGAAAAAGAAGACACTCACAGATGGACTGACACAGGGCTGCAAAATGGAATCGAGCATAGCAAAGATTGTGAGGAAAGCACAAGACCAAGCAGTGTTTTGTTCAGTTGCTCTGAGTCCATACTTTACTGCCGTAGACTAATGGTTTGCCTTTTATCGGACAACCCTGTATTACATAATTTAAGAGTCTATGGTGAGTTAACTGTCCTTGCTATGTGTGACAGAAGTTATTAGGGAATCTGAGGGTACTTAAACTAGTTAAGAGACCCATATACTTAATACAGAATACAAACAAGACTGCACATAATTAGTTCTGATGTGATTTTAACATTTTATGTTCTAATGCATACTAAGCACTGAGTTGCATTCTCAGCCCTTGTGGAGTTTATTGTTTCAGGGAATCCAGACCTTTAATAAGTGTGCAAAGTACTATGAAGATCACATAACTATAAATTAATGAGGTCATAAAGCATAAAGCCTAAAATCTTGTTATAGATTGTAGTTGCTGTTTTTATACAAAAGAAAGATCAATAACTGAAAAGATTCTGGTGGAATTTGAACTTAAAATGGAGCCTGATGAATAGGTAGGTATTGGATGAACACAAAAGATATTGGAGGGTCATTCAGACAAAGACAAATGATGTGAACAAAGAACATCTGAATTAGGAAGAGATTGATGGGAAGTACATCTGGTGTGTTCTGTGAAAACAGTGAGGAGGAATTGAGACCATTCATGAAATTTCTTGAAAGCCAAGCAGAATAATTTGAGATGGCAGAAGTTTGAAGTGATTACCTGTAAGAATGCATTATGAAATTAAGGAAGATAAGCTTGCAGTTATAAGTGAGGCAGAGGAGAGAAGACATAGAATAGGGAGAAGGTAGGTAAGGTGAGGATGGTGCAGGACCTGGGCAGTGTTTCAATCTGTTGTGGCGACCCAATGGCAAGTGGCAACAGCAACCAAGGGTAAGACCCTATTGCCGTGTTCCCATTGTGTTGTGAGGTGAAGACAAAGCATTAAATGAAGGTGGTGACAAGGGAAAGATGCTTAAGTTCTAATTATTGTGAGTTTGGGATAAAGAGTGGATAACAGCATATTGTATCTGGATAATGAGTACATTGGTGGTAGCATTAGCAGAACCTGGTTAATTGTGGATGGAATCTAAGTGATGCAATTAGTGTAGTGAATGGCCTAAATCTAGTTAGATTATAGCAACAAATCTAAATATCATAGATTAAAGGACTGGGTGATTACAGACATGTTTCATTTTATTGTGCTTCAAAGGTACTGGTTTGTTTTTTAGTAATTTGAAGATTTGTGACAATCTTGGGCCCAGTAAGCCTCGTGGTGACATTTTTCAAACTGCATGTCCTCACTTTGATTCTGCTACATTTTGGTAATTGTCACAATATTTCAAAGTTTTCACAATTGTATACTTACTGCAGTATGTATAGTATAAATGTAGATTTTATGAGAATTTTTTATATATCTATATATATTGCTTTTAGGGCAGTAGTTCATACACAGAGAGGTTTATTCCAAACAAACTGTGTTTAAACGTGTCTGTGATCAGTAGATGGCCACAGACAACACTTGTCTTGGTCTTGTTAGGGTGCCTTCCAAGAAAGATCCTTTTATTGTCATAGAAACAACATTTTGAGGTCTGAGCTAATCCAAGTTTTTAACAAAACTCAAGTGAGCATCGCCCAAATCATTGAAGGTTTGCAACAAGCTTACAGGAATACTGCCCCACATAAAATTAACAGATTTTAAATGTAGCAAACTTTTAAGGAAGGTCAGGAAAACCTCAGAAATTCAAGGAAGTGAGGTTAGCTCAGAATGTTATGGCAACTGTTTTTTGGGGTTTTTGTTTTATTCCATAGAGGTAATCCTGATAGATTTGATCATCGTGGAGGTTTATGAAAAATGTTTACGTGAAAACTGCATTGGTGATAAAAAGGCCAGACAAGCTTCACTGAGCAGTTTTTCCCATCATGATAATACACCTGCTCATCCTTCAGGGAGTAGCAAGAGCTGTGCTATGAGAATTTCTGAAACCTCACCACAGTCCTGACCTTACCCTTCAAACACTGAAAAGGAAAACACTGAGTCCCTTAGGGATGCTAAACCTGTCAGAAGCACAGAATCCTTCAGGGAAGACTTAGGAAGGTGGAAACACCTTCAGAACTACCCACTAGACCTGCACTCACCCTAGTTGCTCAATTTTCAGACAAACAATAGGTCCATAAGAACAGTAACACCAAGGTGGTATGTACTTCTTAGAGAAATCAAACATTTGAGATAAAAAGAAGGCAGCTTTACCTAAGCAAAGCATTCAGAAAAGTTAGAAAAGAAGGGGGCATAGAAATAACTAGAGAAAGTGGGATAAGTGATGTTACATTGTGGAGGTTGTAATCAAGGACATGAAATAAAAAATAGTGGATGTAAAACTGACTTGCTATGTAAATCTTCACCCAATTCACTATTAAAAAGGGGGAAAAAAGCATATAGACCTAGAGCAGTGGTTCTCAGCCTGTGGGTCGCGACCCCTTTGGGGTCGAATGACTCCTTCACAGGGATCATAACAGTAGCAAAATTACAGTTATGAAATAGCAACAAAATAATTTTATGGTGGTGGGGTGCTTCACCACAACATGAAGTGTATTAAAGGGTCATGGCATTAAGAAGGTTGAGAACCACTGACCTAGAGAATGTCAAGAAACAATACCTGTACATCTTATTTTTGTTTAATAAATGTTTCTGTGATTTGGTAGCAATCGTTTCAATTGCCCACAGAAGCGGGGGGGTGGGGGTGGGTGTGTGACTTGCTTTATTAGGATGTGTACTTTATTGTGCTGATTTAGAACCCAGCCCACAGTATCTCCCAGGTCTGCCCGTATTTAAAACGTGTGCTCTCGTGATGAGCGGCCCCCGCTGACAGGTGGCAGGATGATGTGATCCACTGTGAGTGCGCTCTGGAGGCGCCAGTAGGTGAATGTGACCGCAGCGGGAGCCCTGCTCCATGAGGGAAGGAGGGGATCATCATCATGGGGCTGCTGGTGAAATTTCCAGACTTTCCGGCAAAGTATCTTTGAGATGGATGGTCCAGTGTAGGCTTTGTCAAATAAAGCATTTAATTCCAAACATCACACACACACAAATGTTACTGATTGGAAATCATTCATAGTCAACCATTGTCTAACTGCATAACATTAGTGTCAGGCTCATGGTTATATCCAAGTGTATTTTATTTTCTTAATTTGTATAATACTTTTGAATCAATACTTTGAAACATTTGAGATGCTTTTTAGTTTGAAGATGTGTGCTTTAAGAAATGGAGCCCGATCATCAATACTACATACAATACAAATAGGTCTTACTAATTTTTAATTTGCAGCGAGGCTCTCGACCAGAAGAGTTTGTCGCTCAAAATTATATTGTGGCTGCTGTAAGGAGGGAAGTTTTGTTTAAAAAAAAAAAAAGGGGTGGGGATGGGGGGGGTAACTATGCATGGATACCTCTCCGGCCTTAGCCCTGTTGCCTCCCTAAAAGGATCCAAGTCTTTGTCGCTAGACAACATTTTCATCTTCCCTCCTTTTGTTGTTTGCAGTTGGGGTTTGGGTGAGGGTAATGACAAATAGGAATGACTGGTTTAGCAAAGAAAAGTACAAAAAATCCGGTTCGAGTTTCAGGTAAGTTTTAAGTGCACGGGGTACACAAAATTATCTGAAATTCACGTAACTAGACGGTCTTTATTTTTTCTGGCAACCTATTCACAGTGAACTTCTTCTCTAAAAGAATGTCATCTATAAGTCTCCAAATAGACAAAATCGGGCCTGGGGTAACTGCTGAAGCCGCTGC
>NW_022103898.1:70571554-70577098 GCF_000313985.2 Echinops telfairi | reverse complement strand
CTCGCGGCGCTGGGCGGGGTGCCGCGAGGAAGGGGTGTCCGGCCGGCGGCGGAAGAAGGACGGAGACCGCGAGCGCCGCTCGGCCGTGGTCCTCGGCGTGGCTCGGGGCCTCCCGACACCGGCCCTGGCTGAGGTAGTAGTTTGTGCTGTTGGTCGGGTTGTGACATTGCCCGCTGTGGAGATAACTGCGCAAGCTACTGCCTTGCTAGTGCTGGTGACGCTCAGCGCCGCGGAGGACAATAGCCGGGAATCCCCTTTGTCTTCCGGCCGCGGGGACAGCCCGCGGGGCCCCGGCCCGACGGAAACCGTTACTCGTACATTTTCCTGCAGGGAGGGGGGAGGAGGGAAGGAATGGCGGGGGTGTGGTGTGGATAGAGGTGGTTTGGTTCTTTTTAAAGCTTGGGGTGGGGGGGTGGGGGGGCTGAGCCATTGGAGTCGTTTTTGACCCTGAAAAGAGTGAAATCGTAAGCTGCTGAGGTTAATACTTTCCTCCCTAAGCCGTTTTAAGGTTCCTTTCTGTAGTTGGGGCAACATTTCGTTGGTGCCTGTTTTTAACAACATTCCAAAGCTATGGGTTGACGTGGAGGGGGCTCCCCTGTGGTGCGGAACTGCCCTGGGACGCAGAGAAGTGGATCCCTTAATTACAAAGTTCATGCCTTCTTAATGTGGTGGATCTGGCTTGTACTATATGCTGCCTCAGCAAATTGAAGAGGGTTCCCCCCACACCCCCCCTTGAACGTGAATCTAAAGCAATTTAAAACTTTCCTGCTTGCAACTTTTTGAATTTATACTATATGTTTTATTCAGATTGTTTTATGTATGCAGCAAATAAATGATTTTGTCTTTTTTACATATGCTATTGTGATTGGTTATTTTAACATTGGGGCTGAAATAAAAAATTTCGGTGTGTGGTATTTTGGCCTTTGATTCTCATGCTAAGTGTGCTTTTTCACGTATACCCTTGCGTAGAGAGGGAGAATCTAGGAGTTAAATGGATAGTTTCACAGGAGTTGCCGTTTAAAATTACTACTTTGATTTGTAGGTTACCAGTATAAATAAAGAAAAATAATTTGATTAATGAAACTGAGTTTCCTAAATACCTTGAAGTCTAAAAACGGAGACAGTTGTATTTTTAGTTTTATTTTCAGAGATAGCTGTTGAATTTTAGGGCTTTAAAAATCATTTAGATTTGTGCTGAATATTTTAAGTATGTTATCAAAAAGTTATCCTTGAATATCTAATGTTAAAAATGGGAAGACTTTTCTACTTTTAAAAAGTTAATGAAAAAATCAAATTAAAATACAGGAAATTTTGATGCCCCTTTGTATATATATGGAAGAAAAGAGATCTAACATTGATTGGATTGGGTTCTGCTACCCTAAAGAGATCTCATCTATTGTAACTAAGACTAAATTGAATCTTAAAATGTAGAAAATAAAGCTTTTTTAGTTTGCTTTTCTTTATATTAAAGAACAGAGTAAATTCGGTATTTAAGGGTGGTGGTTGGTTGAACACTGCTGTCAAATCGTGATTTATGGAACATCAATCAGAAATTTGAATCATAGCATAATTGTTTTCACTATCAGAAACACTGCATCCAAGCAACCAAGCTAACTCATTCAGCAGAAGTCAACTTTTCTGTTCCAGTGTAACATTTTTGTAGCGCATCAACAGTTGCTATCTCAAAATGTTACCGATTCAACTTGTAATTTAACAGGGTCACCAAATCAGAACTACCCAGCCTCTGTAGATAATTAATAGTTTCTCTTGTGCTTTTAAAATAAGTCATTTTCTCTAAAATGTCAGTCACTGCATACATCACAAAAAGGAACATTATTGAGTTGGGTGTAATGGAACTTACATGTAGCGATTTTGTTGATAAATCACAACAAAATTCTGCCCCCAGCTGACTTGTTTTTGATTCTATAGTTTTATTTCTAGTCCAGCCTTTTACTTTCACATTTCTCTGAAGACCAGTAAAAGTTACCAACTGAATATTACCATCTTTTCTACGAGTTTGCCATATCAAAGGTAAAACTTTATAATTCAGTTTATTGACATTGCCTTGGCATAATTGGTATGTTAACCTATTGTGAGGCATTTACTATGTAGTAGCAAAAAGCTGCTGCTAAAAGGCTGTGGTTTGAGAGTCATCATGCAGAAGGAAGGATCCACAGTGGCATACGCTTTGGCCTGCAAAAGGGACAGTGGCTGAAACGTACCTACAATCCCATGGGAGACGGGTTGTCTACTTTTGTAAAAATTTGCAGCCTCTGAAACCCTGTGGAGCTATTTCATCTGAAGACGAGTGAGTTGTGTTGTTTCTTTTACATATGGGACCATAGAAAAGCTGGGTTCTTGTAATGACCTAAATCATAAATTCTGTTAATCATACGCCTAGTGCCATCGACCTGGCTTTAACTCAGTGACTCAATAGGAGAGAACTGCTCCATGGGGTTTAGGAAGTCAACTGACCCTGTCTCTTAACATTGAGCCACTGGGGTGGGTTAGAACTGTGGTTTGGCAAGCAGCCTGAATGTTTTAACAACTGGCCACCAGGATTAGCTGTCCATCCTAGGGAGGAAGCTATAGTATGTATGAGATTTCGTGGGGCTATGTATGATTAAGCCTTCAGGTGCTAGCAGAAAAGTCAGTTGAAATCCAAAGCTGCCTGGGAGAAAATCATGGCAGCCAGCATCACTTTGGAAACCCTACAGGCTAGTTCTGCTTTGCCCTATAGGCTCTCTGGGTTGTAATCGACAGCTACAGTGGCTACCTGCAGAAGATCCATGCCACTGAGTTGCGAGTTTCTTGTTTTTAATCTTAATTTAAGAATTTAGTTGAGAAGCTACTTTAACGTCACACATTTTTGCAGCTATAGACTAGACAAAGCTGGGTAGTTAGTGTAGACACGAGTGGTTGCAATAGAATTCTTGCCAGACACACCTGACTTTTAGTGTAAATAGTATCAAGGTGCCAAGAAGGCAGGTTTCTTTATATCTACACACCCCTCCCTCTTATTTACTGCCTCCCTGTCCACCTTATGCTAAAGAAATCTGACTTGGAATGTACTAGTAGTTCACTTTCCAACAATTTCTGTATTTCCTGCAACAAGACGCAAATAATCATTTTCAGAAATGAATTAGGCCAGATTGGTAATACCCAAGAGAAGAATTATGATGGCGGTTATGATAAAATATGGAAAGCCATCTGTGCTTCTGATATCCAGATAATAAATGTTAAAATTACCTGAATGATTGTCAAATACAGTTCATCAAATGTATCACCATTTTGCATATGCCATGGGAAAGCAAAATAATTGTATGGCTAGATCATTGCAAGAAAATGCAGTTGGAAGAGATACAGCATGAAGTGCTTTTGAGTCAAAATGGGCATGTTAACAGTGTAATTCACCTTGGAGACCTGTGAAGTTAAGGGTGGGCAATAGGTGAAAGTAGAGTGTGGCACACTTGGAATAAGTTTTGCAGTTTAGAGCACTCCCTGTGTGCTTATAGCTACTAGTAGTGAGCCTGAGAGTGGAAGTGTGATCTTGGAACATGCACAATGCAGTTTGTAGTGAATGTGAGTGATGTTCTGGGTGGCATCGATTTTTATCCTTCATTATCTGTTAATAATATCCTGGGGAATGTCATCTGAGTCCCAAAAGAAATCGTACTGTTTCTACATGGCATATATTATGTGTCCTTAAATTGAGAGTTATATGCCGTAATGGTGTTTTGGATTGGCTGCATTTTCATTTTATTAAGTGCTGCTTTGTGCAGCTGTAATAGAGTATTTGCAAAAGACTTATGGTTATTAAATTTGTGATTAGAGCCCTCTAATCTATACTATGGACACCCAACACTGCAACTTTAGTCTTAATTACATCAGGTGTGAACCAGCCTAAGGCACTGCCCCTGTTTTTATTTGAAAGGACTCCTTTCATCTTCCTCAATCTCAAACTCGTTCTGAAAAATGTTTATTGTAGTCAAGTTTCTGATTCTGTTAGTAATGTTAAACTCGAAAGTGTTTGATCCTAGACGTAAGGGTTTTCAGAAGGCACCAAAGCAAAAACACTTATCTGTCATCAAGTTGATGCCGCTTTAGGCTGCCCTGTGAGTTGCCCAGATTAACTGCCAACAGGAGTAGAAAGCCACATTATGCATGCTCTATACTACTTTAAACATAAGTACTAAAAAAGTTGAAGATTCCGAAGTCACTTTCAATATTCCTTATATAGTATATTTGAAAGTACTGCTTAAGCAGGCAAAGCTCTATATGGATACAGGACACGGACTAGTTGTAGTAGTTAAATCACTTGCTATAAAGTCACCTCAATAGGAATAATAACAATGGTGGGGAATGTGACAACAAATATATAAGCAATCAGGAATATATCTTCCTGTTTTGATTTGTAGATATATTTATGAAGGGGCTGCAAGAAGTTCATGATAAAATCCCATCAAACTTTTAATTTTGTTTTTCCATGAACTTTTTGAAGCCTTATATATATATACTAGTCAATAAAACTGGGTGAATTGCCATTGAAAATAATATTTGCCTATTTGGAAGACATTTTTAGAGCAATTTTAAGTTTACAGAAGAGTTAGCAGAAAGCAGTTCACTTTGTCTCCATACCAGACTGTTCTCTAAACAATTTCCCCTTTTATTAACATCTTGCATTATTGTGGTACATGTGTTACTATTGATTAACTAAGCTTGGTAATATCCTTCGTAACTACGTCATAGATCGATTACATTAGGTTTAACAGTGTCATGTATCTGCCATTACAGTATCATGGAATAGCTTCATTGTCCAAAAAGCCCATGAAGACATTGTAGAATTCCGTTGCAGGATTCTCTCCTGTGTAGGAGATCCCAGATGGATCCCTGGCTACTGCACCTCATGACACCAGCTACCACTTCCCTGTTATTGGAGGTATATGAGATTTGCGTATGTATGGCTATGATACTGGAGGTTTCAGCAGAGCTATCTAGACAGAAAGGACCAGGAAGAATGGTCTGGTAATCTGCTTCCAGAAAGCACCAGTAGTCTGATCCACAATGGAGATGGCACGGGACAGGGCAGCATTTCATTCCTCATGCATGTGGTTTCTATGAGTCAGGGGCCAGCTGCCTAGAAGGCTGCTAACACCCAACGGAAATCCCCTGTGATCCATTTGTTTATTCCTTTCCACGTCCGAACCCTTGGTAACCACTGGTATTTCCACTGTCTCTACCATTTTGCCTTTTCTAGAATGTCATGGAATCATACTGCATCTTGCCTTTATAGACAGACTTCTTTCACTTAATTTCTTTTCAGTGAATGAAAGTTATGTTCCTAGTTAATCAATGCACTCATTGATTTAACAAATATATCAACTATGTCCTATATGCCAGACTGCCATTGAGTTAAATAAATCTGACTGATAGCAACCCTACATAGGGTTTCCATTAGGGGAACAGACAGCCTTTTCTTCCTCCTGTGGAGCAGCTGGTGTATTTGAACTGTCTTCCTTGCTGTTAGCCCAATACCTAACCCAC
>NW_022103898.1:70537335-70571430 GCF_000313985.2 Echinops telfairi | reverse complement strand
CTGTCTCGGTTGATTTCCAACCTGAGTCCCACACTGGGCTTCTATTAGAGTCCTGGTTCATGAACCACTGTTGACATTGTCATTGTGTTTAAACAAAAAACAAAAAAACACGTCATCTTCCCATTGATAGTTGTTCTCTCTATGCATTTGTAAAATAGTAATACAAAATTGAAAAATAGTAGCTTGGTCCCACCATAACTGCCTTCTAGGACCTCACAGTGAGGCGGGGAGTACTTCCCTGTGGAACACAACGGTCATTTGATCATTTGTCCTTTGAGGGCTCACACTTTTTGTAGCAGATGCCTAATGACCTTGAGGAGAAGTCCAAGGACTGCGCAGACCCCCACATCACATTTTGGCATGTGGATTTGAAGTGTTGGAAGAATGCTGAGAGCCGCGAGTGTGGTGTGGGTAGACTGTAGAGGTGGGCCACCTACATTGTACTTCTGTGGAGCACATGGTTCACTGGTTGTAATGATACAAGCAGCAGGGCACTGAAGATATGCCTGACTGGGACTGAGAACAGAAGAAATTTACATGCCACATTCTAAAAAAAAAAAAGAAATGCCATGAAGGTAGTTAAACACTGTCCAACTTGCAGCAACCCTATTGAACAGATTGTAACTCTGGAGGGTTTCCAAGGCTATGAACCTTAATAGAGAAGTATGCCTTTTTTATGCCTGGAGGTAACTAAGTCGTTGTAAAGGAAGTTTTTTCACTTTACAATTTCAGCTTTAAAAGTCAAAAGTATGATAGAACTAATATGTCTGCAAGAGCTAATGAAATCATAGACCTGGGCCACAATGCACTGTGACTGTCAAGATCCTCTAAGTGAAATGCTGATGTGATACAGGAGGAAGGTTGACAGCACTGATAATCCTCAGCACCACTAAACAAGACAGCTGCACATGATGTGCTTGGAACGATAACTAGAAGTACAGGACACCATCCACAAAGTCCAAGTAAGTGAACTTGCCTCTCGTCTGACCTCGACACCTGACTACCAGTTTATAGAAAATCCAGGATGCACGGATATGTTAAAGCACCACAGCAGTGTGATTAGTAAAAACCTATTCTCAAAGATTCTACAGGACAAATGATCGAATTAAACCTATCGATTGCAAGAAGAAGAATCAAAGGGGAAATCTTACAGATTTAAATGGACGGAGGCTTAAAAGTCATCAGCAATGTGTAGTCCTTTTTTGGATCCTGGTTTGATGAAAATCAAATTGCAAAATGTGTTTGTGAGAAAACTGGAGGAATTTAAATACTATTTGAAATTAAACAATTGTATTTTGGCTGTGTGGGTTTTTTTACCCTTATTTTTATGCTATGGCACTACAGCATTTACCAATGAAAAGATATGTGTTTAATTTACTGCATGCTTCAAGTAATCACTGGGAGGGGCCAGTATGGTGGACACAGAGAAAGTGGGTGAGCAAATGTTATTTGTTGAGGCGGGGTGATTGGGTTCATGATGTGTTCTATTTTAGTTTTGTGTACAGTTTGAATATTCTGTAATAAAAAAACTCAAAACCCAAACAAGATGTCTGTGGTTGAGAAAGAACGGAGGGAACGTGTGAAAGCACCTACAAAAGCCACACACTGGTCAGAAGGTTCCAGGGGGTGCTGGCAGGGTGTCCTCCAGATTACTTGAAATACCATAATAACATTCTATTTTAAATATTGTTACATAGTCTTGCTAGAAGTGTGGCTTGGTGTTCTACCACCCATCTAACAGTTTGTGGCTTGTGTGTTACTATGAGCTTGGAAACCATCACCGTCAAGTCGATTCTGACCCAGAGCTGTCGTATAGGACAGAGTAGAACTGCATAGAATTTCCTAGACCATACGTCTTCATGGCACAGACAGCCTCTTCTTTATTCCATGGAGCAGCACTTGGCAGCCCAACATGCAATCCGCTACAGCACCAGGCTCAAAACTGTATGACAACTGGTATTTCCATTATTAGTGAAGCTTTCAGACAAAGACAAGACTAGGAGGTAAGACGACATGGCATTGTTCTTCCAAAAGTAACCAATGAAAAGCCGAACAAATCACAACAGAATATTGTCCAGTCTAGTGCTGGAAGATGAACCCTCTAGATTGGAAAGCACTCAGATGACAAAGTGGCCCTAACAGTGGCCTCAGGCATGCCACTGATCATGAAGATGGCCTGGGACTGGACAAGCTTTCATCTTATTGTGCACGTGGCCTCCAGGAGTCAGAACCCATTCGACCACAACTAACCACCACATACCTTGAGTTTGGTGTACTTTTTTTTTTTTTTAATTCTGCAATATTAAAACTAAATTTACTGACAAAAGCTATTCATACTTTGGTTTTGTTTTTCTTGAATTACTTTCTGTAAGTGTAGTTGTTTTTCCCTAAAATAGCTAACACTCTATGTGGGTTTCTGAGACTGTAAATCCTTATGAGAGCAGACTGCTTCATCTTTCTTCCTTGGAGAAAGGTTTGAATAACTGACTTTGCACATAGCAGCCCAGTGCCTAAACCTCAGTGCTACCAGGGTGCCTTGAACCTACTGCTCTATATTATTTCTTAGCAAATAGTTGACTGTGCTTCCACAGACACTACTATTATCAATCTGGCAGTCTGAATATTTAATTGAATACTGTTCTAATTTTGAATGTATTATACTTGGGACGTGTCAACAGGAGGGACCAACCCATGATAGGAGGGACCAACCCCTGGAGAAAGACATCATGCTTGATTCAAACAAACAAAACAGGCGAGGCCAGGGACTCAACCAGGGCTTTCTTATCCAGTCTGCAGTGGCAGAAGGGAGCCCCGTGGAAGTAACTTCCCAAGGCAGTACACTGCCCATGCTAAATCCCCAGCAGGCCTTCCTGCTCAACCACCACTGTCATGAGGAATACAGCAGTGCCTTTTGTCCCTCAGGCCAACAAAGACACCATAATGGGTTACGGGTTGGGCCCTCTCTCCATCACCCTGGTCAGGTTGGTGGTGGCTATGGTAATGGATGTACAGAAGATAAAGTATGTACTGTGGACTGACTGCTCCCACCTGCTACTCCCTATATACATCTAGGAACCTACTGAGCAGCTGCTGAGCAAGAGCTTCTTTCTTACATGTAAGACCTCAAGGTGATATGAGGCTGGCAGAGCAGCTACCAGCACAAGCAGATGCCATTGCTGAACATCAAGACATGAATTGACCCCTTACTCTTACTTTCACCACCATTCATTTGTCAGTTGGTCATTTTGCTGTGATGTTGGAAACTATCACTGGTATTTCAAATACCAGCAGGGTCACTCATGGTGAACAGGTTTCAGTGGATCTTCCAGACCAAGAACAGCCTAGGAAGAAGAAATATGCTGTTCAGGTCTGACAGCGCCAGAAGATGAGCCCCTCAGGTTGGAAGGCACGCTCAATACGACTGGAAAAGAACTGCCTCCTCAAAGTAGAAGCAAGGTTAATAGCATGGATAGCCTTGGGACTTTCATTTGCTGATTGGGCATGTGTTAGTCTGGGTTGACTAGAGAAGCAAATCCTTAGACACTCGTGTGTAAAAGAGAACTTTATATCAAAGAGCAATTATACGTTAAGAAAACATCCTAGCCAAGTCCATAGGTCCAATATTACCATAAATTCATCTTTAGACTCACATAGCCATGCAATGATGCTGAATGTAGGAAGATCATGGGCCAGTGGGTGGTGGAAAGTCTTGTGGATCCAGTGGTGGTGGAAATATCTCAGCTGGTGTGGGTCTCCATATGGCTCCTCCAGCTCCAAGGCTCTGGCTCCATCAGCATAGCTACATGTGGCTTGTCATCAGGAATATGAAGCAGAACATGTGCCTGGCCTCCAGTGAGCTATTTATCTCCATTGTTCCTCCAGAGGAGGTTATCAAGCTGTGACCTGATTGACAGGCCAGATTCCACCCTTTGCAACTTGATAGGAGATTATGTAACTGCCACAGGGCATGACTCCAAATTAAAAGAAAAGCTGTTTATATTGAAAGATGGAATGTATGAAGAATGAATGTAGGGATATGAGAAATCATAAAAATAAAATGGAATTCATAAAGATCAATACTCTAAGCATCCATGAGCTGAAATGGACTAATATTGGACATTTTGCATCAGCTAATTATATAATTTAATATGAGGGAATGACACATTCAAGAAGAATGACATTGCATTCACTGTCACAAAGGACATATCAAGATGTATCTTGAAGTACAATGCGGTCTGTGATAGGATAATATCTATGCATATGCAAGGAAGGCCAATTCATACAATGTATTTTTCAAATTTATATACTAACCACTGAAGTTAATGATGAAGAAGTTGAAGAATTATACCAGCTTCTTCAATCTTAAATGGATCAAACATGCAATCAAGGTGTCTAGATAATGATTGGCTATTGGAATTACAAAATTGGAAACAAAGAGGAAGAAATACAAGTTAGCAAATATGGTCTTGGTGATAGAAGCAAAACTAGAGATTGCATGGTAGAATTTTTCAAGATCAGCAGCTTCCTCATTGCAAATACCTTTTTTCAACAACATAAATGTTATTTATACATGTGAACCCCACCAGATGGAGTGCACAGGAATCAAATTTACTATACCTCTGGCAACAGGTGAGGAAAAATTTCAATATTATCATTCAAAACAAGGCCAGTGGGAGACTTTGGAACTGTCTATTAATTGATAATATGCAAATTCAGGTTGAGGATCAAGAAAATTAAAACAGGTCTATGAGAGTCAAAGTACAACCTGGTATACATCCCATCTAAAACTAGAAAACATCTAAAGATCACGTATTTGAAGAAAGCAAAAGGTCTTTAAAAAGGCAGGGCGGGGGTTGGGGGGGATAAACAACAAAAAAATGTATATATTCAAAGAAACTCTGAAAAGTGCTCTTAAATGTAGAGTAGCTAAAGCAAATGGAAGAAATGAAGTACAGGAAAATTTCAAAGGACAGCTCAAGAAGACAAAGTAAAGTACTCTAATGAATGTGCAAAGACTGGAGTTAGAAAGCCAAAAGGCTTAACATGTCTCAAGCAGAAAGAATTATGGAAGAAATTCAAACTCTGTAAGATGGGGCAGGTGGGATAGAAAAGGGGAACTCATCACAAGGATCTACATATAACCCCCTTCCTGGGGGATGGACAACAGAAATGTGGGCGAAGGGAGACATCAGACATGTAAGACATGACAAAATAATAACAATAATATATATTTATTATTATTATATATAATAAATATATATTATCAAGGGTGGAGGAGGGCAGGGAGGGAGGGAAAAAAGTGAGGAGCTGATACCAAGGGCTCAAGTAGAAAGAAAATGTTCTCAGAATGATGATGACAACAAGTGTACAAATGTGCTTGACACAATGGATGGATGTATGGATTGTGATAAGAGTTCTAGCCCCCAATAAAATGATTTTAAAAGGAAAAAAAGGGGGGGTCAAAGGGGAGATCAAACGATAAGACATTACATTTTAACTTACCTGTGGCTACCATAATTGGCTTTACATTGCTCTCTTTCTGATAACAAGGTTATTTACACCCCACTTACTACAATAAGAGGGGATTCACTAGAGATTAATGGATTTTGGGCTTCCACTGTCATCTATAGCCTTCTGCAAAGCATGTGTTCAGAATTTAAGCTCTGACGCCATTTCCATCTTTGGATGTGGATTTATTATTTACAATACTTTCATTACACAGGCTGGTATGTTTCTTCTATGTGGTTTTAGTTAATCTCACTTAGATGGCAAGCCATGGTATTTTCAATCACCTTATATTTTCATATGGGTGTGAAAGCTGGAAAACAAGATTATAGAAGAGATATATTTGAATTATGGTGTTAGTGGAGAATATTGAAAATACCATGGACTGCCAGAAGAACAAATAAATTGGTCTTGGAAGAAATACATCCTTCTCAAAGAGAGTAAGATTTCTCATACATTTTGGACATGTTATCAGGAGAAACCAGTCCCTGGAAAAGGATATTGAGATAGTTAGTTTATTGTGCCAGCCTGGCCGATAAACACAAGTGGGATTAATTGAAGGGCAGAGAGATAAATGGCTTGGTGATCCTCGCCTTTCTTGTCTCTCGCTCTTTGATCATCAGACCAGTGTGCGGTGCCTTGCTTGTTCTGTGCCTCAATTTACAGGCTACACTACTTGTGGGACCCCTAGCTTGTGGACTGTGTCGCTGTAAGTTGAGGTCCCTTTAAGACCACACGATTGAAATTTACATTTCTTGAGCTGGGGACTGACAGTTGGTGACCTGCTTTGCTGTTTGCTACCTGTGCTGGGATAGCCTAGCTCTTTCTACAGAGGACTACCCGGCGGCCCTCAAGACTTGAAGGACTGCCAGTGTCTCACAACTCTCTCACAGGAGTGAGTTGCACTGAGCCATTTGTACTGGTTTATAATTTAACAGTTCATTTCTTGTGTTATATATATCTATCTTTATAAATATATATATAAAATTATCAGCAATCTGATTTTATCTCTCTAGAGAACCCTGTCTTTACGCAGATATCATGCTTGGTGAAGTAGAGGGTCAGAGAAAAAGAAGATGACTCAACCAAATGTATTGACACTGGCTGCAACAAAATGCTGACAAATATGACAACCTTGAGGATTGTGCAAGACTTCTTAGTAATTTGTTCTGTTGAACTGACTCGGAGTGACCCTGTCTACAACAGAATGAAACATTGCCGGGTCCTGCACCATCCTCACAATTGTCATAGTTGATCCCCTTGTAACTATTATGTCAATCTATCTCATTGAGGGTCTTCTTTCCCTTTACCGAACATGATGTCTTTTGCCATGGACTGGCTCTATCACCAGTAATTGCATTTTTATTGCATGTTGATCAATGGCAGACTGAAAAACTGGTAGAATTCTTCAGTTTCGTCCTCATTAGCTTTTGTGGTTGGTGCACAAATGTAAATAATAGTCATATCACAGACATTGCCCTTTAAGACAGATCTTAAAATGTTCTTTTTGAAGATAAATGCTACACCTTTTCTCTTTGTCATTTTTAGTATAGTAAACTACATGATTGTCAGGTTAAAAATGGCTAATACCAGTCCATTTCAGCTCACTAATCCCTAGGATGCCAATATATATGCATCCATTTTATTCTGTACAACTTCCAAATTTCCTAGATTCATACTTTGCCAATTTTATGAATATATTAATGATATTGATCATTATAATGAATTATTCATATTAATGATGTTTGAATTGGTTTCTTCTAATTTTGAGTCATTCCACATCAGTAAACGAGGTCCCAAGAGCTTATTCCTTCCACATCATTAAGGTCAACTGTTCTTTGAAGGGGCAACGCTTCTCTAATCGTATTTAAGTGTCTTCCACCTTGCCTACTAATCTGTGAAAGAAAGGAGGCTGTCTGCTGTCATTAAAATGTATAGTCTTGGAGACCCTATAGGGTGTCATTATGTGTCCAAATAAACTCAATGGCAGTGGGCGGGGTTTGTGTGGAGGACGCTGTACAGTGGCATTCCAACCTGAAGACCTCATCTTCCAGCAGTCTATCAATGTACCACTGTTATACATAAGATATTCAAAAGTCTACTGACTTACTTTTTCTAATTTGTCATAGTCTAGAAATTCCATTGGAACCACAGTGCAATGAGCTGAGAGAAAAGTTGTGGTCCCCACTCGTGGGTTATCTCAAAAGTTAGTTTGCGCATTCCGCTCATTTTAGTACAAACTTACTGCTGCCATCTACTCAATCGTGACTCATAGCAACCCTATAGGACAGGGCCGGAGTGCCGCGGTGGATTTCTAAGACTGTAACTCCATGCCAGAGTAGAAAGCCTCATCTTTCTCCAGAGGAGCTGCTGATGTTTTCAAACTGCTCACCTTGTGGATAGCAGCCAAATGTGCTCTTATGCAACCATGCTACTGTGCCACCAGGGACAAGTCGATCTTTTCCCTTTATTATGTTTCTCTTTTTTTAATGAGTAAAATTATCTTCATGTTTGAACAAAAGTAATATATTCCCCTTCTGTAAAAGTCTTGAAAGGTTGGATATATAGTGTTGACTGTAATGAAATGTAAGGACTTAAATTTTTTTTTCGGTGTAACAAAAGGTAACCTAGAAAAATATGATGGTTGACTTATGGGTAGATATGTGGTCTGTGTACTATGAAACTGTTGGCAGAACTTGTGATGATGAAGTGCATGTGATTGCGCTAGGCCGTGAAAAGTCATGTTGAGCGATGGATTGAATTTTGAAGTGCTTTGAGATTGATTTAATGAAAGTGGGGCCATAAAATTGCTAGAAAGAACATGGGATGATTTCCCCCCGTAATATAAGGGCTCTGAGAATATAAAAGTCATAAGAACAAGAACAGAGGAAGATCAACTTGAACACCAGAGCTGTACCTTTGGATGAGCTTTGGGAAAAGGATAGATTCACAGGAAAAGGGATTTTGGATCATTCATTTATGCAGTCATTAATTTATTTAAACATTATTTTTTGTACATTTATTAGATAATAACAAGTGTAAATTAGCTTGTGCCCTCAGGGAGCTTTACTATTTGAAGAGATCGATATATATAGAAATAACAGCAAACCTAGTCATCTAACAAAGATAAAGTATTTCATACTATTGTGATAAGGAAAAACAAAGAAGCATGTTTTATGCACCTATAGACAAGGCTTTGAAGACTAAGAGGCCAGGGATAGTAACAGAGAGAAGGAAGGATGGATTATTGAGTGAGGAGGGAGGAGGAAAGGGGGGAAGAAAAAGAACCACATATATGGAGGATTTAACAGGATATTGTCATTGATTTCATTTCTTGAGATGGGCTGTGTAAATATATGGGATACGTTTCTTTAAAAAACAAAACAAAACTTAAACACCATCCCTCCAGATTCCTTACCCCTCAAACCTAAATAGTGGTCTGAGTGACTAAAAAAAAAAAAGGAAGAAACGTGGACTTGGAGTCTTTAGTGACAAGTTCATCTCGAACAGAGGAAAGAAATGAACTGCAGTACAAAACGGAAAAAAAGAAGTGTTATATAGCTCTCCAAAGAGCAACATGCCATGCAAATACAGAACACTGAGCAATCAAATTTGCGTAGGGGGATCAGCCCAGGAGGCATGAGGAATAATAGCACATTTTCAATATAATTAGGATGAGCATTTCTAGATTTAAGAACAGCAAAATTCATGGGAACATGAAAGAGTGTGAACTTTCAAGGAAGAGCACTAATCTACTATAGGTATGAGACAAAGTGGTGGGGGATGTAGACAAAGAGGCTAGAAATGTGGGAATGAGCTGGACTGGGGATGACTTGCAATGGTCAGGAATTTTGACTGCCACTTAAGGGCTGCTGAAAGGCTGCTATTTGACCTCCCCTGAGGCTCATCAAAAAGAAGGCTTGGTGATCTGCTTCCCAAAGGCCACAGCTTTGAAAGCACTGTGGAGTGCAGTTCTACTCCGACACACACATGTCCCGTTGAGTCAGAACTTACATGACTGCAGCTGGTAGTGATTTAGGTGATGACTTGGGAGGAAGGAAGTCACATGAGGGGAAAAGGAAACTGCACTCTCAAAACGGGAAGTGGATGGGAGAGAAAGGGTTGCTTAGTGTGGCAGTTACATAATCTGGGGTCAACTTGCAAGGGGTGGAGTCCAGCCTGTCAATTAGGTCGCAGCTTGATGACCTCATTTGGAGGTGCCATGGAGATAAATAGCTCACTGGAGACGGGACACACGGAGACTCCCTGGGAGACATTCCTGTTGACAAGCCACACGGAGCTATTCTGATAGAGCCAGAGCCCTGGAGCTGGAGAGCCAAGTGGAGACCCACGCCAGCACTGAGATGCTTCCACCACCGCTGGATCCACAAGATTTTTCACCCAATGGGATGTGATCTTTCTCCCTGCAATGAGCTGCGTGAGTCTGAAGAAGAATTTATAGATTGGTAACTGACATATGGGTTAATACCGGATTTATGGACTTAACCTGGACTTGGCTGAGATGTATTCTTAATGTACAATTGCTCTTTTATAGAAAACTCTTTCTTATACACATGTGAGTGTCTATGAATTTGTTTCTCTAACTAACTAACACATTTAATAAGGGGAGCTACTGAAAGACAGGAAAATGAGAGCAAGACTGGAAGTGGGACATGGACTAAGCACTGTAGTTGTATGCTATTGAGTAGATTCCAGCTCATAGTGCCCTTATAGAACTGTCCTATAGGGTTTCCTAGGTTATAATTTTTATGTGGGAGTAAATTGACAGGGTTTTTTATTTAACTCCATCAGAGCATCTGGGTGGGTTCCAACTACCAATCCTTCAGTTAGCAGCCCAGCTATTAAACATTGTACCAGCTGGGCCCTTAAAAATAAACTTTTATTGTGAATTAGGTGAAAATTTACAGAGCACATCCAACATGTGACAATTTATACACATGTTGATCCAACTCATTCATTTCAGTCTCCTCAATGCATCAGCACATACCACTTCCTCCCTGTTTCCTGTTTCTATCCCTCTTCCTTTCCTAACCCCCTGACCTTTGTCCTTGGGTGAATGTTATCCATTTTATCTTAAATGGCTGATTATTCTAACATGGGGGTAAGTTCAGTTCTAGACATGAAGGAACTACAGAGGCCTTAGGGATCTCACTAGTATCTATCCAACCAATAAGCCTGATCTCTTGTATGACCCTGAATTCTGTTCCACATTTTTCTCCCACTCTATCCAGAACCTTCTAATGGGATCCTTTTTAGAACAGTTGGTAGTGGTCGCTGGACACCGTCTAGTTCTGTGTCAAGTCTGTGGAGACTACGGTCTGGGTGGTTCAGTGTCCATCAGACCGCTTGTTTCTTCTGGTGTCTTTGCTGTTCACCGCTCTTCTGTCTTCCGGATGGGGAGAGGTCAGTGTTTGCACCTTAGATGGCTGCTCATGAGCTTCCAAGACTCCAGTTGCTGCCCACCAAATTAGGATGGAGAACGACGCTGTCTTTGTGAACGATGGTTGAGACTTTGATGTCCCCCAAGACTATGGGACCAGGCCTAGCAACTCATTCCCTCAAGGTGTCTGGTTATGTCTAAAACATTTTCATAACTTCCTGTCACATTAAAGGATAACTGATAGGACAAAGTCTTGTGTTATCATAATTCCTAATTAGTTTTATGAGGAAAGTCTGCATGTTAAAAGTACCCTAGAGGTATGTTTACTGATCAATCTATTTAGTAACCACCTGAAAACACACGTGAAATTACTTTTGGGCTTTCTGCTGTCAGCCTGGGAGGTTGCTGTCAAAATGGGCAAGTTCATGAAACTCCAGAAGGTGGGGCTGGCCCTGGCTGAATTCGCACCTGGATGCAAAGCTGCTATGGAGAAGAACATGGATGAGGGCACCTCACACCGCCCCTACAGCGATGCTCGGGTGGCTGGAATTGACCGCTGTCCCCACAAAGTAACAGCTGCCATGGCTAAGAAGAAAATTGCCAAGAGGTCAAAGATCAAGTCTTTTGTGAAGTTTTCTAACTAAAATCACCTCATGCCCACAAGTTACTCCATAGACACCCCCTTGGATGCCATCAAAAAGAAGGTCTTTGGAGATCTTGCCCTTAAACGCAAGACATATCTGGAGGCCAAGGTCAAATTTGAGGAGTGGCAAAAACAAGTGGTTCTTCCAGAAGCTATGGTTTTAGATCTTATTTGATTCGATCTTAGAAATACTTCCCCACTCGCAAAAAAAAAAAAAGGTGTTTTTGAATGAGAGTCGATAAACATTTTTCTGTATAGTACTAGATAGTAAGTAAACATTTTAGGATTTGGAGATCTCCGTCTCATATACCTTTTCGTCTTCCTTTTAAAACAAGTCTCGACAAATGTAAAAACCTTTCTCAGCTCATAGGCTGTACAAAAACAGGCCATGCACCAGACTTGACCCCTTTTTAGAACTTATCTTTCCTTTTCTTTTTTTTTCAATAAGTGAATAAAGAAATAGGCGTTTCTTGAAAACAATAAATGGAAACAATATAAAATGAAGTTATGTGACTCTTGCCCTGCTTTTGCTCATCACTGTGGATTTGTGGCTACTATTTTGGGGCCACAGGACATTGCATAGTTTCAACAACAGTCTGTAAGTCTTGCTTTCTGCCCATCCTCCCTCCTTTCTTCAACTGTGGATGTCTACCAATTCTTTGACACTTTTATGTGGGAGGGTGTGTGTGTGCGCATGCGCGGTACGCAGGGTTGGTGGTGGGGGAAGGTCTAAATTCTCGTCCCTTGAATCAGGGTGCGCTTTGTGATGGCCTCCACCAATAGACTGTGGCAGAGATTGTGCTGTGTGACTTCTGAGACAGCTCGCTCGTTTGCAGGCCACAAGTGTCTTTTGCTTTCATTTAGGAAGAGAGCGTTGGCAGTTTCCGGGGCTAATCGCTGAGCTGCTCATCCAATCGCTCAAACGCACGAGCCAATCCACTGGAGAAAGAGGCAGATGTCTGCCCTTGTAAAGCTCCTGAGACTTTAGTCTCCGAAGGCTGATGGAGCTGTTCGACTTTGTCCTACAGGGTCCTTCTGCATCAAAATGGACATGATGTCAGCGGGTACTGTGAAGGGGCCACCCCGAGGCTTCAGTGTGGGAGCTCACTTAGACACAGAGGGTGGGCGTGGAGGCTGAAGCACCTCAGCTGTTTCCACTCGCAGACGTTTCTGTGTTCCCAGACCAGGGGCCCTGCACACATGTGAAGGAGCAAGCCTCTGAGAAGTCCGGCACACCCACCATCTGGTCTCAAGCTCGTGAGCAAGATTCATCTAGTCAAACCCCAGAACCGTGAGACAAAAAAATAAAATGGTGGTGGTTGCTTTGAACCCTTACGTTTTGGGTGATTTGTTACCTAGTATCAGGTAACCATGACTTTTACCAAATGGCAGAGGGTTTGGAATGGAGCTGCAGGCACAAATCGGAAGAGTTTCGAATTGCTAGGTGACAAAAGCCTAACAATGGCTCTTTCGACTGCCAGTGAGCATTCAAACGGAAAGGTCTGAATGCTGGAAGAAAAGCCGTTGTGACCGAAATTGTTTCCTGTGGTAACATGGAAATAGAAAATACACCTAATGATCAGATGGACGTGTGTCCCTGGCTAGAGGGAGAACATTTCAACTGGTTTCCTTCAGCCATGTCTCAGAAAATGCAGGCAGTGGGCAGCCACAGAAGAAATTGTTCTGTTGTAATGCAAACTTCAGAGTAAGGATAAAGCAGTCAGCACTTGCTTGGGTTAGACAATCAAATATTTTCTGTTGATCATTTTTCTCCCAGCAGATTATTCACAAGGCACAGAGGGACCTCAGGATAAAGGTCAAATTCATGGCCCTGTGAGGAAAATTGCTCAGGCTAAAGCTGGAGCTAAGGGCTTGACTGAAAATCCTCTCGGAAGACCTCAGAAAGACAGAAGGTGGTGTCTTCTCTGTCTTGCCAAGAGACAGAGGACAAAGGTTAAGGATCCTCTTGGTTAAATAACAGAATCCTAAGATTCTTAGGGCATTGCGCCTCAGCAGTCTTACAGGTAGCCCAAGCTTGCTAAGAATGGCAGTTGTGGCTTCTATGTAACATAGGGAATCACAATCGCATTGGTAGAAAACTCGCTACACTTTAAAGAAAATGTTATTAGTAGCAATACAGGGTCACTTTAGCAAAGGCGGTTTCAAAATGAAAAGAGGCTTTGGGACTGCCAAACTTCTACAGTAGGAAGCAGGCTTATCAAATGATTCCATTTTAGATCTCCTCTATGACTTATAGAATAAACCAGAGACCACGTCCATTGTTGGTAAGTCAATTCTGACCTTTGGGACCTTATAGGACAGTTTTTCAAGGCTGCAATCTTTACAGAAGCAAACTGCCACGTCTTTCTCCTGCAGGGCCACTGGCAGGTTCCAACCACTAGGTACTTCGCCATTCCATCTGGGTTCCTGCCCCTAGCGTCTCAGAAACCCACAGGGGAGTCGCTGTGAGGCGGCACTGACTTGATGGCAGTGTGCTTGGAATGTGTTCCTCTTGACACTATGTGGACTGAGTGATCCAATTCAGCAGAAAGCACCCTGTGTGACCTCCGAGGCTGAGTCGTAAAGGTTATGCAGCTTCCAGGTGATTCTTCCTCAAGATATGTGTCTTTGGAGCCCTGAACTGCCATGTAAAATGACACCCTCCCCTCCAAGACACCACATGGTAGGGACCACAAAGAAAGATCACAGAGAGATAGGAGAGATCCAGATGTTTGAGTCTATCCCACCCAGGCTTGGGATAATTCCCCTACCTGTCACCCAGTCACCATTTAATGGCAATCATGTGAATGCCTCTGATTGAGAACCATCATATTGAACTCAATCTTCAGACTTAGATAATCAAGTGGGTAGGGTTTTTTTGTGTTTTGTTTTTGGCCTCCAAGTTTCTGGAGTGATTTATTATATAGCAGTAGATAATTAGAACTGCCATGGTCCTTTAAAAAAAGTCAAGACATTTGTTTTGCTTCCTGACACATTCCATAAATGATTCTTTTCCGTCTCATGTTGTAGATCACTCTCCTCTGCCTGGTTTTTCTTCCTCCTCCCACTTTTCTCTTCTTATTTAAAAAAATATCTTCAGCCACATAGGAAAAGACTGCAAAAAGGTTTGACTGTAGCATGGGTGACTAATAAGCACAACAATTCTCTTTCTTCTTGAATCTCATGTCACTATATTCCAAGTACTGACAGAGGGCACCTGGGCCACACGTTTATGAACTTGTTCCTTTCCTCATTCTTCCCTCCTGCCAATGGCATTATCTTGACCCATGCCATCAACTATGCTTTTGCTAATTTCTGTTTTGACTCGTGCTGCCCATCTCTGAAGCCTCCAGCCCCCCTCCAGGCCTTTTTCTGACTTCCTGTTATCATCCACAATCTGCACTTGCCTGCTTTTATTCAAAAACTCAGAGTGACTAGATAGCTAATATAAATACTGCTACAGTCTATCAATGCAAAAACTCGATGAATGCAGTGGCAAACGTCAGTGTTTATGCGGTGTAATGAGCAGAAAATTCCGAGCATTTTTGTGGGTCACCCTGGGTCAGGATCTCTGAAGTGATACTCCAGTCATGGAGAGCTGCCATTTTCAGGGGTACAGTGCAGAGTAGAAGGCTGCTGAAATCTGCCCTGGCTCCTCTCCATTTTATGGATCATCTATATATGAAGCCTTGGAGTCAAGGTCAAATGTGTCTTTTATCTCCCTTGCTCCAGAATGTTTGGTGCAAATTACTAATTTAATTAAAATAGTGTCAATAGCTATATTGAAGAGGAAGTTTTATAGGGAAGAATTTCAAGAGGAAGCAGAAAAAAAGGAAGGCCGTTTCGTTTTGCCTTGGAAATAGTGCTTTTGTAATTCTAATGGTAAGAAGCATGTGGGGACTCCATCTGACTTCACAAGAGGCAAGGGAATCAAACTCATTGGCCAAGGCTACAGCCTGTGGATTGGAGGTCAGACAGAGCTCAACCCTCCAACTTTCGGGATCAATTCTGACACCAACCATGCCTCTCACAGCACTCTCTACTTCTCTGCTGGGCTCGAGAATTCAGTGCAATGGCCACAAGAACTTACAGACAATATTCACCATTCTGGGGTTTATTAGGAAAGTTAACAGGTTACAATTCAGAATCAGAAATGCCCAGGAAACAGTTTTTCCAGTGAGGCATCTCTCTCTCTGGTCCTTGGCCTCTCAGCCACAAGGCCCCCTGGCCTTTGCCCTGTTAGGGCAATATCACCAAGCTCTTTTAGCACTGCTGGAAAAGGCCCCACAGGCCCTCTACCTCACCATAAGCTTCATCCTGCCTTAGCAAGCCTCGCCTCCAGATGAAGCTCTCTGTGTCATGGTCTCCTCTTGGCTCCGCTGTGCTTCTCCACTGCCACGCCTCTGCCGTCACAGCTGTCTCCTGGATGAAAAAGCTGCAGTTGGCAGGGATTCTGGGGCCCAAAAGACATGCTCTGCTCATTATATCCTTTAAAAGAAAGGTAATATCAATGTTCAATCAATGAAACAACTAAACACTAATTAAACAACCGAAAACCAATTAAAAGTAAACTTGCAAGATTTCAGCATTTGGGTAGATGTTATTGTGACTGGAATCTCATTTTATTTGGATTATTTTGAAATCTATGAGTACATTTTCTTTGCAGTAAAAAGCCCAATTCCATAAAAAGTCTTCCTAATGGCATATCAGACCATTTCCCTAGGTACCACACTATTTGCATAGCACTAAGCTATTGGGAGAACTAGTCTTTCAGAATAAGGGCTTGTGCTATTTACATAATTTCATGTCAACTTGATAAGTAAGTGTAGGGGTGGAATCTAGCCTGTCAATTAGGACACAGTCTAATGATGCCTCCCTGTGGGCATGGCCTTCTCATGAGGATTCTGGGAACTTCCTCTCTCTGTGCCTTTGTCTTCCTGGAGCCCCTCTCTATGATTCACCTTCCTGTTGAGGAACCACACTCGGAAATCTGGAGGAGCCACAAGGTGACCTGCACCAGTGGTGACATGCTTCCTCCTGCATTGGAGCCATAAGACTTTTCACCCACCAGCCCGTGGTCTTCCTACATTCAGCATCATTGTTTGTGCTGTGTGAGTTTGAAGAGGAATTTTTTGTTTGTTTGTTTGGGGTTTTTTTGAAAGGAGTTTATGGACTAGTATCAGACATATGTACTAATATCAGATTATGGACTTGATCAGGACTTGGCTGGGATGTTTTCTTAATATATAATTATTCTTTGATATAAAGTTCTTTCTTATACATATATGAATGTCATAAATTTGTTTCACTAGTCGTCTATTCGGCCTAACACAGGGGTCTTTCTAAAATATTTTCCTATATAGTAGGCAGTATAGTGAGGTGTGCATAGTGATGCTGGTAATACTGATTAAATAAAAGAATATGTATTTGCCTTGAAAGGAATTAGTTGCTGGGTATAGGGGTTCAAGGTCATCATATTGGATGGCTCTAAAGCCAATTGTCACAACATAGCCCACAAAGATAATGTTCCTCGACATCTTACGTTGATGAGTAGATGAGAAATGACTGGGGTCTTAAAAGATTGTGAGCTACCATCTAAGCTGCAACTCTTGGTCTCTGCTTATCCAGAGGACAAGAGAGTGAAGAGAATTGAAAATGTATGGAAGCAACCCAATGGACTAATGGACCATGTGACCATCAGTCTCCATGATCCTGAGATCAGAAGAATTCAATGGTGTTCAGCTACCACTCCCACCTGCTCTGAAAGGGAAGACACTAGATGATCCTGGACAGAATGGGAGGCGAATATGAAACAAACTCAAAATCACACAAAGACCGGGCTTATTGGATGAAGAGTGGTGAAAACCCTGAGACTGTGCCCCGAATCACCACTCAGGTCTGGAAATGAAGTCAACCCAGGGCTCCATTTTCAGCCAAACAATAGACAAGCCTATAAAGGGAACACCAGGGAATCCTTTCCTATAATACCAGGATGTATGCACACCTTAGAATATCCATGCATTTGAGAACAAAGAGGGGGGTCTTTCCAGGACAATATTCAGAATGGCTAGGCAAGAAGTGGAGCACAGGGAAGAAGTTGGATAAGTGATGTTACATTGCAGGGGACTGGATTCAATGACATGAAACAAAATGTTTGTGAAGTGTTGAGTAGAAAACTGGTCTGCTCTGTAAATCTTCACCCAATTCACAATAAAAAGCTGAAGAAGAAGAAAAAGGAGGAGGAGGAGGAGGAGGAAGAAGAAGAGGAGAAGAAAGAATGTGTATTTTTGTGGCACGGTAATTTGGTGGATCTCATTCCATTGCTAATCTTTGCAACTTCCACAAAAGCACAGGGTGGGACCACGCACATTGGATGTACTTCTTGTCCTGATAGGTCTGGGTAAGAGAAGGTGGGGGAAGGTGCAGACAGGATCGTATGATTCAGGTATTACAGTACAGTGAATTATTTAATATGGCTCTTCAGTCCTAATCTTTGTAGCTCCCACCAGATGACTTTTTCCTGATAGGTCTGGCAAGAGAAGGTGAGGGAAGATGCCAATAGAATTACATAATTCGTCCATTGAGGGTTTAATAGCAAGAAATGGGGAATCTCACTGCCATCAAAACAGATGATCCATGAGCCAAGCATGGCCTTTGAATCCAAGAATTCCTGCTAACTGAACCCACTTAATCCAGGAGACAGCTGTGACACAAGAGGGGTGGCAGACGAATGGCAGAAGAGAGGCAGCAATAGAGCCAAGAGCCAGCGCATGAGACAGAGAGCTGGACGCCCAGGCTCAGGGAGTGAGACAGCTGAGTGTCTAGGGTAGGAGGCTTGCTTGAAGAGTGCATTACCTCCAGGCACTTAATCAGGAGAGGCAGGTTCACTGATCCATGGAGCTAGAACTGAATGAAGTTGAAGCTTACGGTGGCATAAAGTATATTTTTGGGTCTTTTTCAGAATGCTAAAGAACTCTGTAACATTGCCCAAGTAGGGCAAAGCTGAGGAGACCTTATGGTTGAGAGACCAAGGACAAGAGAGAAAGACAGACACACAGAGAGACAGAGACAGAGAGGAGTGCCTTACTGGAAAAAAAGTGTATCTTGAACATTTCTGACTCTGAATTGTAACCTCTTTACTTTCCTAGTAAACCCCACAATTATGGACATTGTGAGTTCTGTGTAGTATTACAATGAATTCTCACGACTGGAAGAGAAGAGAGTGCTGGGGGAGGGAAGGTTGGTGTCGGGATTGGCAGGAAAGGTTGGAGGGTGGAGGCATGTCTGATCTGCAACTTATAGGACTCAGCCTTGGGCTGCTGAGTTTGATCCTGTCATCCCTATGAAGTCAGAGGAGGTAAGATGCAGCACCACATCCCTTTGATGTTTGGGGAGAAGTGATATGGTGCCAAGGGGATAGATTCCTAAGTGATACCTTGCTGACTTGTTTGAGACTCTGAGTATGTCATTAATCAGGAAACTGATGATGTTAATTCCAGTTAATTCCACATACCTAGTGTGGCAGTTACATAATCTGTCAACTTGAGTAAAGGGGTGGAGTCGAGCCTGTCAATCATAGCCAATGAGGCTTCTGTGTGGGCATGGCCCTTCTTCTGAGGATTCTGGGAACTTCTGTCTTCCTCCCTGGAGGTGGGGCACACCTGGGAGACCCTGGGAGACATTCCTGTTGACAAGCCACATGGAGCTATACTGATGGAGTCAGAGTACTGGAGCTGGAAGAACCATGTGGAGACCCATGCCAGTGCTGAGATGAGGTGTGTCCACTGCCACTGGATCCATAAGACTTTCCACCCACTGGCCTGTGATCTTCCTGAATTTGGCATCATTGCATGTGTTATGTGTGTCTGAAGAGGAATTTATAGACTGGTATTGGACATATGGGCTAATATCGGACTTAGGGACTTGATCTGGACCGGGCTGGGATGTTTTCTTAATATACATTGCTGTTTTATATAAAGCTCTTTCTTATACACACATGAGGGTCTACGAATTTGTTTCTCTAGTCAACCTGGACTAACACACCTGGTGACTTCATGATTTTGACCAAGGAGCTCCTACATATTTCTACTGGCACCTCTTACCTGATAGGCGTTAGCTGATGAGGGGGAAGTTACTCTTTTCAAGAAAGAGCTGGGGGCTTTGGAATCAGTAGGGTATGCAGGGTGTTATAGCCTATCTCTGCTATTTGGTAATGGTTTGCAACCTCAGGTGAATTTCTTAATCTCTTTAATCCTGTATTTCCATATTTGTAATACCTTCCATCAGAGGTTCTGAGGGTCAAAATGACAGTCTAAAATGTCCCTTTTAAAAGCTTAAACTACCCATATAGTCTCAGTGTTAATTTCTCTCTCTTTCACACACACCACACAGAACTACCATTTTCAGATCCTGAAAATTGCATATCCACTCTATAATTTTAAGAGTGTTTGTTGTTATTGTTGTCAGGTGCCTTCGAATCAGTTCTGACTCATATCTCCCCTATGTACAGCAGAGCAAAACACCCCCTGGTCTCTCACCATTCTCTCCATTCTTATTGTGAGAGCCCATTGATACAGCTCATCTCATCCAGCGCCTTCCTCTTCTTCGCTGCCCTTCTACTTTACCACATTACTACAGACTGGTCTCTCCTAACATGTTCAGAGTTTGTAAGATGAAGCCTTGCTATCCTTGCCTTTAAGGAAAATTCTGGTTGTACTTCCTCCAACACAGATCTGCTTGTTCTGTTGGCAATCCATGGGACTTTCAGTATTCTTCACCAATACCATAGTTCAAATGCCTGGATTTTTCTTCGCTCTTCCTTATTCAATGCCCAACTTTCACATGCATATTTCAGGCACACCTAAATCCTCAAAATAACACCCTTGCCTTTCAACAGAATGGGCTTTTGTAACCCTGGAAATGGCCCTTTTACAGCCAGCTTAAAGGAATATTCAGGGAATGACTCTAAAAAATAAAAATCAGAAATGTATTATTTCTCAAAAGAATATTCTTTGTGAATGTCAACTCTATGCCTTGTGTGCCTAATTGTGATACCTACAAACACAATTCAAGACAATTGACAATCCAAGTCCCCTCTTGTTGATTGACATGTGACACTGGAGTACTCCTGCTTGCCTGCTAACAGTTGCAACAGCAACTATATTACATGTCTTGGGTTGACAAGAAAAAGGGCAGGGATCATTTTGCAAGTCAGCCTTCCAACTCTGAAGAAAGTATGAAACTGACCCAAACAAATGGTTGGAGGTCCCGTAGGACAGTGGATCTATATGTTGCCCTATTCTTAGTGTACCTGGTCCTTGTTTCCCTGTCTTAACAGCCTTCTAGGACAAGTGAATGAGACTTCTGAGATCTGTGCAGTGCTGGTTAAGTAAAGGGCGGTGCACGTGACAAACTGATAGTATGGTGTAGCTGCTGCGCGAAAGAGGCTGTCTTTGCTCTAGTGTATATAAAACTGCTGTTGTGACAAGTACCTTTTTAGTCAAATGTAATAAATCTTCCCTTGTTAGAGTGACAGATGGTTAAGTTTGCTGCTTCTGTTTCCAGCAAACGCATAAGAGGAAACACAAATAACTGACATTCAGAATTCTTGGTTTTCAAGAAAGCTAGGTAAAAACTGACACTGTCTTTCCAGCCCAGGTGCTTGTGGTTGGCAAAATTACAATCCAACAAAGATCTCTACGCTCCAACCCCTAGAATATGTGGTCGGGTTAGATTAGGGCCAGGGAATTGAAATTGCAGATGGAGTTAAACTTGCTAATGAAATGACTTTAGAATGGCGAGATTGTCCTGTATTATCTGAGTGGGCCCAATGTAATCAGAAGGGTCCTTAAGAGTGGAAAGATAGGCATAAGGGTCAGAGTCAGAGAAGATGAGAGGACAGAAGCAAGATCAGATGCTGTTGTAAGGACTCCATCTACCATTAGTAATGATTTTGAAGACTACGGATGGGGCCATAAGCTGAAGAAAGCAGACAGCCTCTAAGAGGAAACAGGCAAGAAAATGAATTCTCATCTCAAGCCTCCAGAACAAATGCTGTCCTGCTGATATCCTGATTTTAGCCCCCGTGAAAGACCTGGGTTAGACTTCTGACCTAGGGAAATGTAAGACAATACTATGTATTTTGTTGGAATCCATTAAGTTTGTGGTAATTTGTTGCAGCAGCACCAGAGAATGAATACAGGGTTTTTTTTAACAATGAGCAAATAAATATTTGAAATCTAGGAACCCAGATTTCCTCTCTTCTTCCTTTGTAAGCAGAACTGATTTAACCACGAAATGGCAAGGCAAAGGCAAACAGAAAAACAAGAGGCCAGCTGACTGGCTGACTGCAATTAGTATAGTTTTTTATTCAATTCAGATTTTACTACTAAACATATACTCTGCATTACCCCTGGTGGCACTATGGGTAAACATTAGGCTGCCAGCCACAAGGTCAGGGGGTTCTAAACCACCCTCCACTCCAAGGGCGAAAGAGTATGCTCTCTGCTCCCATAAAGATGTTTACTGTCTCGGAAGCCTAGGTACTGGGATTAATTTGATAGCAACGCTTTTTTGTTTTGTTTTGTTTCGTTTTCCTGCCATTAATTAGGTCCCATTGCTGCCTCAATTTGTCTTTTCCTTTCTTTATATTTGATTCTCTATCTCCTTATTTTTATCTCCTTCCCGTTTTCTAGTTGTCTTCTTTTTAGTTCTGACTCCTGCATTAGCAATGGCCCAAGCAAGAAAGAAAATAAGTCATCCCTAACAATTCCTTCCCTCCAGCACTATCCCTGTGGAGTGCTGCAGAAGCCCCTTCAATGACAAACAGTGAAGAACAAAAGGAATGAACTGGGGAAAAACAAATAAAAAACCTACTCAGAAAACAGTAGTAGAGACAGTCCTGAAGAGGGTGATTGGCGGTAGATGTCATACCACCTTGCTGACTTATCTATCACCATTTTCCTTGGAGAAGTTATTCCAGTGTATATGTTAGTGTTACTCAAAGCAGGTCCAGCTCTTGCCAATCAGGAACTTGCCAACCAGACGCTTGCCAATCAGGAACCACACCGAGGTGGGAGAAAGAGCTTTATTCTTTACTGTGCCAAAGGAGAAAGGGAGGTATCCCGCCTGAGACTCTTCTGGGAGCACTTTGCTACTTTTCTAGGTTGTTAAGCAAAGAAGGTGATATCCTCACAGGTTTAGATACAAGCTACACAAATATTGTAGGGTGTCTAGTTGTGAAAATCTACAACATATCATTAACATGTAAGCCCGTTTCATTATTATGCCATCTCCCCGCCTAGGGGTATGAATTCAAACATGCTAATGTGCTTTGGTGGCACTTTGGGGTAAGCATTGGACTGTGATCTGCAAGGTCAATAGTTCAAATTTACCAGTTGTTCTTCAGGGGAAAGATGAGGCTGTCTGCTCCCATAAGGATGTACAACACCTTGGAAACCTTATATAGGGTTGCTGTGAATTTTGTTTGACTTGATGGCAGCTGGTTTTGATAGATCACCTTTTAAGAAGCACTGGTGGTGCTGTGGACTGGATGTTGGACTGCTAACTGCAAAATTAGCAGTTCAATCCCTCCAGTGGCTCTGTAGGAGAGAGTTGAGGCTATCTGCTCCCAGAAAGATTTGTAGTCTTGGAAACTATATAGCATCACTATGAGTTGGATTGACACAATGGCTACAGCAATGGGTTCAAACATAACGATTGTGAGGATGGTACAGGACCAGGCAGTGTTTCGATCTGTGGCACATAGGGTCCCTATTCATCTGAATGACTTGCTGGCACCTAACAACAACAACAGCAACAACAAAACTTGGCCATCAAATTGATTCCAGTTCCTAGGGGGCCCACATAAGGCTTCTGCGACTGTAAAAATCTTTATGGGAGCACATAGCCTCCTCTTTCTCCCTCGGAGTGGTTAGTGGTTTAGAACCCCTGACCTTGTGGCTGGCAGTCTAATGCTTACCCATAGTGCCATCAGGGATAATAAGTTGATTTGATGGGAATGGGTTTGGGATTTAAGATAGTCTTTTACCTAGTATGCTGACCATTGCTCAAGCTATGAAAGTCAACAGATAACGAAAACCAAGGATTGCATCCTCTCTACAAGAAACCACAAAAAGCATGGTGTTTATCAGTAACTTTGAATACCTGGGCATTGGTCTTAGTAGGACCCAGCTTAAATCTTATTCTTATGCCCTTCATAGGATAACATCTTACATCCTACGGCGTCATTCCTCTAAATAGTTAACTGCACACTTAGAGCTCTTGGTAGAGCCTGGAATGCAGACTTAAGTACTTCAAGTGTACCTAGCCCCACCATCATCTGTGAGCTGTACAAAATTTAATATACTCTTTAAGACAATCAAACATTTATTGAGCCTCCGCAGGGTATGTGGCAATGTACCAGCTGTAGGTAATAATCTGGGCAGCGAGGACCAGTGGAGCCAGTAGAACCTGCTTTTTGGTGGAGAATGTTCTTTTTGGTCTCTGTTGGTATTTCCTGGGCAGCTACATATGAGTTATTGTGTTAGTCTGGGTACTCTAAAGAAGCAAATCTACAGAAACTCATGTACGAGGTAGAGCTTTATATAAAGGTAAAGTGCGCATCAAGAAAACATCCCAACCCAGTGCTGCCCAAGCTCACAAGTCCAACATTAACCCATATATCCAACACCCATCCACAAAGTCCTCCTCCATCTCACAAAATAGACGCAATGACGCCGACTGCAGGAGGAAAGCCGAGTCAGTCAATGTGTAAACATTTCAGCGCTGGCCAGGGTCTCCACACGGCTACTCCAGCACCCAGAGCTGCATCAGGGTAGGTCCATGTGGCTTCTCAGGGATGTCTTGTTGCAGGAAGCGAGCCTTGCCAGCTAAAGCAGGGAACTGGCTAAGGCAGCTGCACCCTGCTCTGACCATCAGAAAGCAAGAGACCCGAGAACTCGTAAGGCGAGGCTCCCTGAGCCATTTATCCCTCCACCCTTCAGTTAACCCCACATGTGTTTCTCGGCCAGGTTGGCACAATAAACTTTAACTATCTCAGTTATTTACTGAGGTGTTGTCCTACAGACATTAGTTCACCTAATTTACAGAGCAACAATACATTTTTCTCTCCCTGAAGGACAGCCAGTGACTTGGTGTGCCTTGAGAGAGCAAAATGACATCACTGGTATCATCTAGGAGTTCTCTGAATGGGAGAGAGGAGCGCTCCCCTTCAGTTCTCTCCCTCGCCTTTGAGTGATCTCCTAGGTTTGCCATACACGGTGGTGGTTTTCCTGTTTTCTTGCTGGAAGCTCTGTCATCAGGATTTCAAGTTCCAGCACGATCACCCAATGGTGGACAGCTTCCAGACTAAGACAGCCTAGGTAAAAAGTCCTATGGATTGGCTTCTAAAAACTAGATACAGATCACAAGAGCATATTGCCAAATCTTGCTATGTGCTCTAGACCCAATATCTGCTTCCTAGCCACCTTAGTGAACAGAGACCTGCTTCACTGGGTGGCCTCCCTAAACTTCAATCTTCACGGGAGCAGATTTCCAGGTCATTTGTCTGACAGAACCACTGGCGGTTCCAACCGTTGACCTTTCGCTTAGCTGTCAAGCCATTGTGCCACCACAGCTGGAAAATGAGCTCCCTAAATTAGACAACATTCAAAATGCACAACGGCTATAACCAATGCACAACGGCTATGACTCAATCGTGCCAAAGATGAGGAAGATAGCCCAGGGCTTGGGCAATGGTTCATTCTCTTGCACATGGGTCACCATAAGTCCGAGCCAACTTAATGGCAACACCAACAAGAAAATGCCTCGGTACCACTTGGACCTGTGTGGTTCTCTTACAAGCTTTATCAGATGACTGTAGATTGGGCATAACCAGATGTTTAGCAGGGACAATATGGCCACTTTAACCCCTTTTGATGCTTTAAATCTGTAACTTTATTCATTGCTTGTGGAGGAGGCATATCTACCTCTCATCACCAAGGAGTCCGTGTGGTACTTGGGGTAAGCATCGGACTGCTGTGAAAGTTGGGAGCTCAAACCTACCAGCTGCTCTTGGGGAGAAAGATAAGAGAATCTCTCTTGTAAAAATGTATAGCCTAAGAAACTTATATAAGATTGCCATGGGTTGGAATGGACTCGATGACAGTTGTTTGTTTTTTGGTAATTCTAATTGTACTCTGAGGACCTCAGATGGTGTATTGGTTATGTGTTAGGCTATGAACCACAAAGTCAGAAGTTTGAAACTACCAGCTACCCTGGGAGAAAGATGAGACTTTCTGTTCCTGGAAAGAGTTGCAATCTCAGAAACCTACAGGGGTGGCTCTACTCTGCCCAATAGGGTCACTTTGAATTGGAATTGACTTGGTGGCAGGAAGTGAATCACCCTGTGTGTGACAGCCCTCTCACTGGGCGTCTGTCTTTCCCTATCTCCGTCTTGCCCAGGACCCTTTCTTTATTCCAGGGATCTTTCTAAATGATCACTGATCACCATCCCTTCCCCTTCCACCCTGTGATCTGAGCCCGATGCTCTCATAGCACCCTGCACTTTCCTCACGGCAAACGCTCACTGCCTGATGCTACATTTCCCACTGTAGCTCCAGGAGGGCTGGCTTCTGCCTGTCTTGTGTTCTGTTTTGCATGGATGACAATCTGCTGGATTGAGAATCAGAGTCATCCTCATCGTTTCTGTTTCCAGTTCCTCTGATTTTCCTCATCCCGTAAGCTCTCATTTCCTCTGAGCCCCCATTCTGGTTCTGGCCCCTCCATTGAAGTGAGGACACGGGAGCCACGTCTGACCTCAGGCTTCAGTAGGAAGAAGCAGAGTCCGACTCCACACCAGCCCAGGGCTGACTGTCACATGACAGAGGTCAGACATGCTTCCACCCTCCATCCTTCCTTTACCCCGTTCCTCTTATGGCACTCTCCTTCTCTGTGGAGTGTGCTTATTTAATGCAGCAGTGACACAGAACTTACAGGCAGTACTCGTGATGATGATGGCGATTTGTTAGGGAAGCTAACAGGTTGCAAAATGGCAAGGATACAGTTGTTTTGTCCACAGTTTCTCTTCTCAGCTACGCTGGCAGGCAAGTCCATCTGGTCTTTGGCCTCTGACCCACATGGTTCCTTGGCCTCTACCTCCATGGGCCAGGAAGCTGCTCAGCCTCATGCCCTCAGCACTGGTCCTCTGCTTTGTCTCGGGCTCAGCATGGTCCGGCCTCTGCTGCTTCACTCCTTTAGGCAGGGATCTTCCACACACTCCGCTTGGGACTCTTCTTTCTTGAACGTCGCCAGGTTCTTCTTTTCTGCTTTTGAGATAGCGCTTATACCCAGAGGAATGACAAACGTCACCAACCCCTGAGTTAGAGTCCTTTACACCTGATTGGCATGGTGTCACCCAAATGGTGGACATTATAGAGAAATGAACAGAAGAGCCCGAAGTAAAGAATTTCATGTCACCACACTCACGCTGGGGGTGTTTCCTCCACCTGTCCTTCGATATTAACTTCCCTCCAAAGATAGCTGTCTCCAATTTCTTCTCTCTGGGATGCACATGCCACTCTCTCGTCGAGAGATGGAGTCTACTCCTCCACTCCCTTGCATCTGGGCTAGCCTTTAATTGCGTTCAGCAGAATATGGTAGACATGACGCTGGATTCGGGACCTATACTTTGAAATATCTAGAAGTTTTGATTTCCTTTCTCTTGGAGCCCTATGCTGTCATTGAATAATGTCGGGTAACTCTTTTGGATAGAGGGGGCTGGTGGAGGAGGCTGTAGCATCAGATATACCAGTGAAGACACTTTCTTGGGCAGCCAACCCAGTCCAGCCTTGAAATAACTGTACTCTCCGCTGCTATTTGGCTGAAACTATATGAAAGACCCCCAGATAATACTACTCAGCTGAGCCCACTAAACACACGGACCATGAGAGATAACAATATAGTCTTGTCCAGGATACATTTATGAAGTAGGGCATTTGGACATTGTGCAAACACCTTATAATAGTCTGCTTTTTAAATTTAGTGCCTCAAACAAGCTTCATGCCTCAGCAACGATCCACTATGTACTGAGAAGGATTCACTTTTCTATTTCGTCCTCAATCCCTGTCATTAGTAATTTCTCCATGTTGGATATAAGTCCCTCGCACATTTTCTTGCATATCAGACTTGCAGCTTTGGGTAGAGCCAACCCTTGAATAGTTAGAAAAATGTTTTCTTTGTTTTTGAGGCTATCGTGGTAACTGACCAGTGTGACATGCCTACATCGGCCAACGTTTTGAGCTATCACTGATTTTCCACCTCCCTGTTCTTTAATAACCTTTTGTTTCACTCCCACGTGCTACTGCTCCTTTGTTTCTTGCTCCTGCTATCACCAGCACAGGGTTTGCTGCCTTTGGGAGTTGCGTAACACTTCACAATAACATTTTTCTAAAGAAAATTAAAGAGAGAAAATGCGACCATACCCTAGAGTAGGCCGTGACCCCTTTGGGGGTCGAACGACCCTTTCACAAGGGTCGCCTGATTCATAACAGTAGCAAAATTACTGTTATGAAGTAGCAACAAAAACAATTTTATGGTTGGGGGGTGGTGTTACCACAACATGAGGAACTGTATTGAAGGGTCGTGGCATTAGGAAGGTTGAGAACCACTGCCCTAGAGAGTCGCGGTACACAAGTTTACATGCTACTGCCAAGGAGTGGAAGCACACACTGTTACACAGTACAATTTTTAGATAGAAAGTATAGTACTGTACATACATATGGCTATCGAGATACAGCATGTACTGTACAAGAGCCCTTGTGGCATAATGTTTTAAGTATTGGACTGCTAACCGAGGGTTGGCGGTTCAAACCCACCGGTCTCTCCATGTAAGAGAGATGGTGCTGTCTGCTCCTGTACAGCTTTACAGCTATGGAAACCTTTATGGACTAGTTCTACTCTTCCCTACAGTGTCACTATCGGGTAGAATTACCTGCACAACCGTGGTTTGGTTTGGATGTACGGCACCATTATATACCTGGCCGCAAAATCACTTTGTATTTAAGAGACATGCAATACACGTGTGGCATGTGAGAATGGTTCCCTGATCAGGATTTCTGAGCTATGTTAGAATCTGTAGTTACATAATCTGTTGTCAATTTGAAACTATTAATAGTGAAGGGGTGGAGTTTAGCCTGTCAATCAGGTCACAGCTTGATGACCTCATTTGGAGCTGCTAAGGAGATAAATAGCTCACTGGAGGTGGGACACTCACTCCCTGAGAGACATTCCTGTGGACAAGATACATGGAGCTACTCTAGAGCCCTGGATCTGGAGGAGCCACATGCCAGCGCTGAGGTGCTTACAATGATACTGGATCCACAAGACTTTCCACCCACTGGTCTGTGATCTTCCTGCATTCAGCATCATTGCATGTGTTTTGTAATCTAAAGAGGAATTTTTAGATTAGTATCAGACATATGGGCTAATATCAGACTTATGGACTTGATCTGGACTGGGATGTTTTCTCAGTATCAATTGCTCTTGTATATAAAGCTCTTTCTTATGAGTGTCTATGAATTTGTTTCTCTAGTCAACCCGGACTAACACAGAACCTATGGGACCATGGGTGTTTTTGTGGTAGGACATTGCTCACACAGACACAATGCAGTGCATGGCTAGTTGTTTTCAGCTGCTCGCTTTGGGTGGTTTATTGTATAGTTTGGCTTTGGTGTGTAATTGAGTGGTTTCTGACTATAGAGACCCTCTAGGACAGAGTGGAAGTGCCACAGAGGGTTTCTTAGTCTGCAGTCTTTCTGAGAAAGGAACTTTCATGGCATAGGTCCTTCAGCACTTAGCGGCCAACCTTAAAGACTCAGCTGAGGGTTCAAATCCACCCACTGCTCTTCAGGAGACAGATGGGTCAGTCTTCTGTACAGGATTCACAGCCGTGGAAACGCTCTGAGGCAGTCCTGCTTGGTTCTCTAGGGTTGCTAAGAGTCAGAATTGACTCAAAGTCTTTAGGCTTGCCGATTGCCAGGCCTTTTCTCCTGTGAAGTGGCTGGTGCATTCAAATGGCCAACCTTCCAATGTGCCACGGAGCTCCTACCCATTGTGCCACCAATGTCCCTTTTATACAGCACTAGCTATCCCGAGTGCCATCCTTCAAAACCCCTAGGCTAGCTTTTCTGGAAAGCCTCACTTTATCTCTAACCACTATAGAATGTATACGTGATGTTATCCAACTATACACATATACATTGGACTTTTCCAGTGTGCTAACCTCCCCTTCATGAACCAATGGTATGACCCAAAAGACACTGTGCAGTGGAAAAATCTTGTTCCAACCCCTTTCATAAGACCTAGTACTGAGCCCTGGTGTAGTGCTTACGTTGTGGGCTGCTAAGTGCAGGGTCAGCAAGCAGTTCGAAACCACTAACCACTCTGAGGGAGACAGAAGGGGCTTTCTACTCCTGTGAAATGTTACAGTCTTGGAAACTCACAGGGGGAGTTCTACCCATCCTCAAGGACCGCTGTGAATCGGCATCAGTTCCAGGGCAATGAGTTTGCTTTTCTGGTTTTGGGGTACTGAACAAAAATGTAATGAGTACATCGTTGACTTAAAAGTATATTCCGTCATTTTAGCTCTCTGCCAGCGATTTTACCTTTGACTCGGCTTCTCGGTATCCCACCCCCCTGACAGTATGTTATCGTCGAGCCGTCTCCACATGTGGGGTCAGATCAGCAGCTGCATGCACAAGCACCATTCTAGCCAGGAAGAGAGCCCTGGCCTGACCATCAAAAGGCCTAGGGTTTGTTTGTTTTGTTTTTTTAAATACCTACACTAGTTAAAATGTCTTAGAGAAAGCGACTTCACCCAGTGAGCCTCTCTTTCTTCATCTGTTGTTCGAGCATTCTGGGCCTACACAGGGTTGAGAGATAACACGCGCATGACCCCATTCTTACAATGGGACCACTATAGGGGTTTGGAGTCACAATTAGTGTCTGGGAGGCACTTTACAAGATAGAATGGGGTTGAACACAGAGCAGGATGCTTTCCCTGCAAATCCCTCTCTGTCCACCGAGCCTCAGGGCCATCCTATCTGCATTGGCAGGCCTGGGCTTTCACAGGCTCATCAGCAGTGGCTTCTGCAGTAATGACAACACAGAGGTCGGGTTATCTGCATAGGCTTCCCTTCCCCAGAAATGGCTGGCTTCAGAGGTATTTAACACCTGACAGGTACAAATCACAGGCCCCACCCCACCACTATTCAAACCAATATGTTCAATGGCCTCACTCGTAAAGGTGGAAAGCAAAGCAGGTGCATTTCAGCAGCAGGCCAACCGAGTTTTCATTTAATCCTTCTTTAAATTTAACCATACTCATTTGCAGTATCGACTACTGATATCATTATACAGGGTATGTTGTCCCCATCACAGCAACCTTAGGGGTATAGTGGTCAGACATTGGGCTATGATCTGCAGGGTGACCAGTTTGAAACCACCATGTGCTCCACAGAAGAAAGATGGGGCTTTCTTCACTCTTCGTTACAGTCTCAGAAACTCAGAGGCAGTTCTGCCCTGTTCCATAGGGTCACTATGAGTCGGTATCGACTCAATGGCAGTGAGCTTTGATTTTTTTCCTTGTCCCCCATCATTATAAATCAGGCAGAACAAAGGGGAATTAAAAAGGAATTAAACAGCCTAGATAGAGCCGTGAAGGCATGGCTCTGGGGTCCCAGGCGGCTTTGCTTGGCTGAGCAGAGGATACCGACGTGGAAGAGAAAGAAGTCTCCTATGGAGAAGTCAGAGTCATGCTGCTGAGCTGCGGTTTGCCCAGCTCCAAGATAGCAAACCCACTTGAAGGAAAAGAATGAGTCTGGACCCTAAATAGAACAAAGTCCCAATGTCAAGGGTGAGCTCTGGTCTATGAGATTGTTGTCCCGTTCACTTCCTACAGCACAAGGACATGATTTGGGATTGACCCCTCTTCTGAAACAAGCATAGGAAGCCCCAGGCTTTCTTAGTGTCTCATCTCCGACTCTTGACCTCGATTAGTGGTGTGAAGCTGGACGGGCTGTTGCCTCTTTGTGGAGCTCCGTTTTCTCATTTTGTAAATGGAGAGGGTTGAGCAGTCTGGAGGCAGGGAGGGGTTAAAAGGGTCACTGAAAGAAGGAGGCTGCTGCTGTGGGGGTCAGTGGGCCTGTGAGAGACTGTCCCTTTAGAGGAGAGGCCACCCTTGTGCTATGGCACATCTGATGTGTTCTACTTGCAGTTGTGTGTACACTCTATGTCATAATAGGTACTTAATGTGTAGTTGCTAGGAGTGGTTAAGCATTGGGCGGCTAACCACAAGGTCAGTAGTTTGAAACCACCAGCCGATCCGTGGTAGAAAGGCGAGGTTTCCTATCCCCTGTAAAGAGTTAGTCTCAAAGCTCACAGAGGCAGTTCTCCCATGTCCTATGGGTTGCTGTGAGTCAGATCAACTCAGTAGCAGCGAGTTTGTTTTAATGGTTAGTTGTATGTATTGTACGCGGTTTGTATTCTGCATGTAGTTGTATGCGGGAGCATTCACAAGGTGTATTCACTCTTATGTAGCATGTACACTGCATGTGCTCTGTAACTGGTTTGCAGGTCAATCATTCCCTCCCATTGCAGTCAACTGATGAGTGGAATTTCGGAGTGAATAACTGCACAGTGGGTAATATTTAGCTCAAGAAAATGGAAACTAGCAAGAAAGGTATATTAGTTATCTATTGCTGCATAACAAATGGCTCTGAAACGTAATGACTTAAAACAACATGTATCACCTTGGTGCCTCTGGAATGCGGGCGCTTGCTCCCAGTGCTACAGTCATGCACGCTTGTCGGCAGGATTGTTTCTCGAGGCTATTGGTCTGAGCCGTTCTCATGCGCATGGCGCCTCTCACAAGGAACAAGTAAGCAAGCAGGCAACAGCGAGTGCCAGGTGGAAAGTGCCAGCACGACCGGAGCCAGAGTCTTTTGTACCCTGGCACTAACGTGGCACCCCATCACTGTTCCTTAGAAGGCTCCGTCCATATTTCAGGGAGAGGGCTTTACAAGGCATGAATACCAGGAGGCTGGATCCTTGGAAGTCTGGTTGGAAGCTCCTGTCCACAGAAGACTTTCAATCCTGGGGCTCATTTCATCAGGCACTTGAGGTCTCAAGGTAAGAACGTTATATGGCAAGGAGATGCAGCATCTGTCCCCGCGTGTGGGCTACTCCTAAAAGTCCTATTTTCTCAAACTATTCATTAAGCAGCATTTGTAGAAATAGTTCTATTGGCCTATAATTTACATAGCATATAATTCAGTAAAACCAAAAACCACACGTTTTACCATCAGGTCTGTGCCGACTCATAGCGACCGGACAGGATGGGGTAAAACTGCAAGTGAATTTCCGAGACTGTAACTCTTTATGGGAGAAGAAAGCCCAATCTTTCTCCCAAGGAGCAGCTGGTGGTTTTGAACTGATGAACTTGCAATTAGTAGCCCAATGAATAACCACTATACCACCAAGGCACCTATATATAATTCAGTAGTTCTGTCATACTATGAAGACGTGCAATCAACACTGCAATCAATTTGTATTCATTGTTGTTAGCTCCCTCCCTGCCAACACATGCACACCCCAACTTCCCTGCCATGCCCCTAGAAAATCATTAATCCAGTAACTGCCTCTAATAAACAGCATTTACAGTTTATAGTATGTATCTAAAAAAATAAAATTAAAAAGAAAAGAAAACAAAACCATGTAACTACTGTGCCTGGTGTGTAGGGGCTGGGGATACTAAGAGGACTATAGGTTTGTCTCTGTCCTCACAGGTCTGAGGAAAGGTAGTAGTGGAAGCAATGTTGACATGCATGTAAATGAGACACTACCAAATTTACCTTGCAAAGCCTGACCCCTGAGTGACAGAGTCGTGGTTTTCCAGACTCATCTTTCAACATATGGGTCACAAGCCATTATCTGAACTCAATTAGCATTTGAAGCACTGGGGGTTGAGTGGTAGAATTTTTGCCTCCCATGTTGGAGACCTTGGCTTGACTCCTGGTCAGTGCAAGTCCCACGCAGCCCTACCTGTCTGTTAGTGGGAAGCTTGCGTGTTGTTTTGATGCCTTGCCAAACTCAACCAGAAGTGCTGTTCACAGGGACAGCTGTGACCCACTGGCAAGCTCCTGAGCTAGCCGGGTTCCCGACCTTACTATACAGGCACTGTGATACTCCAAGGCAGCCTCTTCAAAGGCTTGAACCCTGATCACACAGACACAATCAGCCCCAGGAGATCAAAAGGGCAGTGTTTGCCCAGTGATAAGCTCACACAGGGAAGTGGGATGAGAGCTGTTACATTGAGGGAATTGCAAATAATGTCACAAAGCAGCAGGTGTACCAGCTGTTGGATGGAAAAATCCATTTGCTCTGTAAACTTTCAGTGACATCACAATAAAAAAGTTTTTGGTTTTCTAGGCTCCCTCACCCAGGAGGAGGCACTTTCAGAAAAGATCAGACATGGATAGGCTTGGAAGAA
>NW_022103898.1:70522971-70537164 GCF_000313985.2 Echinops telfairi | reverse complement strand
TCCTAGCAGCCTAGTGCTTCACTGCCATACTTTTAGGGCTCAGATGTGAGAACAAGGGTCTTGGCAATGCTGTTTGTGATGGCACAGAACCCGTAACTAGGCGAACAGGCAATTTCTCAGAAAGCTTGTAACTACTGATTTGGAACACTCTAGCGCTTCTGCAGAGACACTCGGCCTATGCAGCAGACTGAAGCAAGACCTCTAACTGGTTCAGTCATGGCTGATGAAGCCAGTCTGGAACAGACCTAGATTTTAAAAATGTGAGGGATCTGGAACACGAGCTGAAGCAGGAAAGACTCTGTCCTGGGGGCCTGCTAGAAACTTACTCTCCTGCATGGAGAACAAGGGTGCTGTCTACATTGGGTGGCAACCAAATCTCCTGCCTTGCTGAGTTACAAACAGCCATGCATCGCAGAAAGGTAGCGGCTAAACTCGCTGCTTTGAAGGTGTGTTGTTCTCCACAATTCTGGTCATAATCCTGTCTCGGCGTCAGGCTCCTAAAGGGGCTCCTCCTGCCGGACTCAAGTCTCGCATTCCAGGGTTTTGACCCACCATTTTTCCTGTTTTAGTTAGGGTTCCGGATCACCCAAAGCTTTAAAATTAGTCTGTTCTGATTTGCTTCATTGGCCGTGACTGAACCGGTTTGAACTGATTCAAAGCCTAGAAGACAAAAAAGACGTACTGAGTTTGGGGGCCCCCCTCTCTCCTTTCACTGAGGTCAGCAGTGAGTTCTGCAGCTATGATCCTGATCGTCATCCAGGAGCTGTCCACTGGAGGATATTATGCTGTCAATCACCGAAGAACACATTCTGCATGAGACCACTCTTGTAAAAAACGTCGAGAAAAGATTTTTATACTAAAAGAAGCATTCACTGATAGTTACAAGGGTAAAGAAGGGTAAATCACTACCTGGAGGGGAGGGAATGGGATTAACTGGGATGAAGGGAAAGGTAATATTTCATAAGAGGGAGGTCAGCCCCAAATGGTGGAGGCAGGGAAGACACTGGGAGGAGTGCAAGAGGTAAAGGCAACAGATTGAATGCTGTTCTACCCACACTCCTGCAGGACCAATGACCTACGAGTATATTCATGGGTAGACACTCGAGCTTCTCGAGTGGGGGAGGGAGAATGGGAATATATCCATGAATATGTTTCCCAAAAGATACTTGTACACGTGTATGTACTGCAAATATATCATGATTGCAGTGGAGTACACAGGGGCAAAGATATGAAAACTTCCAAGACATAAAGAATCAATCACCGTGAGGGAATGAGTCTCTGGTGGCTCAGGACCAAGGTCTCAGAGGACACCAAGGTCAATTGGAATATAGTCCACAAAGATAATGTTCTACACCTTACTGCAGTGAGTGGTGATCAGAGTCTAAGAGTTCGTGAGTGTTTCAGGCACAACTGTCAGTCTCTGCCTGTCCAGGGAAAGAAGACCGAAGAAGCCACTAGTTCAGGGGACACACGGAGCCTCGAACACCACTTTCCGTGACCCTGAAACCAGAAAAACTAGATGGTGCCTGATTATACCTCCAACTTCTTTGAAAGGGATCACATTGGAAGGTCCTGGATAGAGAGGGAGAGAAATGTGGATTCAATGATTGTAATAATCATTACAGAGAGCAGACTTGCTGATTGGACAGAGGTTGGTAGAACACCAGCGACTGTGGCTCTTAGTCACCTTCAGTCTGGGACAGAACTCGCTCCCATGGTTCAATTTTCACACCAACAATAGGTGCTCTGGTGGTAATATGTTGGGCTGCGAACTGCAAGATCCACTGTTTGAAACTACCAGACACTCCTTGGGAGAAAGATAGGGCTTTCTATCCCCATAAAGGGTTACTGTTTCAGAAACCCAGAGGCAGGCAGTTCTACCCTTCCCTACAGACCAGTACTTCTCAACCTTCCTAATGCTGCGACCCTTTCATACAGTTCCTCATGTTGTGGGGACCCCCAACTATAACATTATTTTCATTGCTACTTCATAACTGTAGTTTTGCTATTGTTATGAATTGTAATGTAAATATCCGATGTGCAGGATGTATTTTCATTGTTACAAATTGAACATAAAGCATAGTGATTAATCACAAAAACAATATGTAATTCTATATTGTGAAATATTTATTTTTAATGACAAATAAATGAAATGTTGTCTTGAAGCATGGTGTAGCATGGGTAACAGTCTTCACGCCAGGTCCTCCTATGTGGGCGTATCTTCATGTGGGTAGACCCACCTGGAGACAGAGGAGTTCCTAAGACCATCAGAAATATGTTTCTGTTGGTCTTAGGCGACCCCTGTGAAAGAGTCATTTGACCACTCCCAAAGGGGTCTCAACCCACAGGTTGAGAACCGCTGCTATAGATTCACTATAAGTCAGAATTGATTCAATGGCAGTGAGTTTTTTGTTTTGTAATAGACAAGTCTATAAGGGGAACCATAACAGCAGGGAATTACACATCCCTTAGAATTATGAACCACTTGAGATTTTTTTAAAATCAGCATTTACTCAAGGATAAGGTTCAGAAGGGTTCAGAAAGAAGGAGGGATGCAAAAGGGAAGCAAGGAGGAAGTAGATATGTGATATGTATGAATTGTTGCAATAAAACCCTGGTGGCGCTTCTTCTGCCACTCCTGGAGCTGCCTCTGTGCTCGTTTGGTGCCGACCTGGTACCTCTTTTGTGAAGCAGCAGCAGAGGAGACTTCTGTGCTCGCCATGGCCGACGAGAAGCCCAAGGAAGGAGTCAAGACTGAGAACAACGATCATATTAATTTGAAGGTGGTGGGGCAGGATGGTTCTGGAGTGCAGTTTAAGATTAAGAGGCATACACCACTTAGTAAACTAATGAAAGCCTATTGTGAACGACAGGGTTTGTCAATGAGGCAGATCAGATTCCAATTTGACGGACAGCCAATCAATGGAACAGACACACCTGCACAGTTGGAAATGGAAGATGATGTGTTTCAGCAGCAACAGGAGGCATCTTCTAAAAGGGATCCTGCTCCTTTCCTCCAGAACTCACTTCCTACCGACCAAGAATCCACTTTCTATTAGAAAACCACAATTTGCTTCCACCACCTCCTGACGACTACAGTATAGTTTTCTCTTTTGTTCCCCTCCCCCATTCCATTATTGTACATAAAGTAACTGGTGCACGTGCACATGCATACTGCATTTCCCCCTTTGTTTATTTTTATTTATTTTACTAAATGGCCAATGGTATGTTTTGATTGACACCAAGTGGAGACGGGGTGGGGAAAATACTGGCTCTGTGAAAACGCCCCCTTCACCATGAGAGGCATGCTCATTCAGCTCCTCTCTCTATATTCCAGTACGTTATTTTGCTCTCACTGTTAAACAAACAAACAAACAAAAAAGACATAAAAAAATCCTTGCATACCTTGTTGGATGGGAGAATTTTAATGTTTTTCATTTATCATTGTAAAACCAAGGACAATTTTCTAACTTTTTTGTATATAGCTGTTACATGTAGGGCAATCTGTCTTTAAGTAGGGGTAAATTACTCTCAAGGAAATGAAACCTAGATAGTTTTCTCTTCACGTCAAGCGTCTTGTTTAAATAAACTTCTTGTTTAAAATAAATAAAATAAAATAAAACCCTGATGGCATACTGGATTGCATGTTGGACTGTTAACCACAGGGTCAACAGTTGGAAACTACCAGATGCTCCTTGCGAGAAAGACGATTAGAGTTATAGTCTCAGAAATCTAAAGGGGCAGCATTACTCTGTCCTACAGGGTCATATGAATTGAAACCAACTTGGTGGCAGTGAGTCCGGAGTCTGGTTTGGTTTTGATGAATGGTTGAATGAAAACTAGATTTATTCTGAAAACCTTTAACCAATTCATAATAGAGTTAAAAAAAAACTAAAAAAAACAAGAACAAAAAACAATGAGCTGTTGAAATGGAGGAAAAGAAGATTTAGAAGCTAAAGAAGCATCATGCCTTGACCCTCTCCCCAGAAGGTAATACAGAGGGCAGACAGCATGAAGATATGTAGCCCGGAGAGAGAGGCAGGTCTGTCCAGACCACATGGGAGTGAACTAAGAGAGAGAGAGAACCTCATCGTGGCCCACCAAGACCTAGGGAAAACATCCCTGCTCTGAGCAGCCAATGCACAGAGAAGACCCTATGGCTGGCCCCACCATGAGACACGAAATTCCCTTACTGACCCATAGTGCTACAGGGGACAGCACTGGAGACACTGTGCGGAAAATGTGCCCAGTTTGCCCCATGCATAGCGGGGTGAGTGCAAACAGGACAGGCAGGGGAGCAAAGTAACCAAGTCCCTGAGGAATCCTGAAAACAGACTTTTGACTTGGGGGTGAGGGCTTGGTACCTCATCAGACTTGATTGGAAAGCATGCATAAGGGTCAGTAGACAGACTTGGAACTATCTATTTTTTGTTTGTTTTATGTTTGGTTGCTTGTTCTTGTTTTTCTTTTGCCCTATGTCTATCTATATAAGATAGGCAGGACAAACAATCTCAAGGAGAAAGCGGGACCAGTGGTTCCAGGGGGACATGGGAGAGGAGAAGGTGGGGTTGGGGAGTGGGGAGCCAACAAACTCAGGGATAAGGGAACAACAAGAGAGATCTAAAATTGATGGTGAGGAGGGTGTGCAATGCCTGGTGGGGTTTAATCAAGTGCAATGTATCGAGAGGAATTACTGAGAGCCGAATGGAAGGTGAGCATGATAGTGGGATAGGAGGAAGGTGAATGGAAATAGGAGAAATAGGAGACAAAAGCTATTTATAGAGGTATAGCTGTAGACATATATATATGTAAATATACTAATTTATAATGAAAGGGATAGAGGTTAATGTACATATATTTATATGTTAAGTACTAAGACAGCAGATGGATTTTGGACCTCTATTCAAGGCCTCCCTTAACACAAGAACACTTTGCTCTAATAACCTGGCACTCTTTGATACTCATCTTCCTGACACAATCGCTGAAGACAAAATGGGCACATAAGCAAATGTGGTGAAGAGAGCGGATGGTGCACGGCTATCAAAACATATAGTGTCTGGGGTCTTAAAGGCTTGAAGTTAAACAAGCAACCATCCAGCAAGGAAGCAAATATGCCCACATGGAAGAAGCACACCAGCCTGTGTGATCATGAGGTGTCAATGGGATCAGAAAACTAACAACTATATTGATGTGAATGAGGGGGTTTGGAGTAGAGACCCAAAACCCATCTGTAGATAATTGGATATCCCCCCACAGAGGGTTATAAGGAAGGGATAATTCAACCACCATGCAGTATAGCACTGATGAAACACACATCATTCCTCTAGTTCCTGGATGCTTCCTCCCCTCCACCCCCCACTACCATGACTCAGTTCTACCTTACAAATCTGGCTAGACCGGAGAACACACGTTGGTACAGATAAGCGCGCTGACACATGGAATTCAGGACAGATAAACTCCTCAGGAACAGTAGCGGGAGTAGCGATATTATGAGGGTAGGAAGATGGTCAGGGAGAAGAGGGGGAAAGGGGAACCCACCACAAGGTTGGATGTAGAGTCCCTGCCCCACGAAGGGGACAAATCACAAATGTAGGTGAAGAGAGACAACAGACAGTGTAAGATAAATAATAATAACAATATATAATTGATAAAAGATTCATGAGGGGGAAGGGTAGAGAAGGGGAAAAAGGCGCTTATACCAAGGGCTGAGGTAGAAAGTGTTTTGGAAATGATGATGGCAACTTATGTACAAATATGCTTGATACAATTGATGTTTGGAATGTTATAAGAGCTGTAAGAGCCCCCAATAAAGTGATTAAAAAAAGAAAGAAGCACCATCCTGGGGCCTGGGAGGAGCTGCCAAATGAGCAAATGAATGCAATTGAATGAGCTGACTTTTCTTCTGATAATAGATGAGTCCCCCACAGGGCCTAGTGCAGCCCAGTGCGGGCAAAGGTGGAGGGGCAGAACTGGGCCACTGTGCCACAGCCTTGTCTATCCTGAGAGAAAATCATTGCCAGTGTGTTCATGTGAGAGAACTGGCAAAACGGCACTGACGATTCCAATTTTGCTTCTGTGCCATGTCATATTAGGGGAGTCATGTTATTTTAAGCTAAACGCAATTATATTAGGATTAGGTTCTCTTCTGTGGTTTTTGGCTTGTTCTATGATCACTATGGCTAAAATCAGATGAGCTTAAGGAAACAGTTTTCCATATCCTTTAAAAGAAAGTTAATGTTTCTTTGTAAGGGAGGGGAATATCTGGCACCATGTAAAGATGCAAGTTTCACAAAGCAGAGAGACACTACAGAACTCCTACATCTAGGATGTGATCAAGCATTCATTGCTTTAGTAATCTGCTTTCCCCTCCCTCCTTCATGTTTTGTGTCCTACCCACCCGCCAGCACCGGGGAGCTGTCAGCATCCTGACCCTTAGTCATTTGCCTTTGAATTGCTTCCAACTCATGGAGATGCATGTGTCGCTATGTGTCACCGTAGGGCTGGACTTTAGGGGGTTTCCAGGGGTGATTTTTTGGAAGTAACATTGCGGAGACATTCTTCCAAGGTGCCTCTGGGAAGACTTTAACCCGCACCCTTTGGGTTATCAGCAGTCAAGCACAGGAACCATTTGCACTGCCCAGAAACTCTTCTTCCCTGTGTCCTGACGGACTCTTCCTTGCTGCTTTGAATTTTCACAGCCTGCTCCCACCCCCTCCATTCCTCTGCTATTGTACTTCTCACGAGTGAGTGCTGCACATTTAGGGAGAACAAGACCTCCGTGGTGTGTGCATATGACCTGGCTTGTGGTCTCCAAATCCATTTGGACTGTTCTGGGAAGTAACCCTGACCTTTTGTGGCACTTTGCTTTCCTAACAGGACTAAATGGGCCACCTTTGTTTACACGCAAGCTGCGTTTGATGAGACTAGTCGGTGATAGTGGCCCCAGCACACATCTCCCACTAGGCCAATTCCGCCCGTCAGGGTTGCACATGCCCACCTTGATAGGTGGCAGGACAACTGGGGATCACCTTCAGAGCTTCCCGTAACCTGGCAGTGAATGAAATGCACAACCTCCAGACTCAAATGACATTGAACGCAACCACTCATCGGTTCAGGCAGCAAAATAAATTGGTACTCAGCTGCTCCCAGTCTGTTTTTCTGGTTAGAGCTATAAATAAAAGAAATGATTGTGTGCCACCGTCTGTGTGACACCAACCTGCCCCCTTCCCCAAGCAATCACGTTCTCTCACCATCTCTCTCTGGCTTTGTTCTTGTCTCCCCCCCACCCCCGCAACCCCAGGAACATGTTAAGGATGGTATTTGGAGTTTGCCTCGTGCTGTGTACATTTGAGTTGTACATACACAAATATAATAAACGAATGAGTGTGCGTGTTATATTCCCACTTCTACTCAATTTGTAAGTCATTCGTATGAAAATACTTTGCACTAAATATCATAACCCACCCCCCTCCTCCCAGTATTCTTATTTCGTCCCTTCTATTCATGGAGCTAAGTTACATCACTCAACGGTGACATTTAAGTGACAGTTCCTACAGTAACAGAGTAACGACCTTGTGAAGTGCGGTGTATTGGGATGCTTGTCCAATCATGTATATATTCCATAAATACTGGTTACCATGTCAGAGGAGAACTCGAAAGCAAGATAGCTTTTCTCACACAAATGATTGTGAAATACATTTTCAAAAGCACCATCTAATAGGTACTTGCCCCCATTGTTCTCCTAAAGTTCCCTGAGACGATGTGTTTGCAATCTCAAACATGAAATATAGAAATAAGAAAACACCCTTCCTGCTCCTAGGCAATGGTGTATTTTGTCTGCATAAACACAACGGGGTTAAGGGGAAAAAAAAAAAGGAATCAGTTTAATCAAATGAGCTTCACCCTCTTTCACACGAAAATTGCTTTATGCCAGCACATTGTGGTCAAACTCCCCGACTTTTTAAGCAAGAAATTCTTCGCAGAGGCCATTGCCAAGTTGATTTCCCTGTCTCGGTCAAGAGGCCGCTCCGGGCTCCGCTCTAAATTAATAAAGCCAATCCGAAATGCACAAAGCCTGCGTGGCCAACCATTCTCCGGGAGGCTTTTGCAATCTCCTCTGCGGTCAGATAAATCACGTTCAAGCTGTTACGCCAATGACCATAAATTAGGGGGCCCGGTGGTCCTGTCCCTCCAGAGGACATCATTTCAGACTAAGATTATGCCCGTGGCCTGGCACACGTGTCCCCGCTCTCTTCCGCGGACGCCGGGAGCCCGGGTCGGGATGGGGGCCGGGGCTGGGGTAAGGATGGGGATGCCGTGGGGTGGGGGTAGGGCCAACAGGCCTAGCTCGGGGCTCCTTGGTACCGAACACGGGAGCTGGCTCAGTGCCGCCTGCCCCGCGAATGTGCGTGTCACCCGGCTGCCCGCGGCCGGTGATACCTCGCGGCACGGGGGTGGCCTCGGTCCCCCAGGTGCAGGGGCTCCACCTGCGTGGCCGGGCCGACTCTTTCGGGCCCAGGTCAGCCAGTGGTTGCTGGGATGGAGAACTCGTCGCTCGGCCTCGCCTGACTGCCACGCTCATGAAAGGGCCTTGCGCTCCCGTCGCAACGGCCGCCACGGGAGCCGTGGGTGCGCGGGAGTCGGGGTGGCCGGGCCGCGGGGCCACCTGGGGAAAGTTCCGCTGCTTCCCTTTCCGCTTCCTTTGTGCGCGGGCCGCTCCGCTCTCTCCCTCCCCTGTACCATGAAAGACCACGAGGCCGGCGGTTCGAACCCACCAAGGGGCACCTCCGAGGCCGGCCAGGCGATCTGCCGCCCGCAGGGCCCAGCCTTGGGATCCGTGTGGGAAACTCCCCCACGCGGGGCCTGTGGGGGTTGGAAGGAACTCCGCTGCCCGAACCGCAGCAACCACCACATCCGAGAGAGCGGGCTTTCACAAGCACAGAAAACCCTACATCCCCTTCGCCCTCCCCGCGGACCCCTCACGGGCCGGGAGCCTCCACGTGAGGACCCCCGAGGAGGTCCCCTTCCCTAGGGAACCCACGGAGCTGGGAGGCCTAGCGCTGTTGGGACCCGCTCGGTTCCCGGCCTTTCTCTCGTGGCACCGCCTCAAACCAGAGCAGGCCGGCGTGCGTGCGTGCGCAAACCAGAGCAGGCCGGCGTGCGTGCGTGCGTGCGTGTGTGCGTGCCTGCACGGCCTGAAACGCCTCCCCCGGTCTCTGCACAGGTGGGACTCCTAAGGTGCCTGTTCTTTGGCTGAGAGCCGCGAAACCGGGCCACTCGGCCTGAGGATACAATACAACCAAGACAGGGCCTCGTATTTCTTCTCTGATGTCGGTGCGGCAAGACTCCTGTAACACTCAGGTCATTTGTTTTCCTTAAAGGGGCAAAGGGAGACGTTTTCGGGGGTGGGGGTGGGCAGGGGAAGCAGCCAGAGAGGCGTATGGGACTCTTCCTTCGGTTGGTGTCCTACCCGTCTTCCTTCCCTCGGCGCCCCAGTCCCTGCAGAGCTCCCTCTGTCTTCACTGACGGTTCAGGTGCCTCTCTGTCCTCTGACACAGCCGGAATGACATCTGGGCTGGGGCCGCACTGGCAGGACAGCAAGTGGAGGGAACTAAAGAGGCCTGCCCAGAGGCTTCCTGCTCTTCTTCCCTCTCCTTGACTCAGGCACTCCTTCCCAAGGGAAGGCTCAGGCCTGGCACAACTTTCTATTTGTGCCCAGGTGATTCTGTCAGAGAGGCAAGAACCCAGCATGAAAATAATGTGGTGGAACGCAAAAGAACTCAGCACTTGGCATAGGAGAGGCTCCTGGCCTGTCAATCAAGACATAACCAATGAGGCCTTTGTGTGGGTATGGCCTTCTCCTAAGAATTCTGAGAACTCCTATTATTTTTCCTCCTTGGAGGCAGGAGACACTTCTCTCTCTCTGCTCACTCCCTGAGAAAAGCTCTGCTGACAAGACACATGGCCCTGCACCCTGGGAGCTGGAGAAGCCACATAGAGATCCATGCCAGTGCTGAGATGCTGAGATAGTTCATTGTAGCAGCCTGGCCGATAAACACATGTGGGATTAATTGAAGGGCGGAGAGATAAATGATCTACCCCAGTCAATAGATCCAGCCGTCCCAGCTGAATGTATTAATTCACAATCCACACCTGAGCAGATTAGCCAAACTATTCAAGTTGATATGCCAGGTGGGGCTGCATCGGTAGCATTGCCAAAGGGAGATGCCTTACAAGATATTTCTGAGAGCACCCAGGAAACACCTTCACCATCCATTTTTTCCGCTAGACCTGTCACTAAAATTCTCAGAAAGCTCCTAAAGGTGAGGTTGAAATGATTACCCAAGAAGTGCGCTATACTCATAAGATCTGCTCCAGTTTTCAAATACGTACAAGCAGAAGCCTGGGGAATATCCCTGGGAATGGTTACTAAGGGTGTGGGATACTGGTGCATGAAATGTAATATTAGACCGGTCTGAGTTTCTGGATACGGGACCCCTAAGCACACACTCTTCTTTCAATGTCTCTGCGAGAGAGGCTAAGAGAGGATCTAATTCTTTGGTTGGTTCAATGAAGCATGGACTACCAGGTGGCCTAGGTTAGACCAACTTGAAGTACCTGACCTACCTTGGTACACTGTAGAGGAAGGCATCCAAAAGCTTAGAGAAATTGGTATGTTGGAATGGATCTATCAGGATATTCCCATAGACCCAAAAAGGGGTGCCTGAGGACATACCCTTTACCACAACCATAAGGAACATGTTTGTGAAGTGGGCCCCAGCATCTCTTAAGACTCCTGTAATTTCTATTTTATGTGCACCAGGATCAACAGTGGACACTGCCCTAAGCAAACTCCGACATCTGCCCACAATGGGGCTGATTGGTCTCCGTGATGGTAGAGGGCAGGTGTTCGAACTGAATCAGCAGAGACAGGGTGGGCATGGTTATAATAGACAACAAGGTTTCAATAGTAATCAAAGCAGCCTGTCTCGTGTGGAATGATGGCATTGGCTACTTAGCCATGGTGTCCCTAGGAATGAAATAGATGGGAAACCTACTAAATATTTACGTCATCTAATCAGGCGGAAGAATGGTAGATCAGGTGAACAGCAGAATAGACAGTCACGATTGCTCAATTAATTCCCAGACCTGAGTCAGTTTACAGACCCACAACCCCTTGAATGAGGGGGAGGCTGGGTCCCTTTGAAGGAGGACCCTGCTACATCACCGAAGGTCTATAATGTTGGTCTTTCTTATAGCCTTACCGAAATGGACCTGCGGCCTTTCACAAGAGTGACTGTTCATTGGGGGAAAGGAAATAATCAAACTTTTGGGGATTACTGGACACTGGCTCAGAACTGACACTAGTTCTAGGAGACCTAAAATATCTTGAAGGCCCACCAGTCAGATTGTGGCTTATAGAGGTCAAGTTATCAATGGGGTTTTAGCTCAGATACGCCTCACTGTGGATCCAGTGGGCCCCCAGACCCATCCTGTGGTTATTTTCCCAGTTCCAGAATGCATCATTGGAATAGACATACTTAGTGACTGGCAGACAGGGACCCATATTGGATCCCTGAAATGTGGAATAAGGGCTATCATGGTAGGAGAGGCCAAGTGGACACCATTAGAACTGCCATCGCCTAGGAAAATAGTAAACCAAAAGCAGTACCGCATTCCTGGAGGGATTGCAGAGATCAGTGCCACCATCAAAGACTTGAAAGATGCAGGGGTGGTGATTCCTGCTACATCTCCATTTAACTCACCTATTTGGCCTGTAAAGAAGATAGATGGATCCTGGAGAATGACAGTGGATTATCGTAAACTTAACCAGGTGGTGACTCCAATTGCAGCTGCCATTCCAGATATGATTTCATTGCTTGAGCAAATTAATACTTTTCCTGGTACTTGGTATGCAGCTATTGATCTGGCTAATGCCTTCTCAATACCAGTCTCGAAGGACCACCAGAAGCAGTTTGCCTTCACCCGGCAGGGGCAACAATATACTTTCACAACTCTCCCCCAGTGGTACATCAACTCTTCTGTCCTGTGCCATAATTTAGTCCGAAGGGAACTTGATCACCTGTCTATTCCACAAAATGTCACACTGGTCCATTATATTGATGACATCATGCTGATTGGACCCACTAAGGAGGATGTATCAAAGACTCTAGATTCATTGGTACAATATCTGCGTACCAGAGGTTGGGAAATTAATCCAATGAAGATTCAGGAACCCTCCACCTCAGTAAGATTTCTAGGGGTCCAGTGGTATGAGGCAAATGAAAGATAAGCTATTGCATTTGTCACCCCCAGCGAGTAAAAAAGAGGCACAACACCTAGTGGGCCTCTTCGGATTTTGGAGGCAACATATCCCTCTCTTGGGTGTTCTACTTTGACCTATTTATCAAGTGACACGAAAAGCCTCCAATTTTGAGTGGGGTACAGAACAAGAAAAGGCTCTTCAACAATTTCAGGCTGCCGTGTAAGCTGCTTTCCCACTGGGACCATACGATCCAGCTGACCCAATGGTGTTAGAGGTGTCAGTTGTAGATAGAGATGCAGTGTGGAGTCTTTGGCAGACCCCTATTGGTGAATCACAGTGTAGACCGTTGGGATTTTGGAGTAAAGTCCTGCCATCCTCTGCAGACAACTACTTCCCCTTTGAAAAACAGCTGTTGGCCTGTTACTGGGCCTTGGTAGAGACTGAATGCCTCACCATGGACCACCAAGTCACCATGAGGCCTGCACTACATATCATTAACTGGGTATTGTCTGACCCACGGAATCATAAAGTTGGACATGCGCAGCAACACTCCATTATTAAATGAAAGTGGTATATACAAGATTGGGCCAAAGCAGGACCTGAAGGGACAAGTAAACTGCATGAAGAAGTGGCCCAAATGCCCATAGTCTCTACTCTTGTCACATTACCTTCTTTCTCCCAATCTGCACCTAGGGCCTTCTGGGAAGTTCCTTACCGTACTTTTAACTGAAGACCAAAAAAAGTCATGCTTGGTTTACGTATGGGTCTGCATGATATGCAGGTGCCACTTGTAAGTGGACAGCAGCAGCACTACAGCCCCTTTCTGGGATCTCCCTAAAGGACAGTGGTGAAGGAAAATCTTCCCAATGGGCAGAACTTTGAGCGGTGCACCTGGCTGTTCAGTTGCATATAAGGAAAAATGACCAGATGTGAGGCTGTACACTGATTCATGGGCTGTGGCTAATGGCTTGGCTGGATGGTCAGGGAATTGGAAGGACCATGATTGGAAAATTGGTGACAAGGAGGTGTGGGGAAGAGGTATGTGGATATACCTCTCTGAATGGGCCAAGGTAATTGTATCTCATGTGAACACTCACCAAAGGGTTACCTCTGAAGAGGAGGACTTTAATAATCAAGTGGATAAGATGACACGCACTGTGAAGACTGGTCCTCCTCTTTCCTCTGCCACTCCTGTTATCGCCCAATGGGCACATGAACAAAGTGGACATGGTGGCAGGGTTGTAGGTTATGCATGGGCGCAGCAACATGGACTTCCATTCACCAAGGCTGACTTGGCCACTGCCACTGCTGAGTGCCCCATTTGCCAGCAGCAGAAACCAACATTAAGTCCAAGATATGGGACAATTCCTCGGGGAAATCAACCAGCAACTTGGTGGCAGGTTGATTACATAGGACCACTACTCTGGATATGGATTTGACTTCCCTGCACACGATGCTTTTGCCAAAACTACTATTCGTGGACTTACAGAATGCCTCATCCACCGGCATGGCATCCCACATAGCATTGCTTCAGATCAAGGAACTCACTTCACAGCAAATGCAGTGCGGCAATGGGCCCATTCCCATGGAATCCACTGGTGATATCATGTTCCTCATCATCCTGAAGCTGCTGGTTTGATAGAACGATGGAATGGGCTCCTAAAGACACAATTATGGCGCCAACTAGGTGGCAACAACTTGCGGGGCTGGGGCAATGTTCTCCAGGAAGCTGTATGTGCTCTAAACCAACATCCAATATATCGTGCTGTGTCTCCAATAGCCAGAATTCATGGGTCCAGGAACCAAGGGGTGGAAGCTGCAGTGGCACCACTCACTATTACTCCTAGTGATCCACTTGCAGCATTTGTGCTTCCTGTCCCAGCAACCCTGTGTTCCTCAGCCCTGGAGGTCCTGGTCCCGAAGGAAGG
>NW_022103898.1:70508651-70521452 GCF_000313985.2 Echinops telfairi | reverse complement strand
TTTGGATCTCCACTCCGCACTCCCCACATCATTCACTATGGTAAGATTTTTTGTTCTGATGATGCCTTACACCTGATCCCTTCGACACCTCATGGTTGCATAGGCTGGTGTGCTTCTTCCATGTGGGCTTTGTTGCTTCTGAGCTAGATGGCCGGTGTGTGGCTGTAATTTGAGGTTCCTTTAAGACCTGGGCTTCGCCACACAATTGGAATTTACATTTCTTGAGCTGGGGACTGACTGTTGGTGACGTGTCTTGCGGTTTGCTTTCTGTGCTGGGAAAGCCTGATTCTCAGACGTGAAGGATTTGAAGGACTGCCAGTGTCTCACAACTCTCTAACAAGTTTGAATTATACTAAACCATTTGTACTGTTTTATAATTTAACTGTTTATTTCTTGTGTTATCTATCTGTCTGTTGGTCTGTCTGTCTATCTATCTGTATAACTGCTTTATAATTTAACTTTATTTCTTGTGTTATATATCTATCTATATAAATATATATATATGTATATAATTATTAGCAATCTGGTTTTGTCTCTCTAGAAACCCCTGTCTAACACAGATGCTTGCAACACCACTGGATCCACAAGACTTCCAACCGACTGGCCTGTGATCCTGCATTCAGCATCATTTCGTGAGTCTGAAAATAACTTTATGGATTGGTATCAGACATATGGGCTAATATTGGATTTATGGACTTGATCTGGGCTGGGATGTTTTCTCAGTATTCATTGCTCTTGCATATAAAGCTCTTTTATATATAAAAGAAGAAGCAAGAACCCACTGAAATCTCTCTGCTGGTTGATTTTTGTTTGTTAACGTGTGTGTGTGTGTGAATTAGATGGGGGTTTACATTTCAGATTACTATCTTTGTATTCAACAATTTAAATAACTTGGCAAACCTCCCAATAGCTTACCCTGCACCCCTTTTCTCTTCTCTCTGGTACAATAGCATCTTCCCCTTCACCCTAGTTAATACCTGTTTACCCTGGAGCAGCTAGACTATTGCCTCCCTTCCCTCCCTGCCCCCCACCCTATCTTTTGTAATCATTAAAGTCTACATTTCTTTTGTTATGAAAAGCCATTATCTTGATTTTTTTTCTTTGGTAACAATGGTCTTGTACAATATTTGTCTTAATTGTGATGGGCTAATTTCACTGGACATAATGTCCTCGAAATCCATCCATACCCTGAGGTGTTTCACAGTTTCATCTTTATCCTTTTTTTTTTAAAGATCATTTTATTGGGGGCTCTTAACAGCTCTTATAACAATCCATACATAAGTTATATCAAGCATTTTTGTACGTATGTTTCCATCATCATTTTCTAAACCTTTACTTTCTATTTGAGCCCTTGGTCTTAGCTTCCTTCCCCTACTCACCCACCCTCACAAATCCTTGATAAATTATAAATTATTATCTTCTGTCCTGGATTCCATCTTGAGAGCTCTTATCTGTACCAGTGTACCTGCTCTGGTGTAGTTGGATTTGTAAGGTAAAACTGGGGTTATGATAGTGAGGGGGAGGAAGCATTAAAGAACTAGAGGAATGTTGTATGTTTCATTGTTGCTATGTCGCACCCTGGCTGGCTCATCCCTTCCTTGTGACCCTTCTGTGAGGGGATATCCAGTTGTCTACAGATGGGCTTTGTGTCTCCGTTCCAGCCCCCTCGATCGAATGGATATAACTGTTTTGGGTCATCAGATGCCTGATACCTGATCCTGTTGACTCCTCGTGATCACACAGGCTGGTGTGCTTCTTCCATGTGGGCTTTGTTGCTTCCCAGCTACATGACTACTCGTTTATTTTCAAGCCTTTAAGACTCCAAATGCTATATCTTGTAATAGCCAGGCACCATCAGCTTTCTTCACCACACTTGCTTATGCACCCATTTTGTTTTCAGCGATCGTGTTGGAAAGGTGAGCATCACAGAATGCCAGGTTATTAGAACAAACTGTTCTTGTGTTGAGGGAGTACTTAAGTAGAGGCCCAATATCTATCTGCTACTTTAATATTTAACATATAAATGTATGTACATAGACCTGTAGCCCTATCACTATATAAAAATATATTTATATATGTATGTGCCTGTATTTATACCTCTATAAATGTCTTTTGCCTCCTAGTTCTTTCCTCTTAATTCCTTTTACTTTCCTCCTGTCCCACTATCATGTTCGACCTTCATTTGGCTCTCAGTAATTCCTCTTGGGTACGTTGCACTTGATCAAGCCCCATCAGGCATTCTACCTCCTCTTCGCTATCGATTTTAGATTGCTTGTTGTTCTCATATTTATTCTTTTATGGATGCACAGTACTCCCTTAAGCATATGTGCCATAATTTATCTATCCATTCATCCACTGAGGGGCATTTAGGTTGTTTCCATCTTCTTGCTATTGTGAATGGTGCAACAAGGAACATGGGCGTGCATGCATCTGTTTGGGTTGTGACTCCTATTACTCTAGGGGATAGACTGAAGAGATTTCCAGTTCACATGGCATGTCTGTTGACCTCGTTGTTTGATGGGGCACCATACTACTCTCCACCATGGCTGGATAGCTTTGCTCTTCCCACTCAGCTGGTGGTTTGATTTTTACCCCTCTTGTTTCATTTTAGCAGCTCTGTGTAGTCTTCCCAGATAAAATACAAAACTCTTATTTAAAGTAGAATGGCAGGGAAACAGGTAATAGTAATTTAGTATAAGCATGTTCTAAATATTACATGGGACATATTTATGTTGAAAACTTCTTACACATACTTACATATGTGGATGAGTTAAAAAGTATTATTCCTCTCAATAAAATTAAGCAAAAACATCAAAAAGACCTTTTTTTTTTTAAAAAAAATGTACAGAGATCTTCCATTCTACAGAAGGCAGTGTTTCTGTTTCTCTGACACTTCCCTGAATACTTCTGCCCACGTCACCGCGTCAGAGAGCAGTCCAGGCATCCTCTGAGGAATCCAACTGTGTGGCTTTGAAATGTTCTTTCAGTTTTGGAGAACAATACCAAATCTGAAGGGACACGGTCAGGGCTGTCGGGTGGACCAAGGAAGGTTTCCACACGAGACTCTCACAGGACAGCCGTGGCTCCTCTTGAAGAATGAGCAGGTGCATTTTCATGATGGGACAAAGTTCTTCGGCGCAACTTCCCTGGCCTTTGTCTCACCAAAGCAGTCTTCAATTTTTTTTTCAATTGCTTTATAATAAGCACCTGTAATTGTAGGAAAATCTGTTAAGATTAACCTCTGAGAATCCCAAAATATAGTTGCCTAACATTCTGGACTGACCTCTTGGACTTGGCCCAGCAGATCCCCTCTGAAGCTACTCTTTTGAGGAGACCTTGTTTTTTTGAAGACACCCTAACAAGACAAAGGAAAGTGTGTTACTCAGAGAACTTGTCTGCAATCGTTCGCTGATTGCAGAGATATGTTTAAGTATGTTTTTGTTTGTTTTTTAAACAAACTCATGAATGCGTGAGCTGGAAGTAGTAATATTTGTTACACGTGTACACTTTTTTACATGTGTGCACATATATATGTAGATGTCCCCTGATAAATTATGTATAATTTTTCCTTCTAAATCTGACAAGGTTCATTATCTTTACTGAGCGATTCTCCCATTATAATCACCTGGAGAATGTGTTCAAATTACAGGTGCTTTAGTTGATAGGGTTCCTCCCCCACCCCCATTTTATGTTAGGTGAACATTTACAGAAGAAATTAGTTTCTCACTTAACACTTCACACAAATTTTGCTTAGTGACATTAGTTGCCATCCCTTCACGGGAACGGTGTTCTTCCCACTTCCCCCACGGGTTTTCTGTGTTTCTGTTAGTCCCTTTCCTGTCCCATCCTGTCCTATGGACTTCGTTTTTGAGCAAATGTTGCCCTTTTCTGTGGTATGCTTGATTGATCTTGACACGATGTTTTTGATGCTCCTAGATGATTTAATGTGCAGGGCATGGGACTGCATGAAGGGACAGGCATTAATTAATTAATGAAAAGATCATGGCTACTGCATTTTTGGATTTAGACTGCTCTATGGTCACAACAAATCGGAAACAGCTCAATAGCAGTGGGTTCAATCTTATTTGAAGCTTAATTCTTTGTTTTGTTCTTTAAAAAAAAGTCACCCTATCAATCTTCTCACTGCTGAGCACAGAAGCAAAGGTCAAGCAAATACCATTGAAAAATGCCCTGTTAGCGTGTAAAATGGTCTTACTTCAGGTCAACAGCAACAAAAGACCCAAACCCATTGCCAAAGAGTCAATTCTGACTAAGCTCTTAAAGAGAGATGTCAAGAGCTATAATATTGATACCATGGTAGCAAATGGCTCTCCATCTCAACGTTTCAGGTTTTGGAATATATAACACAGCTGGGCACCCTGGTAAAAGATTTACCTTTTGCCATTGCTTTTATGACAGGTCAGTGCTCAAGAATAAAGACTCTGTTGAATCACACTTCTAGTTCAAGAAGAATTTGAACATAATTTTTACCAGTTCTCCCAGACCCTTAGATACCTGTCCTTCAACTATTAATTGGTAGTCAGGAGAGCCAAAAGTTGCCTGTGGTTCACTTGTAGCTGAAAAATTCATAGTAAGTTCAGGTACTGTGATTTAATTGTCCTGGATGGCACATTGTTTATTCTGATTGGGTAAGTGCCTTTTACATGAGCCTGGCACTTAATTTTACCCTGTAGATCAGCCTTGCTAACGTAGACCCGAGTAGTAAGTGCTTGGCAGATGTTCGCATAGTGGCCAAGTCAAGTAACTGTCAAAACCAGAGTGAGTGGGAAATAGCATGCCTATGATTGAAATATATTTTATAGCAAATTTTTTGTAGGTCTGCAGATGACGTTGCTTCCTTAGTAGATGGCTCAGGGCAAAGTTTAGGGTTGGGGATTTGGTGAGAAAAGGCTTTGTTAAAACGTAACAAAGAGGAAGTGCTGAAATCCTGGTGGGGACTGAGCATGATAGTGGGACAGGAGGAGAATCAATGGAAATAGAGGAAAGAGCTGGGAGGCAAAGGGTATTTATAGAGCTCTAGATAAAGACATGTACATATACAAATACATTATATGAGGATGGGGAAATAGATCTATGAGCCTACATTTATAGATTTAGTATTAAGGTAGCAGAAGGACATTGGGCCTCCACTCAAGTACTCCCTCAACACAAGAATACTTTCTTCTAGTAAATTGGCATTCTATGATGCTCACCTTCCCGACACAACCGCTGAAGACAAAGCGGGTGAATAAGCAAATGTGGTGAAGAAAGCTGATGGTGCCCGGCTATCAAAAGATATAGCGTCTGGGGTCTTAAAAGCTTGAAGGTAAATAAGCGGCCATCTAGCTCAGAAGCAACAAAGCCCACATGGAACAACATATCAATCTGTGTGATCACGGGGTGTCGAACGGATCACTGAAGACAAATGGGTGCATAAGCAAATGTGGTGAAGAAAGCTGATGGTGCCCGGCTATCAAAAAGTATAGCGTCTGGGGTCTTAAAGGCTTGAAGGTAATCAAGCAGCCATCAAGCTCAGAAGCAACAAAGCCCACATGGAAGAAGCACACCAGCCTATGCAACCACGAGGTGTCGAAGGGATCAGGTGTAAGGCATCATCAGAACAAAAAATCTTACCATAGTGAATGATGGGGACAGTGCGTAGTGGAGATCCAAAGCCCATTAGTAGGCCACTGGAGATCCCCTTGCAGAGGGGTCTCGGGGAGGAGATGAGCCAGTCAGGGTGCGATGTAACAATGATGAGAAATACAACCTTCCTCTAGTTCCTAAAGGTTTCCTCCCCGCTCCCACTACCATGACTCGAATTCGATCTTGCAAGACTGGCTAGACCAGAGGAGGTACACTGGTACAGATAGGAACTGAAAATACAGGGAATCCAGGATGGATGAGCCCTATAGGACCAGTGGTGTGAGTGGCAAAACAGGGAGGGTGGAGGGAGAGTGGGTAGGAAAGAGGGAACCAATTGCATGGAACTGTGTGTGGCCTCCTCCCTGGGGGACGGACAACAGAAAAGTGGGTGAAGGGAGACGTCGGACAGGGCAAGATATGACAAAATAACAATTTATAAATATCAAGGGCTCATGAGGGAGGGGGGAGCGGGGAGGGAGGGGAAAATGAGGACCTTAATGCCGGGGGCTTAGGTGGAGAGGAAATGTTTTGAGAATGATGAGGGCAATGAATGTACAAATGCACTTTACACAATTGATGTGTGTATGGATTGGGATAACAGTTGTATGAGCCCCTAATAAAATGTTAAAAAAAAAAAAAGTGCTAAGTAAATGTGACCATGGAGGTTTTAAGACATCTCTTTGTTCTCTAGTAAGAAGTTTCAGGAAGAGCACAGGTTGGGCCAAATTTAGTATAGACCATAAGGGCATTCAAGAAGTTGATAGAAAATTTATCATCTCTCTGTTCCACTTTTGTCCAGGAACTTATTGAGGACCTGTGTATAGGGCTTGGACTTGAAATATTGACTTTGATGCTGGTTGGCTCTGTGTTTTAGAGTAAACTATTTAAAGTACCTGAGCCTTTACCGACTTGTCTGGAATGTTGGGATAAGGAGTTAAAAAAAATTCATTCCTTCATACAAAGAGAACACTGGCAAAAATGATCAAAGTCAACCTTTTCAAATCTCTGGGAATTAACAAAGGCTTTTAGTGATTTAAGGAGTATTTATTAAGACATGAAAAAAGACCAGATCTCAGTGAGTCTAGGGAGTGTGGTGGCATTTTATCTTGCCATATTCCTTCTCCTCCGTCTCTCCGTATGGTAGCCTTGGACACAGTGGCCTCACAGTCATGGTAACTCTGAACATCAGAAGCCTGGCAGTCACTCGAGGGGGCAGAAGAAGTCTGTAGCTCCTTAAAAAGCCCCATTTCTGGAGAACACGTATAATTAATTTTGTCTGACAGCTAACCAAAAAGTGGGTGGCCTGACTGCACCATGTGCTCCACGGGAGAAAGAGGAATGATCTACTTCCATGGAGATGGAAGCCCTATGGGACAGCTCTACTCTCTGAGAGGGCCATTTGGAATCTGAACCATGTTCATAGCAGTGGGCCTGGTAGTAGGCAGCTCCCTGAAAAGGTCCCATTCCCAGGGCAGGATTTCATTTGATTGCTGTGTATGAATAGCCCAATCACCAAGACATTTGTTGAAAACAATCAGTGATAACCGTTTCACATTACAGCTGTCTGGGGTGGTGATATGGTTGGAGGCTAATAAAAGTGTTATAAATGTAATGATGTCCCCCAAAAGATATATTGAAGTCCTCATCCCTGTATCTATGAATGTTTGGGCATATAGGATTTTTCTCTATCAGTTAGACTAATGCTGTCACTGCAGAGTAGGTTGGAGCTTAATCCTGTATGATTGATGCCTTATAAAGAGGACAGATAATCCAGGGTGGGTGATCCCTTCAGGACCAGTGGTGTGAGTGGCGATACTGGGAGGGTAGAGGGAGGGTGGGTAAGAAAGGGGGAATCGATTACAAGGAACTAGATGTGACCTTCTCCCTGGGAGACGGACAACAGAAAAGTGGGTGAAGGGAGACGTCGGACAGGGCAAGATATGACAAAATAACAATTTATAAATTATCAAGGGCTCATGAGGGAGGGGGGAGCGGGGAGGGAGGGGAAAATGAGGACCTTAATGCCGGGGGCTTAGGTGGAGAGGAAATGTTTTGAGAATGATGAGGGCAATGAATGTACAAATGCACTTTACACAATTGATGTATGTATGGATTGTGATAAGAGTTGCATGAGCCCTTAATAAAATGATTTAAAAAAAAAAAGAGCTGATATCAAGGGCTCAAGTAAAAAGAAAACGTTTGGAAATGATGATGGAAACATCTGTACAACTGTGCTTAATACAATTGAATTATGGATTGTTATAAGATCTGTAAGAGCCACCCCCCAATGAAATTATTAATATTTTTTTTAAAAAAAGAGGACAGATATGAAAACAATCATGTGCAGGGGAAAAACAGCAAGGGAAGAACTTCAAGAAATACCCAAGCTACAGAAGTTGAAAAGGCAAAGAAAGATCTTTCCTTAGAACTGACAGAGAGCAAGAGCACACAGTCCTGCTGACGTCCTGAATTTATAGACACACCTAGACACATCGTAGTCAAGCTCTTGAAAACCAAAGTCAAAGAGTGTATCTTGAAAGCAGTAAGAGAAAAGTGACTTATTACATACAAAGAACCTCAGTTAGATTAGCAACTAACTTTCGATCAGGAGTCTTAGAGGCTTGACATTTAAAATGCTGAGAGACAAACCTGTCAAACAAGAACTCTATATTCCATGAAAAATAAGCTATCCTTCAAAATGAAGAAGAATGATGTTACATTGAAGGAATTGCAACTGATGTCATAAAACAAAATGTGTATAAACTTCTGAATGGGAAATGAATTTGTTTTGTAAACTCACACCCAAAATTTTCAAAAATTTAAAAATGGAGAAATCAAGATAGCTCAAGGTAAATTACAACTCAGAGAATTTGTTCCCAGCAGACCTGTTGTACAAGAAACCTTAAAAGGGATTCATTAGGCTGAAAATAAAGGATACAAGACAGTAACTCCAATGCATGTAATGAAATGAAGGTAAATATAAAAGACACTATGAGTATAATGTACTTTTGTTTATAACTCTGGTGCTGTGAATTACTTGGTATGACCTCTCTAGCCGTGTTCTTTGTAACTTCCACTAATTGACTAGATAGGACTATGCATATGGGAGGGGTTGTGGCCCACCCAGGGGATTAGATAGTTTGTTGATAATGTAAATGAGGTACCTGACACCCGTGTGGGAGTGGAATCATAAAAATAAGGTGTGGGATCCTAATATGGGGATTGGTCATCCCATCAGGCTTAAAATGAAGCTTCCCAGAGGTAAGAAGTGGGGTGGGGTTGGGGGGTTAACGGTTGAAACTCAATACCATTAAGCAAGAAGAGCCAGGAGTGGAACATGTCCTTTGGACTCAAGATCCCTGTGCAGAATTTCCTTGGTCCAGGAGACAGAGCTGTTACATTGGAAACAGTAAGAGACAGTGAGAAGCAGTGGCAGAGAAACAGCAGGAACAGGGATCCGTCAGGAGATGGCAAGATGGGTTTACAGGCTGACAGAGTGAGAAATCCAAGTGTCTTTGGGTGGCCTTGCTAGCAGAGTGTCATGGCTCTGAGCTCTTGGTAGAGCTAACTTTGCAGGTCCATGGAGCTACAGCTGAGTGCCTTCAGACCGAAGCTTACTCTTGGAGTGGTGTGCCTCTGGGCATATATAGGCAGAACTAAAAGAGTCTTGTAACTTTTGCCAGAGCAGGAGAGGGGCCAAGGGGCCACAGGGCTGGTGAGTCCATGAGCACTACTGAGAAGAGGATGTTCTGATCAAAGAACTATGCCTGCAGTTATTTCTGATGTTGAATTGTAACCTGTTCCTTTCTCAGTAAGTGCTGTAACTATTAAGTACTGTGGAGTCTATGTGGCCATTGCAAGGGGTGACTGGACCCAGTAGAGCAGTAGAGAGTGCTGTGGGAGGGAAGGTTGATATCAGAATTGGTAAAATAAACAAAACCCAAATAAACAGAAAACAGTTGGAGAGTAGGGGCTTGTCTGACATCCACCTCACAGAAGTCGGCCTTGGGCAGTGACACTGATTTGGTCAGATGCTGCTTCCATGCCAGCTTCTCAAATTCTTCTATTATTATTTAAAAGACAATTGCATACAGCAATAACTATTAAACTGTATTTGTAGGCTCATTATGTATAAAGATGAAAATTACATAACAATAAGAGCAAAAAATGAGGAGGGAGCAATAGAAGTATTTTTAAAAAGGGCTCCAGAAGTTTGTGGAGGAAATCCATTATCTTTTCACTTCATTTTTCACAATATTTTTAAGCCCCTCATATATGTGTGCAGATCAAAGATTTTAAGCACTATTAAAATTAAGTTGATAATCCAAATGAGATTTTTTAAGTTAAAATGTTAATTACAATCCCTAGGAAAGCCACTAAGAAATTAACATACAAATGTGTTGTAATATAAGCCAGGAACTAAAATGCTATACTAGAAATGATCTAACACAAAAGAGGTAGTAGTGAAAGAATAGGGGGAATGATGTGACGTATCAAAAACAAATAGCAGACATAAATCTTAACTGTATCAGCAATCATATTAAATGTTAATGAGCTAACACTCCAATCAAAAGGCAGGGATTGGCAGAAAGATTTTAAAAACATGATCCAACATGTATTCTATTTTTAAAAGACACTTTAGATTTGAAGATGCAAATAGGCTGAAAGTGAAAGAATGGAAAAGATACACATTGAAAACAGCCATCAAAGAAGAATAAGCATGGCTATAGTGATATAATAGAACATAAACTTTAGGACCCCCCAAAAATGTTCCTAAAGACAACAAGGCCCTCTTATAATGATGAAAGAGTTCATCCATCATGAAAATAACAATTACAAACACATATATACACCTAACAACAAATCCTGAACTACATGAAGTAAAAACTAATAGAATTGAAGGGAGAAAATAAACAACAGTAAGAGTTGGAGATGTCAATGCTATAATTTCAATAGTTGATAGACTAAGTAAACAGAATATCAAAAAGGAAATAGAAGCCTTAAACACTATAAACCAACTAGATCTAACATATTTAGATCACTACACCCAACAAAAGTAGAACATGCACTTCTCCAGTACACATGGAACATACTCTGGATGACCATTATTTCAGACCATTCAACAAACCAGTAAGTTTAAAAGGACTGAAATCATACAAAGTATGCTCCTCATTAGTAAAAAGAGGATAATACTTGAGAGGGGCATAACAGAGCTTAGATCTCAAGTACCTAGTACACGACCTAACCAATGCTGTTTTTAAGTGCTGCTGAGTTGGTTCAGACTCACACCAGCCTGAGTACAAAGGGTCACGGCATTCCCTGGTTGTGTGCCATCCTCACAGTTATTTGAGCTCCTTGCTGCAGTCACTGCAGCGATCCGTGCTGTTGAGGCCTTCTTTTATTTTGCTGACCAACTTTCCCAAGCATGGTTTCCTTTTCCAGAGTGTGGTCCCTCCTGATAACACATCCCAAGTAGGTAAGACAACATTGCCATTTTTTTTACCAGCAGTTTTATTCGCAAGTTATTTACATATCATGTAATTCAATCATTCAATCATATAGTGGAGAATTGTACAATCACCCCCACATTAATTTTTTAAATTATTTTATTGGGGCTCGTACAACTCTTATCACAATGCACACATTCATCCATTGTGTCAGGCGTTATTTGTACATTTGTTGCCATCATCATTCTCAAACCACTTGTTTTCTACTTGAGCCCTTGGTATCAGCTCATTTTTCCCCTCCCTCCCAACTCCCCTCTGCTTCATAAGCCCTTGATAATTTACAAATTATTATTATTTTGTCATATCTTACATTGTCCGACATCTCCCTTCACCTACTTTCCTGTTGTCCATCCCCCAGGAAGGTTATATGTAGATCCTTGTAATCAGTTCCCCCTCTCTACCCCACCTTCCTTCCACCCTCCTGGTATTGCCACTCTCAGCACTGGTCCTGAAGGGATCATCTGTCCTGGATTCCCTGTGTTTCAAGGTCCTGTCTGTACCAGTGTATATCCTCTGGTTTAGCCGGCTTTCTAAGGTAGAATTTGGATCATGATAGTGGGGGGTGGCAGGGGAGAGCAAGCAATTGGGAACTAGAGGAAAGTTGTATGTTTCATTGTTGCTATACTGCACCCTGAATGGCTCGTCTCCTCCCCGAGACCCTTCTGTAAGGGGATGTCCAGTTGTCTACAGATGGGCTTTGGGTCCCCACTCCACACTCTCCCTCATTCACAATGATATCATTTTTTATTCTTTGATGCCTGATACCTGATCCCTTCGACACCTCATGATCACCCAGGCTGGTGTGCATCTTCCATGTGGGCTTTGTTGCTTCTCAGCTAGATGGCTGCTTGTTTACCTTCAAGCCTTTAAAGACCCCAGATGCTATTGTATTCGAATTACGGTATTGTCAAGGGGTACTGAAAGTACCATGGGCAAACAAATTTGTCATGGAAGCATAGCCTGAATGCTCCTGAGAAGAGAAGATGGTAAGACTTCATCTCACATGTTTTGGACATGTTATCAGGAGAGACCACTCCTTGGAAAAGGCCGTCATACTTCATATAGAGCATACAAGAAATAGAGCATCACAATCCTGATGTAACTACTATCATCGTGGCCACACAGGGCAGTGGATTACTTAATAATGGATTTCAAATGACATCCTTATGACTCACATTGCTAATAATGTAAATAAGGTGCATGGCACCTGTTATGGATCAGATTATGTCCCCCCACCCCAAATGAATGACAATTTGGCTAGGTCTTGATTCCCAGCATTGTGTGATTATATTCTATTGTGAGATGGGTTATAAATCTTAACCCCTATGGTGTTAATAAAGCTGGTTGGAGAGTTATGTTTATGAGGCAGGATAGAATGTACAAGATTAGGTTGTATGTTGAGTCAATCTTGATGAACTAATCAAGGAGAGTTAGAGGAGGAGATGGGAATAAAGCGTGTCTGTTGGACCTGGGAACATCATAGACGCAGGAGATAGCCGTAGCTCTGGAGATAGCAACAACAGCGGCAGCAGAATCAGGAACATCATAGACGGAGGAGACAGCCGTAGCTCTGGAGATAGCAACAACAGTGGCAGCAGAATCAGGAACATCATAGACGCAGGAGACAGCCGTAGCTCTGGAGATAGCA
>NW_022103898.1:70494243-70508551 GCF_000313985.2 Echinops telfairi | reverse complement strand
AGCCGTAGCTCTGGAGATAGCAACAACAGTGGCAGCAGAATCAGGAACATCATAGACGCAGGAGACAGCCGTAGCTCTGGAGATAGCAACAACAGCGGCAGCAGAATCAGGAGTCAAGCAGGAGATGCTGTGGTGGGCTTCCTGCACCATGAAGTATAAAGCCGAGTGCCTTTGGACAGGAGGCTTGCTGGCGGAGTGGTATGCCTCTGGGCCCTTATGGGCAGGGCTGAAAATTTTTTAACACTCCTCCAAGCAGGACAGAGCTAGCCAAGGGCCAGAGAGGTCTATGTGTTATTGGTATGGCTGAGAAGAGTCTGTCCTGATGGAAGAACTTTATCTCACGTCAAGTCTCACCCTGATCGTAACCCGTTACTCCCTTAATAAGCCCCCAAATTGTGTGTTTGGCCCATGAATTCTGCGTGGCACTGTAATGAATTATTGAATCCCACAGAAAAATAAGAGTGTTTGACACAAGAGGGACAGGGCAAAAGGTGAATGAATGAATGATGGGCTATTTCAGCAATAAAGTTCTGGAAAATTTATAATTCAATAAAACAAGGCAAATGACTGCCACGCTACCTGTTTTTTTTTTAACCTTAATGGTAAATGATAGGCCATTAATGTTCAGTAATGTTCGGCTACCTTCCTTCATTCAGTACCAGAAGGCAAGCTCCGTATACATTCTCATGAGCTAATTCTTCTGGTCAAGGTGTAAAGCTTGACTTCTATTACTTCAGCACAAATTCTAGTCCAGATTCTCTGTGGCTGCTTTTCTGCAACAACAGAGACCAAATGACTCATAAAACCTAAAATATCCACTGTCTGCTTCTTCACAGAAGATTCCTGGACCTAGAAAATGAACTAATCCATGGGTGGGCCTGTGAGCCAACAATTCAGTCAAGCGATCAATGAACATGCAGTCATCCTTTTATTTCCACGTTCAGAACGCTCTCTTCAGTTTAGCCAATCTTGTTTCATCTGCGTTCATCTCCCCAACCCCCCACCTCTCACATGACTTTGAAGCAATTACAAGACCTTTAACATTTCATCATATCTTGGCATGTCTGCATTGTATTTTAAGGCCTAGAATACCAGTAATGAGAGCACTTGTCTCTTTAGTAAGCTTGAGAACAACCACACTTAACCTTCCTTCAGATTCCACTGCTCACCTCGTAGATTGACGACAGGTTCCCTGACTTGTGCTTCAAACCATAAGGAATTGGATTGATGCATGTGGTTTTCATGGTGTCAGAGGAGGAGTTTCACAAGTCTCCAGAATTTTTCTCCATTTTTTTTTTCTCACTAACTAAAACCAAGAGGGAGGTGTATCTCATTTGGAACTGCTACAATGACTGCTTGCATGTCCCCAGTTCCTTCTTTTAAATCACAGTTGTCCATACTACTTCCGGCAAAGTGTTCAAAAGGTGTGGAGTAATCTGGTGTGGAACATTTTGCTACTACCACCTCACTTTCCCTCCACTCTCTTGTCAAACTCCCACTGCCCAACACCCCTCGACTCCTCAGTGGTGCCTGGGGTGTTGCTTTCTGAATGAGCTCATCTACTTTTACTGGCTGGTTTCCCAAATATTAAATTTAAAAAGTAGAAACAAGAACGCTTAGATTTTTTCGGCCCCTTTCAAAGAAGTGCTGTCTTCCAGGACTGCCATCGGATTTGTCAGAGGCCCGTCTGTGGCCCTTTTGGACTTAGCAAGGTACACCCTGCCCCTACTGTGTGCCCAGCGTGAATTTCTCTCAGGCAGCCTAAGTGGAATCTAAGGAGGGTAGCCAACTGGAAAATCTTGTCAGTGGTGAAAGACAAGAGACTGAAAATGTAGAGATGGATTGAGAAAGCAGCAGTCTTTTCAGGGCTTTAATGCCAGACAAAGCAATTAGAAAGGCAGACTAATTGCTAGGATATGTAACTCACTCTTTAGTCTGTCATTTAGGAAGTGGTAAAAAAAACCAAAACTCAACCCTGGAATGATAACAGGTTTGAAGTGTTTTGCAGACATGGATCTTTAAATTTTAAGAATTAAGAAAAAGAAAAAATTAGTTAGAAAGAAAAAAATGTAAATACCTCCACACATAAAATACAGACACACACATAAAGTTTAAAGACTGTCCTGCTTTCTTTCTGATACAACCTAACATTCTCAAGCAGCACAGTCTAGAGAGACACAGACCCACATGACTCTCCAAAGGTCTGAAATGGACAACAGAGGATGGCGTTCTCCTTAGTGAGGGCTTCCGGATCTTTGCTTCCCCCTTAGACTTGTAGCCGCAATATAGCCCTCATTCTCCTGGTTTGTGAATGATCCTTATATGTAAGTTGCACAAAAAAGCCAAAGTACAGCTACTGGGGAGAACACTTGCTGAGATCCCAGCGTGGCTAGCAGTTGGTTTGTCACTTTATTGCTATTAGCTGGTTTCCCCCTCAGGTACCCTACATGCTCCATGCGGAAGAATTTTTTCTCCAGTTACAAGTATACTTTTTCAGTGCTATTTTCTTTTCAACGGATCTATTTAACTACTTGACCTGAGAGCCATCTTTCAGAGTCAGCTCCTCTCTCTTTTTTTGGGTTTCTACTACTGTCTGCATAAACCACCAAAACTTAGTGGCTTAGAGCAAAAACTATATTAGTTGCTTGTAGCACTACTGGTCAGGAATTCAGGCAGGGCTCAGCAGGGATGGCTCTTCTCTATTCTATGGTATCTGTGCCTTAGGTGGGTGGTTGGAATTGTTGGGAGTTGGTTGGGTTTCTCGTTCTTGTGAGGTCACTCAGTTGGGACTTGAGAAGCAACGATGGCTTCATTCACAGTATCTTCCATGTGACCTCTCAACTTTCAGTCATGTTGGTTGGCTTCCAAGAGTAATGACAGGTGCTATAAGGCCTCTAGAGGCCTAGGCTCGGAAATCTTAGAGTGCCACTCTATATAGTCTCCTAATCAAAACAAGTCCCAAGGCCTGATCAGATTCAAAGGGTGGGGAAGGACTCCCTTTCTTGATGGAAGGTAGGAGCATTTGAGAACAGGGATGGAAGACGTTGTTGGAAGCCAGCTGTGGAGACAATTCACCACACTTTGTGAGAGCTGAGGAGCCCTGGTGGTGGAGCGCTGACTTGTTGGGCTGTGACCTGCAAGGTCCCAGTTCCAAACCACCAGATGCTCCTCAGGAGAAAGATGGGGCTTTCTACTCCCGTAAAGAATGGAAGTTCTAGCCTGTTCCATGGGGTTGCCATGGGCCAGAATGGACTGGATGGCAGTGAGTTTGAGATTGTTGGGTGGGTTATTTTTTGTTGTTGTTGAGAGAGAGAACCTGATCAACCAAGTGTTGCTTATGAGGGCATGCTAGAAGATATTCCTTTACTTTCTAGCCCACATTTAAGTCTATAAATCAAGACTTTACTCTTTCCAGAATGTCTAGAATCGACTAGCAGACGTCATCAGCATTAGGGTACTAAGGAAGGTTTTGTAATCAAATCATTCTGAAATGCTGGCCTTCTAGTCTGCTCTTTCTAACTAGCTTCAGCTATCCCTGGTGTCTATTTCTAGCTTTCTTTTGTGAATCAACTTAACATTTGTACTCTTTTCTAGATGGCTTTTAACTTCCTGGATTCTAGCACTAAGCAGAATTAGCACTGAGGCCTTACCCCATAAATTAACATTTCTCTCTAAGACAGTGACCTAGCACTTAGTAAGAACTTCCGATGCTTTACGTGAACAAGGAGAGTCTGGACTGTTACTGTTTTCAGTAAGGAGCCCGTCCTACCTATGTCACTTTAGAATGCTTTCTGGGCTCAATCCTTTTCTCTGAATTCCTGCACTTACACACGATATCCACAGCAGTTCTAGACGGCTATCTGACATGCACCAGCCTTTGCAGCAATTCCTGTGAGAAGGCTTTTCTCGTTGGCTTCCATCCCCTTTGGATTTCTTTGGAGTCTGTGTTTACAGTTGATAATTCCACATCAGGCCATTCCATTATCTGAAATGAAGAAGCTTCATAGCATCTCCCGATGGGCCTGAATCGCGTTAGCCCCACCCTCAGGAGAAAGCTACAGCCAGTTAGGCTTTGTTCCACAATCACCAGGTGTGAATGAAAGGACACGATAAAAAAAAGTTGATGCGTGGAAGTGCAGTAATTGGCAGTTTATGCTACTCCGATGTTGGAGGACTATAACCGAGAGGGTCAATGTGGCCCATAGCAAGCATGAGTTTGAAGACCTCACCTGACACTGCACCGTGGACAGGAACTTCGGGAGTTATGTGACACATGCAATCAAGTACTTCACCTGCCTCTACTTCTATTCTGTTCAATTTGGAGAAAGCATGGACTGCCCCCACACCTGTGACCCATCCAAAACAAGGTCGGCCTCCTCAATTCCAAATACTGGAGATTGAAATGGTCAGTTTTGCTCAGCGAACACGTCCATCTTTAAACCTTTATTATGTCATTTTCTATTACACTTTGTTGTGGTTTTAAAACATTCTTTAGGAAAATGTGCCGTTTGTATTTATTTTCTGCTCCATACATTCCCCCTGCCTCACGTCTTTGGTGTTTTCTTTCCTCAAAATCCATCCCTTCAAAAAACAAAACAAGACCAAAACCCCAATCTGTTGGAGAAAACAAATAAAACAAGGAACTTCACAGCGAAGTCAAAGAAATTCCACCAACAAGCTTTGCTAAAGATGTCCTATATACATATATATATATAATATTTTATTTTCAAAGGTCATTGAGCATATACATTTCTTCAGCTTTTTCCATGGAACACTGCACCTAAGTTTCAAAACACACAAAATAGATCCCCTTTACTAAACAGTTTACATTTTTGGGTTACAAAAGTCAATGTTGAACAATCACAAAGCATGAAAGTACATGGCTCTGAAACCATTTTCAAGCAGATTCTCTCATTCATTGTACGTGGGGTGGTTTTGGAAACCCAGACCATGGTACATTCCTTAGAAACGATCTCCATTGCAGGGCTTCCCTGGGTCTCCAGAAGAAACAAAATGGAAGCAACACAGGGGTGAAACTAAACCCAAGACTCCCCAGACATACACAAATATATTTTGGAAGACTGGAGGACACAAGGCTCTCCTCCTTCAAGTACGTCACAGTAAAAACAGCACACTGACAGTCTCATTTGGTCACTGTCTACCCAGTAACTACAAGAACACAACTCCATCTATGACACAGAAAATGGGGGGGCGGGGAGCAAACCTATTTACACAGATAACATTGTAGAATAATAAACAGCAGTACTCCCCAAACCTGACACAGAGCTGGGGTGCTCACAGAAGGGGCAAGCCGGTTGCTCACCTAGTGTGTCCCTTGAAGCATCCCAGGTACACACACGTTAGAATGTCCAGAGAAAACCAAAGTTCACGCGGGGAGGGGGGCTGTGGCCTGCAAGCTGCAACATTTCTCTGCAACGCCAAAGCCCATGTTTCTAACATAAAATTAAATCTGTTATGTGGCGAAGGATGGTTTCCACATTTTCTTTGATCTGGTCACTTTTAAGGTCAGCCTGGCTAGTCTTTGCATAGACAGTGGTTGTCACATTGCTCTTTCTGAGTGTCCTGGGAGCTTTAGCGCACTGAAAATAGAATCTTTTACAAGCACCACACGTTGTTGTTAGTGCCGTTAAATCAGCCCCAGCTCAAAGTGACTTCTGTACAACATAAGGAAACACTGCTTGCTCCTGTGCTATCTTCACAATGGCTTTTATGCTGGGGCCCATTGGTGCAGCCACCGTGTCAAGCTGAACATATTCCTCCCTGAAACAGTGCAGCTGCCGGGGGCCACTAATCGAGAGGTCGGAGCCTCAATGTGCCGTGGAAAGAGCAGCTGTATAAATAAAGTTGAGGAGTGGATCCGGATGGAAGGGAGAGAAGGGAAATCAAGAAGAGAATCAGAATTTTAAAAGACATCAGAGATGTGGCCTAGAGTGTGTCTACACTGGCTCCAGAGCGCTCCATCTGGGTGGTGTTTAGTGGTCTTCTTGGTAGGACTGCCCACAACAATAGAACCCACAACAATGAGCCCACCAGAGCTGAAATCCTTGGGAAAAGGGCTGAAACTCCCATTTGGGGTACTTGGTCATATTAGGTAAGCACTTGGCCTTACCCAATTTTCCTCTTTTCCTGTCCAGCCCCAAACCAGCAGGGAGGCCCCCAAAACCACTACTCGCTGCGTCCCTGACTGCTGATGCTGCTCGAATCTCAGGTGTTATGAGAGCCAAGCTTTGCTGGCCAGGTACGGATGGTATGTGGAAGCGTTCTCTTCAAGGGAAAGAGAGTCGCCGAGTAGTCTGGAGAGCAGGGCGAGCCCAGTGACAGTGACTTAAAACCGAAGGAGGCTTCATCAGAAGAAAGTACGTGGCCACACCCTTCCAGGCAACCATACAGCCTTGCTTTTTATGAAACACAATTTCCTCTGAGGCTATCAGGGCAAGCAGGTTTGGCGATAAATCAAAAAAGTAAACAGGGTTTCAGAATCATGTATAAATATCTCTTGAAAAGTTTTGAGAGTGCTGCCTTTTGACCTTTCCAGAATGCTCCAAGGGCCAAGCAGACAGAGTGACTGCTCTGGGATGGGTGACTTGTAGCCTGGGTGAAAGAAAAGCCACCACAGATGAAGGTCGGATCTGCTGTGGCACTCATGAATCCCTTTCCTACTTTGGATTCCGACTGACCTCCCTTGTCGCCTGCCTTGAGTGTGCGACAAAGATCTGTCCACCCAAAGGGGCTTATTTTCCTATGGCTTATGAGGAAATGTCCTGAAAACATGTCTACCTCAACCCAGTCGGACTAGATGTCCAAGCTGGAAGGTGAATCGAATAAGAGGGGTCCGGAGTTGTGTCTGCGGCATGCCTCAGTGGTTGGGACATCTGTGAATTGCTTCGACGGTTGTCAATGCGGCTGCCCGGTATCTGAGCTCAAACTCCCTCTCTCGTGTATCCAAGTCTGCCGTGGATACACGAAGCTCAAGTCAGGGCCCAGAGAGAGGTCAGGGAGGGCAACGAGAACACGGGGAAGGAAGGATGCTTGCAGCCACCCAAAGAGTTAAGTCCAGGTCCTCCAAGGACAACTTCCTCATGGTTCCAATTTGTACAGGACTTGGGGACCTGGAGCAGGAGCTGAAAGTTGACCAGGCGGTGGTAAGGATGCCCGAGGGGTTTCCCACAGCACATACACTGCCAGGGGAGGGAATGATTCACCACAGACTCCTCCCCTCTGAGACACTGGGTTGGCTCAAAATTTGCTGAAGGAGGAGGGAGAGAGAGCTATTTGATGAAGGAGTTTACTGACAGGATAGTAGTCACCTTCTTTTCAGGCAACTTTTTTGGCAACTACCTGGTATTTGCCTGACGGGCCACCACTTCCAGATGGTGGAATGGATTCATTCCTAAGTAGGAAACTGCAGGCCTTTTCTAACTATTAGTCCTCAGAATCCAGGCAAGTTAACAACCCCCAGGAGGGAGCGGTTCCTCTCCTGTCGCCTCTGGGGAAGGAATTCAAACTTGTATGAGGATTTCAATGGTCCCATAGTAGTTTTGGGGGTCATAGCAATTACCGCTGTCTCCATAGTGGGTTGGGGAAATGTTTTAATTACACAAAGCTGTTAAAACATGACCACCACCACCACAGAAGGTCCGCAGGAAGAAAGCTGGGTAAGTGGGCAGTGCAGTGATTTCTCAACATCCATTTTTGTGTTTCCTCCTGGCCAAGAAAGAGCAGGGAGGCGTGGTGTCCACGGTCTCAGCAGTTGATGCTGCTTCACTTGTAAGGATTGGTCGGAGGCAGTGGGACTGTCAGAATAGGGGTCTAATTTCTTGGGGAGCAGGGACATGAGGCCCTGCAGAAGTCACAGCAAAGTATAGTAGGAAAATGAGCAACCCAATTGAACGCCCTTTTATGAAAGGGCCAACCTGAGTAGGCCTGGTACCAAAATGCTGCGGGATGTGGAGTGCGGCTTCTTGACACATCCTGGAGACTTTCACGTGGTTTGGAGTGTGTGTGTGTGTGGGGGGGGGGTAGGGGAGGGTAGCCCACAACACCTGCATCCAGGATGGAGGGATGGTCTGGTCCTCAATGAAGTCTGGAGGTGGACACGAGGCTGTGACTGCACCTTTCTCTATGAAGCACTGCTTGATGAGTGCCATAGGGGGCATGGCAGGGTGCCAGGTGGGGGCAAGGCCGACAGCTGCAGAAATGCACACCCAGCCTCTCACACAGAAACCTCAAGCCCTAACACGAGGGACTGCTGCTGAAGACGTGCAGGCACTGTGGGTCCCCAGAAACACCCCTATTCTTATGAAAGCACACTGGCTTGGTAGGAAAATGTAACTACTCAGGGACAAATTCAGTTACACAACAAAGGCAGCACTCTGCTCAGCAGGGCACTGCTCCAGATGGCTGCCTGGGTGGTGTGGGTCAGAGGCTCTGGGGACAACGCCTGGGTTGGGTTTTGACACACAAATTCCTCTGTGAGGAGCTGGAAAGGCCCAGGCCTGTGCTATGGAAGGGAAGATTCAGGGAATGTCCAAAAAAGAAAAAAAAAGGGGTGGTGGTGGAAATCCCGGCTTCACCCCACCATCAGCATGGAAGAGATAGATGTGTGTGTGTGTGTGTGTGTGTGAGAGAGAGAGAGAGAGAAAGATTCCCTGAAATGAAATCCCAGGCTTACTAGACGGCTTTACACTCGCTGAGGCGAACCCCCAACTTTCCGATGCAGCAGTTTTAACCCGTAGAGAAGTCAGCAGCTTCAGTGGCTGGAGCGGCTTCTGCCAGTTCCACCTGCAAATGGCTACCGCAGCTACTCTAGGTAAAATAAATGTGGTGGAAGGGTCCACACCAGGCAGGAGGCCTCTGGAAGGAACCAACAGAAACACAACACACAGTAGCAGCCTTTGTGTTTTGCTCTTGCTGAGTATCCAGATGTGTGAGGAAAGAGGACACTGAACCTCAAGGGTCATCTGGAGGCATACCCAGAGGCCTCTGGCAGCTACCTCCCCGCCCCGCCAGTCTGGCTGGGAAGGGATGGCATCACCTAGGACTCTGCCCGGCACCTCCCAACCCCGCCCCACAAGAGGCACCCCAACTTTCTTCCCCTCAGTCCGCCCAACCCCCTGGGCCGTTCTCATGACAGTTTGTTTCCGTGTATTAAAGGAATGACATATACAGAAATGTCGTCCCCAGAGCCCAGTCGGTCGTTAGATATTCGCCATCCTCTGTCCTTCAGGACGCCCCGGGCCCGCATCACCAGGTCCTGAGCTGCCAGTGTGTACCTGCGCAGGGAGAAGCAGAATGAGACAGTCAGCGACTGGACCGGGGAGAGTATGGGCCGCTGTTACAGCTGTGCCGACAGCTTCCAAATACCCTGCAAGCCACAAGATGCCTGCACCAGCATTTTCCTAAACTGTGGATGCCTCATGTGAGATGATTTTTTCAGCTGGTAAAGAGATAAGGCACGAAATATATTAAATAACCTCAGTTATTCTGCTTCTCAGCCCTCTTGAGGTTCTTTATTTTGTCGATGAGTGAGTCTTAGGACCCTCTTCAGCCCTCTACTTCACCAACCACCATGACTGTCCGCTTCTAGTGAATGAATGGCTCCTCCTCATGGTGCACTCAGAGGAAGTGAGTTAGATAATATTCTGCGATGACCCAGTGTTTTGAATTGGCTGATCTCTCCAAGTAGAATGCCAGCCCTTTCATCCTAGTCTTTCTTGGCCCGGGGGCTCCAATGACACCTATCTCCCTTCAGTGACTGGCTGGTAATGGATGTGCCGGCGGCACAGCTTCCAGCCTCCCAGCAACATGAGGTGTCGATGGGCATCAGAAAATCATATCATTGTGAATGAGGGGGAGTGCAGAATGGAGACCCAGCCACCACAGCAAGACACACTAGAGAGGGACACACAACTCTCTTCTTAAAGTAAATTTGTTTTTAAAAGGTGAGTTGATTTAAAGAACAATGTTAACACGGTCAATGAGAAGGCAGCATGTGTGAGCTGTGTCCCCCGACCCCGCCCCCCAGTGCCATCCTCTTCCCGTGACCAATGCAAGGTCAGTGAGGGATCGTCCACCCACCTGACCAGAAGACAGCTCCTTGAGACTTAAAGGTCGATTTATAGAAAAAGGTCTCCCACCCTCCCAGACCAGATTATGACCTGATGGAAAGTATCAGCATCTAGGAAAAGATGCTAATTCTAGAGGCAGTTTTGGCTTGGTGAGGCCTGAGTTAGCCTTGATCCATAAAAAAATGAGGCAAAATACTGACCAATGCCTATCCACATCCTGAGTAGGGCACAGGGAGTTCTCAGACATTCAGTTCCAGTAGCAGAGCCATCTTTGATATAAAGTGTACTCTTAGCTTATATCCTTAAGCATATGATTGATCTTTATTCTGATTTCTTTTTTAAAAAAACCATTTTATCGGGGGCTCGTACAACTCTTGTTACATCCATCCATCCAGCACATTTGTACATTTGTTGCCATCATCATTCTCAAAACATTATATTATCTTGTCATGTCTTACACTGTCCGACGTCTCCCTTCATCCACTTTTCTGTTGTCCATCCCCAAAGGAGGAGGTTATATGTAGATCTTTGTGATTGGTTCCCCCTTTCTACCCTACCTTCCCTCCACCTCCAGGTATCACCACTCTCACCATTGGTCTTGAGGGGTTCATCTCTCCTGGATTCCCTGTGTTTCCAGTCCCTCTGTACCAGAGTACATCCTCTGGTCTAGCCGGCTTTGTAAGGTAGAATTGGGATCATGATAGTCGGGGGAGGAAGCATTAAAGAACTAGAGGAAAGTTGTATTCTTTATCGTTGCTACACTGCCCCCTGACTGGCTCGTCTCCTCCCCGCAACCCTTCTGTAAGGGGATGTCCAGTTGCCTGCAGATGGGTTGGGTCTCTACTCTGCACTGCCCCCCATTCACAATGATTTTTTGTTCTGTGATGCCCATCGACACCTCATGATCACCCAGACTGGTGTGCTTCTTCCATATGGGCTTTGTTGCTTCTGAGCTAGATGGCCGCTTGTTTATCTTCAAGCCTTTAAGACCCCAGATGCTCTATCTTTATTCTGATTTCATGGTCACCAAATAACTTTCTGATTAAGATCTGCTTCCTTGACCACGACGGCCACGGGGAAAGTATGAGCTCGCCATCTGTACTTGAGACCAGCAGTCAGCCAGGCGTCGCTACACAAAATGCCAGTGGAACGCTGGTGTTCAAACCAAGCTGGTGAGCTCAGCTAAGGTGAAGTCAGCCCTGATAATGGATGATTCTTGTTGTGTTGGCTAAACCCGTTTCTGAAACTGAGACGGTCAGAAACAGGCTCTGGGTAATCACCAGGATAATAAATGTCACTCTATGAGGCCTCTTGGACGCCAGCCTGTGGACTTTTTACAAGAGACCTACCTGATACTGCCCATGACCTTTCCCGACTTGGCACGTCTCAGCCTTGCTTTGCAGAGCTCGGAGTTATAGAATTTAGAACACCACAAGCCTTTCCATTTCTTCCATTAGCCCCCTTCTGGAGTCTCATCTCTCATGATGAAAAGTGACAGTATTTAAGGACTTGGGCTTTAGCCACTGATCTCAGAAGTGTCATGCTTTCAAGCCCCAGAATCTCTGAGACGACAGTTGACTGGTATAGGCTGGGTAGCCGAGAGAAATGAAGCGTGTACACTGTAGGTGGCTCCGGGGAGGATAATTTAGTCAATACAAAACAAACACCCTTTCTTTCTGGAGGTTGAGTGGTATCTTCACCAAGAGAATTAGCAGCTTGGAGGCAGGAATCTTGACACGTTCCCCTTGGACCTCCCAGGAAAGAGTAACTAGTTAGAGCTGTGGGAGGAGCCTGCCCGATGAAATCAGGAACTAAACAGAATGGCTTCCACAGAGCCAATACAAATGTCACAATCCATGGACTGAGGCTCATAGACTGTATTTATAGGCTTTATATTAAGCTATATAGTTGAGATATAGCCAAGTAGAGAAATGCCACCAGCAAAATCAGGGTGACATTTATTATCCTGATAATTGGCCAGGGTTTGGACCTTAGCTTTTCAGGTCTGGCTATCTCAATATACAGAGTAACTTCATCCATCAGGATGGCCACACTTTGTCTCATGTGCTATAGGCATGCTATCACTTTACTATATGCCTGAAAAGGGCAATCAGACTGAGAAGAGTGGAGGGCGGCTGAAAGACCCTCAACAAGCTGGGCTGACACACGGCTACAATCACACAGCGGTCTGGATGGTGGGGAACAAGATGGTGTTTCTTTGTGTCCTACATAGATAGGGTCACTGTGAGTTGGCACTGACTTGAAGACACCTGATAACAACATATGTAAGAATTTGAGTTGTGGTGTTGCAGTGGGTTAAGCAAGGTTGGCAACTCAAACCCACCAACTGGTTCACAGGAAAAAGATAAGCCTGTTAGTCCTTGTAAAGATTTATAGTCTCAGAAAGCCTACAGAACAGTTCTACTCTGTACATCGAAATAGACTTGGTGGCAGTTAGTTTGGTTTTGGTTTACATATGCACTTATTTTTTAAAAATTATTTTATTGGGGGATCATACAATTTTTATCATAATCCATACATCCATCCATTGTGTCAAGCACATATGCACATTTGTTGCCCTCATCATTCTCAAAACATTTGCCTTCCACTTTAGCCCTTAATATCGGTTGCTCATTTTTCCCCTCCCCCCTCCCTCATGAACCTTTCATAATTCATAACTTATTATAGTTTTGTACATATGCACTTCTACAGTATATATTTTTTTATTCTTGGAAGTTGTACTTGTGAAAGTTGTAAAGTGCTTTCCTGAGCTTGTTAATTTTCATGGGGACCTGTTAGTGACCCTGTGAGTCAGAACTGACTCCATGCCTGTGACGTTGAGTGGGTTATGAGTTTTAACTTTGTATTTTCAATTGGATGAAAGTTTACCGAGCGGATCGTCAGTTTTACAGCCAACAATTCGTACACATTATGTTTCATCTCACTGCTTTCAATCCCTTCAATGGAAGTCGCTGATTCCACTTCTCCATGTTTCCTCTTCCCATTCTTCCAAAGTTCCCTCATCATTTTATGCTGGGTAACTGGTGGCCTTTTGATCTCAAATGGTTACTTATTCTAAGGTGTGTGCTCCTCCTTAGTGTTACTGTGCCCTCACAGATCTGCCGGTGTTTCTTTACGGTCAGTAGGGTTTGTACCATGTATTAGGGCCTCTATTTGCTCACTTCATAATTGTAAGCTTTACATCTAGGTTGTTTTATTCACCTTGAGTTCATTTTCATATATGATATGAGATATGGATCTTGTTTCATTCGTCTGCAAATGCTCATCCAGTTTTGCTAGCACCATATGATAGAGGCCACCTCATGCCTAATTCATGTGCTCAGTCCTTGGTGAAAGAGCAGCTGTCTAGACGTACATGGACAGATTTGCTTCTGGCCTCTCAATTCTGTTCCCTTGGCCCATGTATCCACTGTTGTACCAGTGGCAAGTTGTTTGGATTGTGACTTTAGTCGTCTAGGAAGGTCAAATTCACCCAGTTTTTGTACTACAAAAATACCTTTCATTTTGTCTTGAATGATAGTTTTACTGGGTAGTGAAATTTAGAATGCTGCTTTTCCCCTTACAGTTTCGGGTTATCATCTTTTGACTTTTGGCTTCTGCTATTGTTGAGAAATATGCCTTCAATCATTCCTTTGTAAGTGAATGTCTCTTCTCACTGGTGGCCTTTTAGATTTTTGTTGTGACTGCTTTGTTGTTGATGATGATATTCCACTAAGACATAACGAAGATTCCTTTCTATTCGTCTTGTTTGGGATTTGGTCTTGCTCCTTAAATTGAGAAATCGTTTCTTTAATTGTTGAAAATTCTCAGCTATGAACTTTTAAAATATTGCCTGTCCAATTTTTTTATTTGAAACATGTTAGATTTTTTCCCGTTTTGTTTTCCAGATTCATTTTCTTTCTCGTTTTCTTTCAGTTCACTGATTTCTTTTCTCAGTAGTTTACTACTGTATACATTCAGGGAGTTGTTTTATCTCAATGACATTTTTCGCTATGAACTTCTATTATGTTATTTTAAATATTCTACTCTTCTCCCCTTATGAGTCTATTTGCATATTTTACAGTTGATCTCAACCTGGGCTAGTAAAGTACGTTCATGCTTTTTGAGGGGTGTAACGGGGACAACACTATTGCACTCATGGTGAGTTTGGAAGTTGGATGTGGCCTCTTCAGAGAAGTTACTGATGGAGCGCTCTGCCT
>NW_022103898.1:70471306-70493396 GCF_000313985.2 Echinops telfairi | reverse complement strand
TGAGTCAGAACTGACTCAATGGCAGTGAGTGTTTTGGTTTCATGGGCATTTTCAATCCTGGAACAAGTTCATTTGTTGGCTGAAGATCCCCACAGCACAGGAGGTACAGGAAGTCTAACTTAGCATTTTTCCTGAGTGGGAAATAAGCCTACCCAGTCATTTCCTCCTCCTATTCCTCACAGAACTGCGAGTTGGTCAGCTTCCTGTTTCCTGCCCTTGTGTGCTCTAGGGCCATCCCTCACTTGAGCGGGAAGATCAGAGGGACTTGGTAGATGCTCTTCTAAGATTATTCCTAGGAGTTCAGACTCCTTCACATTGCTTCTCTTTGCTGGATTTCTCTCTTTGCCATCGAGTTGATGCGGACTCATCGCTACCCTACAGGGCAGGGTAGAAATGCCCCTGTGAGTTTCCAAGACTGTCACTCACTCGGAGTAGAAAGCTTGTTCTTTCTCCTGCAGGGCGGCTCGCGTTTTCAAACTGCTGACCTAGACTTCTCTAGGGGATGTGATATCCTTTTAGCTCCTGTGTTCAGAAACTGAACAGTGACGAGTACTCAAACGGTACTCCAAGAACCAGGAGTAGCATTCCGGTAAAATAAGGTCAGTGGGTGGGAACTCTCCTCATAAACACATCAACTTACCACAAAGCCAGGATCCCAGCTCTTGGGAGAAGGCTCTTTGCTCAGCTCCCACAGTCAGCCACCGATGGCCACTTCAGAGCTCATTAGCATCCATATTCAAAAGCTGTCTTTCCCCAGGCATGAAACCAATTCCAAGGTTGATTTATATTAAGACTGGGCCAAGAAGAAACAACTTTGGGGTGGTGGTGGTGGTTAGGGACAGTGGCGTGGAGAAAATGGCTTCTCTTCTCCCCTAGTTTGTTCTTGGCCAGTTTCCATCTGTAAAAGATCACCCGTGTTGGGGGAAATGAAAGAAATCACTCCTTATGGCACTGAAACAGGAGGGCTCTACAAGGTTTATTCTTGGAGCAAACACACGGAGTGCCTGCATGTGCCAGACTACAGGAAGTGCAGGGGGAATTTTGGGGGCCAAAGCATAAAATATATGCACAGAACCGACACTACAGCAAAGGAAAGGGGTAGCCAAAAACCTGAGAGGGGAGGGGGTCTGTTACATATCTGTCTAGGACTCTGCGGTGGGCTGAGCGTCTGGAGAGTTGCTGGAAGCGGGTCAGGAGCAGCCTCCAGGGCCGTTCCCAAATGCCTTTGTCAAGAATGCGTGGCCAGGGGACATCAGAGAACTGCTAGACTAGTTTGAAGTACTCACTCTCTCCTAACGAAGAATCTCCCCGGGATACAGGTTTTGTATTTTGAGAATATTTTTCTTCTCTAGCTGAGGCTTTCAATATTGATCAGCTCTGCTGAAAGAAATGTCTGCAGGGGAGGGAGTGGACTTGGCAAACTTCACGGGGCTTGGCTGGGAGGCTTCCTTGGCTCTGAGGGGGAAGGGGCAGAGAAAGGACAGCAGGGATGGCAAGAAAAACAAAAAACGGCGAGGGCTGAAGACTGCTGGGGAGGCCAACGCTTGTTTTCACAGCCATTGACTGAAGTCGAGGCAGGAGGAGGCGGATAAAGCCTTGTCTGTCTGTCTGTGTCATCCATGCCAAGTCTGTGGCAGGTCTCGTTCTTCCACTTCAGCCGTGGAGCGCCGAGCGTGCAGGGTGTGGAGGAGGATTGTCTAGGTTCCAACCGGGGCTTCCCCGTGCACCCAATGGGTGGCTCTGAAAACATTCCGTAGCCTCCTGGAGCCTCTGTTCTTACTTGTATATCTGACATAGGAAAGGTGCTGATTTGTAGGGAGTGTCTGCTTTCTTTCCCCTAAAACACCCTGTCAGGCACACGGTCCAGTCAGGGAATGCCAGCTACCATTCCTGGTGAAATTTAAAATGCGTTTCTCTTCCAGGAGGTAGATGCCCGTGTCTGCTTTTATAATTTCTTTCTCACAAGATCTGTGTCTGAATCAGCGCTGGAGGAAACAAGTCCGTTTCAGGCCTCAGACGCTGGCCCTGCCTTCAAGTCTAGTTGTGCGGGAACTTCTCTTTCGATTGGGATAGGGTCCTGTAGATAGGGTCTTAGGGGAGGGAGGGGAGGTGGCAGGAACTGGGGAATTAATGGGTTCCAAATATTTGCATATAGAAGGCAGCCTACATCTGTTGATGCCTACAGTAATGCAGTGTGATGGGAATAGGAGGGAAGAGCCTCTTTGCATTCTGAGCAGGCCTCTGAGATTTCCCAGGTAGCAAACCTCTCCCAAGCTTCAGAACATTGGCGGGATCTCTGGCGACTGGGTGGGGGTGTGGGGTGGCTTGGAGGCAGCTCTTTGGTGTGGTCAGAATTGAGCAATGGTCCCCCAGAGCAGGCACTTCTTATGCTAGTGTACACACTGCTAAGTGTAAGGCTACATACACATCTCCGTTTCGCAGCTTTGAGGCCAAGTTCCAAAGCCCCTTACGTTGATTTCTGTCCCCTGTCTGCACCACTCAGAGAGAATGTAATGAGACTCGGAAGATAGACAGCTGCTGCCAGGGACACACTGGAAGACAAGTATGCCAGCAGGTCTGCCTAAGTCTGGGTTGACTAGAAAAACAAATTCAGGAAGACGTGTGTGTCTAGGAGAGAACTTTATATCAAAGAGCAATTGTGCATTAAGAAATCATCCCAGTCCAGTCCAGATCAAGTCCGGAAGTCTGATATTAGCCCATATGTCGATACTAGGTCCATAAATTCTTTAGACTCACGCAGCCCTGCAATGCCTCCAAATGCAGGGAGATCACAGGCCAGTAGGTGGAAAGTCTTGTGGATCCAGTGGCAGTGGAAGCATCTCAATGTTGGCAGGAGTCTCCATGTGGCTCCTCCAGCTCCAGGGCTGTAACGTAGCTCCATATGTCTTGTCAACAGGAATGTCTCCCAGGGAGTCTGTCCTCCAGTGAGCTGTTTTATCTCTTTAGTGCCTCCAAATGAGGTCATCAAGCTGCGACCTGACTGACAGGCTAAACCACCCCTTCGATCTTAAGAGTCTCAAATTGACAACAGATTATTTACCACAAGGTAAAAGGCCACACTCTCTCTCCCATGGGGAGGGCTAGGCCCACCAGCTGGCCCTATTTGGCACTCTGGCAGGATCTCCCTGGAATTTTTTTGGTAGCCAGAAGATTCAATGTGTTTGAATTGTGGTTCTGGCAAAGAAATATTGAAAGTACCATGGACTGCTAAAAGGACAAACAAACCTGCCTTAGAAGTACAGCCAGAGTGCTCCTTAGAGGCAAGGATGGGGAGTCTTCATCTCATGCTTTGGACATGTTGTCAGTAGAGACCCTTCCCTGGAGAAGGACATCATGCTTGGTAAAGTAGAGGGGCAGCCAGAGAGGAAGGCCCCTGATGCGATGCACTGACACAGTGGCTGCGATGAGGGGCTTGAACGTAAGAACACTGTGAGGATGTTGTAGGACCAGGCGGTTTTCGTTCTGTTGTACATAGGGGGTCACTATGAGTCTGAACCAACTTGATGGCACCTAACAATAACAACAACACTCGTCTTTTAAGTCAAATCCCACAGAGCATTTCAGTATGAGGGGGCATAATCATTTGCTTCTCGAGCCTCCTTGGCAGGCCTTTAAGATGCTCTGATGTTCTAATGAAGTTGCCCCGCTCTGAAGGTATGCAGCCAACTGAAGGTGGAAGGATGAGGCCCCAGCAGGTTGCTCAGAGGCTATGGCTCAGGCAAGCTCTAGGCTGACTGCTCACCCTCCTCCACACACCTGATTATGCTAAACACTGCAGAAGAAACAGAAATGCAGACTTGACCTAGTCCTTCAACACCAAATCAAGCACTCACACATTTCTCCTAAAAACCTGTCATGGATATGGTGGGGGTAGGGGTGGGGGCATTACTTTCCTTTCTGCATCAGAGGCATAGTTCTTGAAAACCATATGGCACCGCCAAGAAATAGTTCAGCTGGTTCCCCTAAAGACGAATGAACCCTTGTCTCTTTGCCAACATACATTTCAAATTTTGAAGGTAATGCAGATGAGCCCTGACTCTGCATTAACCTGCTGTCCGTATAGGTGGGCGTTTTACTCTAGATTGTCCCTCGGGTTTGTCCCCTCCTTGCTGGAGGCCTGAGTTGTATTGCTAATCACAGGCTGGCAGTTTAAAACCACCAGGGGCTCCTGGGGACAAAGATGAGGCTTTGTATTCCCATACAGAGCTGCCGTTTTGGAGACCCATGGGTGGCAGATCTACCCTGCCATCTAGGGTCACGGAGAGTTTGATTTTGTGGAGCACCGTGAGCATGGATATGATGGACAACAGACACACGAACTCTGAGAGGGCTTTTCTCATCAGAGCCACGGTCCATGGGATTTCTAGGGGACGGATAATTATTCAACAGACCTACTGCCCTTTGAAAAGCCCCCGACGTTGAAATGTAAGGGAGGGTGGTGTCGGTGGTCTGTCATTCGGTCCAAGATACACAGCTCAAGCAGTTTCTCCCGAGAGCCTGTGAGGAACGAAGGGCCGTGCAGCAAACACTCCGCACACTTTTGCCTGCACACTTGGAATATGAATCTGTGCCCTGGATTGGTGTTTGGCCAACTCCTCTCTGGTCCCAGTCCCTCCCTGCTTTGCCCCTTCCTGGTTCCTTTAGCAGTATCAACAATTTACTCCTTTCTGACAAAATCTTAAGCATCATCTGTGCGTGTTTACATACTTGCCTCCCTTTTGAATATTCTGCCGAGGAGACCCGCCTTTGTCTCCTGTCCATTCCGGAGGGGGTGGTCAATCCCAGATAGTTGGCCTCAGAAAACCCTTTCCCGACCTTTCTCCGAGCCACCTCTCCAAGGTGTGTTTCAGAAAAGAAAGTGCCTGGGATAATCTTCATCGAAAGGACCCTGTAGTTACACTTCCATGACTTCGAACAACCCCATTCCAGAAGGTTCACATGAAGCGTGTCCTCGGAAGGGTTCATTTCCTGACCTCCATCAAGGAATCACACAACTGGCTCACTGCAGGGCAGTCTCCAATACACAGAAAGAATGAAACCCACCACACTGTCTTCTGACTGATTCCCAAGCTTCCTCTTGATTTTATTTGGTTTCTTGGCCAAGGTAGTTCGACAGAGCAAACGAGCTCACAGATGCCCCTAGGCTTTTTCTTCCCACCCGTTCATCTATCTGATACAGGACTCCTTCTCAGGCTGTGTGGTTTGCCATTTTTCCTGAAAGGCAGATGGAAAAATACCTTCTCTTTGCTGTCCTGTTTGCTTTATGGGGTCCCTATAAACCCTGTCTCCCTAGGCAACAGTTCTCACAGACCCCATGCCCCTTCACTGACCTGGTGTGCACCTGCTTAGTGACAACACTGAGCAAGGGTGCCTGCTCCTTGGCAGGCAGATGTGTTGCCATGGAGAGAGAGTGACTGGTAAGCAAGACCAGGCCAGCATGGAGAGATTAAAAAACAAACACACGTACAACAAACTTCTAACTCATAGCTGTTAGCTGGCCGTGCAAAGTTTTATAAAAACAGTCAAAGTAGAGAAAGTCAACATAATGTTGTAACGAGTAGGATAGAAGCCACAGATTAAAACTTAAAACTCAACAGTTCAAATTAAAAAGAGTCGTAACATATAGTACCATGAATTCTTCTGCACTTAAGCAAAATGACGTCAAACAAGCCTCAGAAGACAAAGAGGCCGAGCCTCCTTCTTCCCTCCCCCTAAAAGAATGCATTCACTGCTGTTAAATAAACACGTACCTCCGTGGTTAGGATGTGGCAGCCATGTCCCTTTCCATAGGGCTCAGAGACTGGCAGTGTCAGAGCCCTCATTTTACTGCTGACATACTGGAAGCATAGCCGCTGCTCCAAGGTCACAAGGACAGAGGGTCGGAGCCAGCATTCGACCTCTGGCAGTCCAGAGGAGGAACCGACTTAATGGCAGTGACTTTGACTTTCTAGACTACACTGTCTCTTGTATTTACAAATGAATATAACATTCATATAATTTAAAAATAAAATGAACAACAAGAATCCTGTCACACAGCTAAAAGAATCAAAAAGGCCAGTAAGTACCTGCGAAGCCATGGTGGGCCTGAAGCATGCATTCCCTTCTCTGTCCTGGCCATCTACTCTCCCCCAAGGCAACCAGTATCCTCAAATTTAGGTTAATCCTCTTGCTTTTCTTTATAGTTTGTATTTATATAGTTTATTTTCCAGATTCCCTCACAGGATATTCGTCTTATACTTGAATAATCTGTGGCTTGCCTATTAAATAACTAAGTTTTTGAGGTTCTTCCTGTTAATGAGCATAGTTTGGGATCATGCCATTTTGGAAATTGTTTCTAGAATCTGCATTCTAGCATTTGTTTCTCTATTCTCCATTTGAACAGGAAAACGACTTCTACATGTTGTAACCAAAACAATATGTGGATGTCTTAGTGTAGCCTCCTGATGCAAGAATTTCTCCAAGGTATTAGGTTTGCCTACAGACTTGGACATTTTGCCAGGAGAAATCAGTCCCTGGAGAAGGACACCATGTTTATTCAAGCGGAGGGGTGGTGAAGAAGAGGAAATCCCTACGCAGCGGCTGCATCAACGGGCTCAGGCACAGGAGCAATTGTGAGGATGGTGCAGGACCGGGCGGTGTTTCCTTCTGTTGTGCCTACGGTTGCGATGGGTTGGGACCAACTCGATGACCCCTCACAACAACATTAGGTTTGCAAATTTTAGGGGCAGCAGAAGCACCAAGGGGCTTTGTTAAGATACAAATAACAGGGCCCCAGCCTTTGAGTCTTGTAGATCTGGTTAGGGGCCTGATGATGTGCGTTTCTAACAAGGTGATGCTGATACCAAGTGGCCTGAGGGCAATTCTTTTTTTGTTTTTTCTTAATTTTTTAAAATTTAAGTTTCATTTTATTGGAGGCTCTTATAGCTCCTATCACAATCCATACATATATCCATTTTGTCAAACACTTCTGTACAGATGATATCATCATCTTTTTCAAAACATTTTCTTTCTACTTGAGTCCCTGGAATCAGCTCCTCATTTCTCCTACTCCCTCACTCCCCCATGCCCCCTTGATAATTTATAAATTATTATTATTTTTCATATCTCACACCAACTGCTGTCTCATTTACCCACTTGTCTGCTGTCCATCCCTCTTGGATGGGGGCCATACATCAATCATTGTGATCGGTTCCCCCTTACTCCCCGCTCCCTCCTCCCCTTATCCTCCTAGCATTGCTACACCCCTTGAGGACCATTCTTTTAAAATCGGTACTCTAGGCGTCTTAGTTAGCTGGTGCTGCTGTACCAGAAATAGCACAAGGTAGAGGCTTTAAATAACAGAGATGTCTTTGTTCACAGTTTTGGAGAATAAAGGCCAAATCAGGGTCTTAGTACGAAGGATTCTTTTCTGTAAGCATCTCTCCTACTTTCTGGTATCAGCTAGTGGTCTTTGCGATTCTTGGCATTCCTCGGCATCTGTCTTCCTCTTGTGTCTCTGTGTCTCTTCTGGTCTTTTTATCACTCAAGTCCACAAGTTTGGGATCCCCTCTACTCTAGCATGACCCCCATTAATGTAACGAAAGAAACCCTTCTATTTCCAAATAAGAGCTCATCCAGGGGTACTAGGACAAATAATTCCACAGATATTTTGGGGACACACAATTCATTCCTTATATGAACCAGGGTATAGGCCTATGAGTCAAACTGATGGGTCAGGTGATTATGAAGTGCCACGGAGTTGTTTCTAACTTATAGCAACCCTATGTACAACACACTGAAAAACAACACGCTGAAAACCTGGTCCAGGGTCATCCTGACAACTGGTCTGTTGAGTGTCAATCCATCTTGCTGAAGGTCTTCCTCTTTTCCACTGCCCCTCTATTTTGTCATGCATGGTATCTTTCTCCAGGGACAGGTCTTTCCTGACAACATGTCCAAAGTATGTGGAATGAAGTCTTGCCTCTAAGAAGCATTCTGGGGGAACTTCTTTCAAGACAGATTTGTTTGTTTCTCTGGCAGTCCATGTTACTTTCCATGTTCTTCCCAGCACCATGATTTAACTGTGTTGCTCCTTCTTTTGGTCTTCCTTATTAGTCAATGTCCACTTCTGGCTGCACTTCCAAACCAATCTGTTTGTTTTTGCAGTCTATGGTTCATTTAATATCCTTCACTTAACATCATATTTTAAAACCATCAATTCTCCTTTAATCTTTCTTACTTATTGTTCAAATTTTGTATGCAAAGGAGGGTTAAATAATGTGTTTGTGCACAATTTTTACCAGATATGCAAAGCTATTCTGCAGTGAGTCTGTCAGTGTGTTTGAGAGTTCTAATTCCTCCACACCTTTGCTAATCCTTGAAATTACTACACTTTTAAAATACTCCCAGTCTGGTGAGCAACCATACCTCCAAGTGTTTTCCATTTGTATTTATTTTATTATTGAGATTGAATTAAAAAATAATTTATACTTCATTTGAATATATTTAAAAATGTAGTTTCTTCTCCATAAGGATTATATAGTTCTTGTCATTTTCCTATTGAAATGCATTTTCTTTATTAATTTTTGGGACTTGATTATATATCATTGATATAAATCCCTTTTGTTATAAAAGTTACAACTATCTTTTCCAAATTTACAAGTTACATTTTTAGTTTCTCTGTCCTTTAAAGAACAGACATTCCTATTTTAGTATAGTTAAATTTATCAAACTTACTCTTGCTGTTTGTATTCTCTGTGCCTTCCTTAAGTCCATCTTTATTCCAAGGACATAAAGAAAGTCCCCATGCTATTTTCTAGAAGTTATAAAAGGACACTTCAAAAAATTCTTGGGAAAAAAATGGAATGAAAAGATAATGAACAATTTACACACACTTTCAAGATCCTGTAGTGAAGTGAAATCAATTATTTATGGCTCTCCTATCCATTTCTCTATAACTCCCACCAAATGATTCAGTGAGATCATCCAAATATGTAGAGGATTCTAACTCAAGGGTCAGTCAGTTTCGCCATTCCTCTGCGTATAAGACAGCCTTCTCAGAGGCAGGCGAGGGCACAGCATGGGACCACAAGACAGCAGGGGAACAGACCACGCGGCAGGGAGATAGGGCGGCCAGCGGAACAAGGGAGAGGCCAAAGGGCCATAAGACTGCTGGCTGAGGACCTGCTAGACCTGTGACTGCTTGAGAAGAGGTGCTGCTGTGGACCAACGATTGTATCCTGAATGTGTTTGGATCTTGACTTGTGGTAACCTGTTAACTTCCCTAATAACCCATTATGAGCCTGAGCAATGTCAGTTCTGGGTGGCCACTGCAACGTCTGCAGCGAAACTCAGCGCCCTCAGAGGATGGTAGGGTAAACGAAGGATGGATGGTGGGAGGATGTCTGACCTCTGCCTGGGGCAATAGGTCTTGGGCTGGTTTGGGATTGAATTTTCCTTCTCTCTATTGAAGTCGGAGGAAGTCAGATGTGGTCCCATACCACTCCTTCAGGCCCCTTCATATTTACTTTTGCCTTTAATAGTTAAGTCTAAATTTACCTAGACTCGATTTTAGGTAAGAATCCAATTTCTATTTTTTCTATATTCATTTCTGGTGTTGTTTTAGTATCCACTAGGGCAAGATTTACACAACTGACAACCCCTGCCCTTCATTCTTCAGAACGATTACATTCTTGGCATTTTGTTCTTCCACATATATTTTAGAATCGGCTTGTCAAGTTTCAGAAAAAGTTAAGTCTTCAGGTATTTTCATTATAATTTCACTGTCATTGATATATTTAGAGAAATTTAACACCCTTATACTGTTGCATTTTCCTATTTAAGAATCCATGTGCATTCATAAGATCCTCTTCTATTTTCATGTTGCTGCAATGTTATTATCACCGTTTTTTCATTTCTATTATTTATTTGCCCCTTCACCTCATTTTTCATTACTATTACAACATTTATCTACTTTGTTGTTTTAAAGAACCACATTTTGGCTTTGTTGCTTATATTTGTTGTAGACTTATTCTCGATCTTCATAGCTTCCTTTTCCCCGGTACTTTGTGCTCCTGTTGTTAGGTGGGGCTGACTTGGTCCTGCCCCCTAGCAGCCCTGTGGGCAACGGAACAAACCCCGCCCAGTCCCACACCATCTTTATAACTGTTGCCAAGTTTGAGTCCACTAGTGCAGTCACTGTGTCCTTCTATTACACGGAGGATTTTCTTTTCTTTTGCTGACCCTGTAATTTACGAAGCATGATGGCGTTCTCCAGGAACTCCTGCTAACAGGCTCACATACTTGAGACAGAGTTTTGCTACCTTTGCTTCTCAAGAGAATTGTGGCTGTATTTCCAAAATTTGTTCGTTCATGCAGTACGTGATGTATTTAATAGTCTTCACCAACACCATAGTTTATAGGCATCAGTTCTTCAGTCTTTCTTACTCCCTCTCTAACTTACGTACAGGAGGTCATTAAATACCATGGCTTGGATCAAGGATTACCTGAGGCCTCAAGGTGATCTCTTTGCTTTATTCACACTTGACAAAGGTCTGGTGGAGCAGATTTGCCCGATGGCATATGCTGTTTGACTGCTTGACTGCTGCTTCCATGGGTCAATTATGGATCCATCATGGAGTCTTGACAACTCCACTCTTCTCTGTTTACCACGGTGCAGCTTATTGATTCAGTTGTGAGGACTTTCGTTTTCTTTATGTTGAGGTGTAATCCACAGTGAAGGCTGTAGTCTTTGATCTCCATCAGTCAGCGCTCCAAGTCCTTGGTGCTTGCTGCGCATTGTGCATTGTTAATAGTGTTTCTCTCAGTCCGGATGCTGCACATTCTTTATATAAGCAGTTTCCAAGAGTGTCTGGTCAGCATACAAATTGAAAATATGTGGTGAAAGGATATATACTTTCTGATTTCCAACAGTGTAATATCTCCTTGTTCTGTTTGGATGCCTGCCTCTGGGTCTATGTATAGGTTTTGCATGAGTGCAAGTAAGTGTTCTGGAATTCTTATGCTTTGCCTGCTCTCCTTATCTTTTTACAATCCACAGAGTAAAGTGTTTTACATAGCCAATAAAGCACGATAAACATCTTTATGGTATTCTCTACTTTCACCCAAGATTCATCTGATACCAGCAATGATAACTCTTCATCACATCCTCTTTTATGTCTAGAGTGAATTTACAGAACTTTCCTGTTGATGTACTGCTGCAACAGTCTTTTAATTATATTCGTCAAAATTTTACTTGCATGTGATATTAATTATATATTTTAAAACAATTTTCACATCCTACTGGATCACTTTTTTCTAGAATGAGTTCAAATCTAAGTCTCTTCCAACCAGTTAGTCGGGTAGCTGTCTTCCAAATTTCTTGGCACAGATGAGTGTGCAAGACCGTGCTGCAACTGTTGGTTGAAACCTTTCAATTGGTCTTCTGTCAATCAATGGAGCCTGATTTCCGCTGGTGTCTGCAGTGCAGTGTGGACTTCCACCTTCCATACCATCAGGTTCTTGATCCTATGCTACCGCCTAAAATCATGAAATGTCAGCCCGCTCTTCTTCGTAGAATGATTTAGTATATCCCTCCCATTATCTCTGCTCTTTTCTGTAGTGCTCAAATTTGACACACAGAATTCTTCAACACTGCTACTTGAGACTTTACTTTTTCTTCCCTTCAGCTCATTGAGCTTCAGAAATACTGAGTGTAAGTTTTCTTTTGGTAACTCCACAAGATTACCCCTACTCCCCGACCCTACCTTCTGTTATAATACTTTGCTTTGTCATTTTGAGCTGCTTTTTAGTTATTCTGTTCAACTCTTTTACTTTATTACTTCTCCCATTCAGTTGGCTACTCTGTGTTCAAAAGCAAATGTCAGTGTCTTTCCTGACATTCATTTTGGTCTTTTTCCTTTCCGGCCTTTTTAATGGCCTTTTGCTTTGTTCATGAATGATGTTCTTGATGTCATGCCCGGACTTTTCTGGTCTTTGTTCAATTTGTCACATTTATTCCTATGATAGTCTCTAAATTATGGTCGGACATACTCAAGGCTGTACTTTGGCTCTTGTGGACTTGTTTTGATTTTCTTCAGCTTGAACTTGAATTTGCATCTGAGCAATTGGTGGTGTGTTTTGCAGAGGATTCCTGGCCTTATTCTGATTGATGATATTGAGGTTCTCCATCATTTTCCCACAGATGTAATTGACTTGATTCCTTTGTATTCCAGGCAGGGAGGTCCTGTGCCTCGTTACTGTTTCAGAAACTCAAATTCACGGACACTGAGTTGGTGTTGACACATAGTGATCCTACTGGGCAAGCAAGGTAGGAGTTGAGTTTCTGAGGCTACAACTCTTTTCGGGAGTGGAGGGCCCTGTCTTTCTCCCGCTGGAGCTGCTAAGGTTCTGAAACCACTGAAATGGAATTTATAGGCCAACATGCAACCACTATGTCACCAGGGCTCCTGGTCACTGTTTGGGTTGCTGAAAAATGGCATTTGCAATGAATAAATCATGGGTCTTGCAAAATTCTATCATGTGATTTCTGGAGTCATTTCCGTCTCCAAGGCCATATTTTCTAACTGCTCATCATTCTTTGTTTTCAACTTTGGCATTCCAATCACCGATGAATATCAATGTATTCTGATTGCATGTGTGCTTGATCAAATTCTGTAGATGTTGGTAAAAATTTTCAATTTCTTAATTTTTGACATGAATGGTTGGTGTGCATATCTGAATTCCTTTACTATTCCCATTAGTTTACAAGGGCTTATTCTGTTCTCATTTGATCATCTGGAGGACATGGTAAACCTAAGGAACATCGAATCAATACTTTAATTGTTGACTGATAGTCTGCATACAGGAAAGGAGTGCACAGTCCAGTTTTATTCCTTTGTCCCCTGAGAACCTGCATTATACAAGTTTTATTTTGTACATGTTTATGTGGATAGTATAGGGAGAATGAGCAGAATAACCTGGGTTAGTTGTTGTGATATTTTTATGTATCAACTTGGTTTCCATAGATCAACTTCTCATTGTTTGGTCAAAGTTTTTGCTATGAACATATTTGCATGTGATTAGAATTTACAGTACACTGACTTTAAATACATCAGATTATCCTTCATAGGTAGGTAGGCCTCCTCCGGTCAGTTGAAGACCTTAAGAGCAAAAAACCCGAGGTTTCCAAGGGAGAAGGAATTCTGCCTTGAGCATCTAACAAAACATCTTTCCAGAGCTCCCAGCCCACCACCTGGTCTACAGACTTCAGATTCAAGAGTTCCGAGTTTCCAGTCTGTAAAATTCCTACATCCGACCACTCTTGACCACCATGTGCTTTCTCTTTGTTCCTCTGGGCTGTATTCTGGATGACTCTGCTAAATCAATTTTCAAGCTCACCAGTATTCTTTTCAGCTGTCTCTAATCTGGTTAATGCATTGAATCTGCAATTCCAATTTTTACATCCCTCATCTTTAAAAGTTCTATTGCCTTATTTTAAAAATCTGTTTAGTCATCTTTATAGGATCTTATCTCTTCTTTTCTGTTCCTTTAAATACATTATCCTGAAGCATATGTACATGAACATACATACATAGACACACACACATAGTTATCTTAGTTCTCATAATGCCGTATTTATAGGTCTGGCTATTCTCTGTTGTTTCCCTGGCTTTCATTTCTGGAGACGGTTTGTGTGCTGAGGGGATTTCTGAGAGTTATCCAGGGTTGTTTTCATATTTACATTGACATTGGCAACCGTTAGAAGGAAGCCTTACTCAACTCTTTCTATCCTTTCCCAATGTTATTAAAAATCATTTTCCCAGTGGATAAAAACCATGGCTAGGAGTATCTGCCATCATCTTCATCAGCAAGGCCAGGACTGGACTAGTCTCACTTTGGAGGCTATGAAGTCAGAATGTGAGAAATATATGTAGCTGAAATTCTTAACTAATTAAAAAAAATTTTTTTTACCATGTACGTCTTGGTAAACTTAAGGATTTAAATTTTGTTGAGCATTCACCTATGTCAAGAAAGAGTGTCTCTTCTGTAATTTGGTTTTGCCTGTACTATAAATCCTTAACAATTAAAATTGCATGGTTATTGCTTTTTTTTCAGTCATGTCATGCAAGATGGCTTGAGAAGCACCTACATGCAATCATCCCCATGCACAAACCTGTGAGGATCGTCCGGATCACAGTTAGGAAGAAACTGAGTGATGGCCTCTGCCACTTCTTCATTTGACAAAACGTCCCAGAGTCCATCAGTGGCCAAGATGAGCACATCATCTGCTCCATGCTCATATTCGGAGAGATCATAGATTCGTACCTAAAACAGAACAGCAACACCCCTGCTTAGGAAGTTGTGAGCACGCCGTCCAGTCCCCATATATCACGAAATTATTCCCTCTAAGAAACTGGCTTCTGACTCACCGTCCTTTTTCCTGCTCAATCCAGGGGTTTTCAGGTATGCACTGTAGTATACTTAACAATGTACCATACTTTGTAGACCGTTGTAGTGTCCATGTGTCATCATTGACAAGACTTATTAAAAAAGGAATTCCTGAGGTGTTGCTGGGTCGATGACAATGACTTTGACTTGTGCTAGCCAAAAGAATGGCAAGAGTTTTGATTCCTTTGAACATTAATTCAGCAAGCGCTTAGAAAGGACTTGTTTGCATCCAATGCTGTATGAACAACAATGGATACACGAGTTCCCTGCTCACAAGGAGCCTTCAATATACGTAGAAAGATGAGGCTGGTACAGGGTTCTTAGCAGCTGTTCGACATGCATTTTCCACCCCCTGTGGCCCTCAAGAGACATACTTTATTTAAGACTCAGTTGAAATACCTCTTGGCTTGTGGAACTAGACACATGTAAAGACAGGACTCTGAAGCTGCAGCTTGGTCAAATTACCAGAACACATGCTCAGACTGAATCTCCTAGGTGTGTCTTGGCAACTGTTAAGTCTTTCCTCATCTCTAATACCTTGAATGAATTGGATGTCTCAATAGCCAACTAAGCTCTTTGAAAAGAACAGGGCAACCTTGGGAAAAGGATGAAGTAAGAAGAGAATTCAAGCCTCATTTGGGTTTGGTCACACCTCTCTGTTGACCCTCCTTGGCTGGTGATGGCATGTCATTGCTGCTCCCTATTACTTTTGGCAGAGTTGAGATATCAGATTCAGTCCCTGTCTATACCACTCTTAAGTGGAAGACAAAAGCAGGACAATCTCACTCACGTTCCAGCCTCTTCATACTCCCCCTGCCCCAATACCCGCAACACCCCCTCCCCACACCATTCCTCCATCCTGTTTTCCAAAAGCAAGTCCAAACGATAGCTGTAACTCTACAGGGAGAAGACAGCAAAGCAGGGCTAGCCAGCCATCACTGCTCTGGCTCAGACACAAAGAAAATGCGATTCTAAGAGGGCTTAAAAAAGTGCTCAAATCCAGGGCTTTAAAAGCCCAGCTTCTCATGTTTAGAAAGGTCTGCACAGGCCACGGAAGTCCTGAGGAGGGGCTGGTGCTGTGGTCTAACAGCCAGCACTGAGCAGCAGGACACAAGTCCCCAACAACTCAAGGAGAAACATGCTCAGATTAAAGGCAGCCTTCTCGTGCCAGGCCTCAGTGGCCAGTGCACTAGAGATGCTAACAATTAGCTAATGGCCCAGCGCCTGAACAACCCTTAGGGGAAAAGCATTCCGGGGTATATTGGACTGGCTTTTAACGTCCTTTTCTGAAAAGCCATATTAATTTAAGAATTTAAGGATAAGCTTACATTCTGTAGAAGACCCAGTGCCTTACCAGCCAAATTAAAACAGGAAGGGGAAACAAGGTTTACAGCAGGCTGGAAAGGTCCAGATGCCAGCTTTCTCTACTCAGGCTACAGAGCTAATGGGGTCTGGTTTGCATGCTACCAGAAGCAAATATTAATGTGCTTAAAAATCACCTGGAGGATCTGACTAAAATTCAGCTTCTGCTTTTCCAAACATGTCATTGTTGTTAGCTATTACCCACTTAGTCCCCACGTCATGATAACACCATGCCCAATAGCACTGCATGCTGCCCAGTGCTTGCTATCCCCACGGTCAGTTGCAGATCAGATTGTCATACATCATAGTGTTGTTGTTTTTTTGGGTGCGGGGGGGGGCTAGTTTTTAGAAGTAGATGGCCAGGCCTTTCTTCCTAGCCCATCCTATTCTGGAAGCTCTGCTGAAACCTGTTCAGCAACATATAGATGGTGGCTGTGCATAAGGTACGTTATCTGGAATCAAACCTGGATTGGTTAAACAAAACAACCCCAAACTCACTGTTTCTGACTTGATTTCGAGTCACAGTGATCCTACATGGGGTTCCTGGGACTGTCCATCTCTATGGGAACAGACAGCCTCGTTTATCACGAGAGCAGCTGGTGGACTCCAACTGTCGACCTTGTGGTTAGCAGCCCGACATGGAACGTGCTATGCCACCAGAGTTCCTTCTTACATGGACTCTCTGCCATCAAGTCAAAGCTGACTCATAATGACCCTGCAGGATAGACTAGAACCTCTGTGAGTTTCTAAGACTGTAACTCTTTAGAGAAGTATAATGCTTTCTCTGGTGGAGTGGCTGGTGGTTTTGAACTGCTGACCTTGTAGTCAGCAGCCCAATGCATAACCACTATGACACCAGGGCTCATTTGAGTAGGCTATTGAAGATCACTTGTGTGCTTCTACCTTCCAGTGCTGGCTCACTATATAATTTTCAGGGTGTGTGGTAGTTACATAATCTGTTGTCAACTTGAGACTATGAAGAATAAAGCGGTGGAGTTTAGCCTGTCAGTCAGGTCGCAGCTTGATGACCTCATTTGGAGGCACTAAGGAGAGAAAGCTCGCTAGAGGTGGGATCCACACTCCCTGCGAGACATTCCTGTTGACAAGCCACATGGAACTATACTGATGGCAGCCAGAGCCTTGGAGCTGGAGGAGCTATGTGGAGACCCCTGCCAGCACTAAGATGCTCCCACCACCACTGGATCCACAAGACTTTCCACCCACTGGCCTGTGATCTTCCTGCACTCGGCATCACTGCATGTGTTGCTTGAGTCTGAAGAGGAATTTACACACTGGTACTGGACATATGGGCTAATATCGGACTTATGAACTAGGTCTGGACTGGGCTAGGATGTTTTCTTAATGTATAATTACTCTTTATATAAAGCTCTTTCCTATACACCTATGAGTGTCTATGAGTTTGTTTCTCTAATCTACCCAGACTAACACAGGGTGCAATAACTTTGCTGAAGAGACCATTAGCTTCTTGGGGGTGGGGGATGGGGTATGCTATCAGTTGAGTCATGTCCCCCTCAAAAGATATGTTCATAACCTAGGCCATAGAATCTGTGCATGTGATTTATTTGAAAATCAGGTTTTTGCAAATGTCCTATGATGAGGCCATACTGGCCTAGGAAAAACCTGAATCCAGCAGCATGTCTATTTAAAAGAAAAAGGAAAGGGACACTTGGACACACAGACCCAGAGACATGCAGAGAGCATAGCATCGTGTGAAGATGGAGGCAAGGACAAGAACCAAGTGTCTACAAAGGTCTTCTGAGGATTTCTGGCACCCATTAGTCACTAGGACAGGGGTGTGGGGCAGATTAGTACCCAGAGCGTTCAGATGCAGTAAGGTCCTGTTAGCACCTTGATTTCAAATGTCTAGCCTCCAGAACTGTGGCAGAATAGTTCTTATTTTATAAAGACACCCTATTGCAGCAGCCCTAGGCAACAAATCCAGGGCACAGCTACAACAATGTCTGTGGTAACTCGAGTTTGTGTGTGAGTCCGGGTAGACTAGAGAAACAAATTCATAGACACTCATATGTATATCAGAAATAGGTTTATATACAAGAGCAACTGAATGTTGAAAAAATGCCCCAGCCCAGTCCAAATCAAGTCCATAAGTCCAATATTAGCCCATATGTCTGATACCAATCTATAAAGTCCTCTTCAGAATCACGAATTACAGGCAATGATGCCGAATGCAAGAGGATCACAGGCCAGTGGGTTGGAAGTCTTGTGGATCCAGTGGGGTTGTGTCTCTATATGACTTCTCTGGCTCCAGAGGTCTGGTTGTATCACGGTAGGTCCATGTGGCTCCTCCATTTCCCAGGGCATGGGGTCTAGCTGCGTAGTGCCATGTGTCTTGTCAATAGAGCATCTCTCAGGGAGTGAGTAGAGAGAGAGAAGTGTCTCCTGCCTCCAAGGAGGAAATACCACAGTTTCCAGGATTCTCAGGAGGATGCCATGCCCACACAGAGGCCTCATTGGCTATGACCTGATTGACAGACTAGATTCCACCCCTACACTCTTAATCCTCTCAAGTCCCAAACCGACACCAGATTATGTAACTACCACAGCTTCCAAGGTTAAGAAATGTTCAATAAAGAGCAGGCCGGGGTGCGGGGGCAACATGGAGGCAAGGTGGCCTTATCTTAAGCTTGTAGCTCAACGGGAGTGTCCATCTGCTTTCCAGATCCTACTGAACACAAGGTTTCCCTGTCTGAAGATAACATCTAATTAATCTCAGGACCTGCCCTGGGAGTAGGGTGCCAGCAATTCATTGGATGCTTTCTGTGGACCTGACATGTGGAGGGTTGGGATGGTCAAGCCGAGGTTGCCACCGTGCCCGCGACTCAAATGTAAGTCTGACCAACAAAATGGGGGTGTGTGGGTTGACACATACACATGGACCAGACAATGGTACCTTCCCCTTCCATCACCCATAAATCAAATGCTTCCCTCATTCTATTTTCATTTCTCTCTGACGCGCACACAGCTCTCTAATGCGGTTTCATTAGCCAACATGAAAATCCCTTTCAATACCATTTTCCAAGTAATTCTTATGTAAATAATAAAAAGCTGGTCACAACCCTATTCCCTGAGGCACACCCCAATTAACCTCCTTTTAGATTTTTACTGCCACCCTTTGTTTCCTGCCCTTTAGTCAATTTCCAAAGGACTTTGCCAACTTTCCACTTACCACTCGCGTCTCATACATTAACCTGTGATGTAGAACGTTTTGTGGCAATGCTTTCAGAGAAATCGGGCTGCTGTGCATGTCCTCCCTCTGATGCCCATCCTCTGAGGGAACAGCACGTTAAAGGGCTCCAGTGGGCTCCAGAGTCCTGACCTTCGCTCCCCGAATAGGTGTTGGTCCTCTGCAGTCAGACCACACTCACCTAAAGTCTCCCTGATTAAGACTTTAAATAGCTTCATAATGTTCCTGGAAGCTCACATCAAATTTATGGGCTCTGTGGCTCCTCAGGACTCAGACATCTGGAAAAAGGGGAGTGGGGAAGCCCTGGGAGGCTTGCTATAGAAACATCTTTGTCTAAAGCAGTGGTTCTCAACCTGTGGGTCACAACCCCTTTGGGGGTCAAACGACCCTTTCACATGGGTTGCCTAAGACCATTGAAAAACACATAAATATTTCACAATATATAATTACATATTGTTTTGTGGTTAATCACTATGCTTTAATTATGTTTAATATGTTCAATTTGTAGCAATGAAAATACATCCAGTATATCAGATATTTACATTACGATTCATAACAGTAGCAAAATTACAGTTATGAAGTAGCAACAAAGATAATTTGATGGTCGGGGGTCCCCACAACCTGAGGAACTGTATGAAAGGGTCGCGGCCTGAGGAAAGTTGAGACTCACTGGTGGAAAGGGAGCTAGAGCACACCCTTGAAGCTTCCAGTGACTCTCCCCTGTGATCCCATTTGCCAACAAGGGGGTGTCTAAGATCCCTGCAGTTCCCTGGGTAGTGAGAAAGAGGGTGTGTGGAACTCTTGCCTTCATTACATGTTTATTGTGCTATGCACTACTAATCAGAATGCCTGGGAGGTGTAAATGGTTCTGTACAGAACTTCTAACTGTAAAATTAGGAATTAAAGTCCACCCAGAAGCACTTCAGAAGAAAGACCTGGAGCTCTACTTCTGATAAAGTAGCCATTTGGAAGCCCTGTGCGACACAGTTCTACTCTGACACACGTGGGGTCACTATAAAGCAAGATCAACTTGATGGTACCTGGTTAGCTTACTGTGAATACCCAACACATACTACAGCAGCTTCAGAACTGGCCATCTTTTTATCCTTTCCAGTATTCAGTTGCTAAAGGCCAGAGGGCCTGTTCTAAATTTTTCTGCATGACTGGCAATATCTTCCCTAGTGCTAAGCCACAGTAGATTTGCAGGACATAGTTGCGGATAGAAAGAATACATGGGGGAGAAAGAGAGGAAGAAGGAAAAAGAAAATATATAAAATCCATTTAGAACTTGCCTCAGCCCCACCCAATCTCATGGAGACCCAACAGATTACTCTCCTTGGCTCTAAACTCTCCATCTGTGATGTCAGCACCAAACGGGCTGGTATTGAATGGATGGTCAAACTTCTCAGGGGAGCTGCTAACAAGCAGAAAGGAGGGAGCAGTAATAAGTCTGAGGCAAACAAGAGACTTGGCTAATCTATCCTTGAATGAGCCAAGTGCTGACTGTTCTCCCAGAGCCCTTGGCTTCTGAGCCCTTAAAAAGCTGTCCTTAATTCCATCACTGGGAGCCTATTCTACACAGGAGTGTGACCAGCAACTCTTTAATGCAGCACCTGCGCTTAGGGCTTAGCTGCAGGCTGCTGGTTCAGCGTTTGCTATTACATGTCCACATCTTTGCTCATCACGGATGACATTTGGGCAGCATGTTAAGAGCACTCACACTACTATAAGCTGACACTGACTTCTTGAAGCTACTTCTAAAGAGTTTATCATCCAGAAAAATAATAGCTTGGCTTATCAAAGATGCCATATATTTGTGAGTAATTCATTCCCTTAAACAATTAATAACATGACATCTAACAGTCAAGTTAGCCAAAAGCAAAGATGAGACGGCAAGGAGAGAAAGGGAAGCTAGATCAATGGAAACAGAACAAACAATTGGCACAGTAAGAAAGCTGACATGTTGAAAACATTTTAATCAATAGCACAGGATAATTTTCGTTGAAGTTATTTAAGAGGTATCTAATTTTGCTGTGAAAACTTTCACCAAAAACACAACACAATACACCCACTCTGCACTAATTAACATAAGGGGGTTGTAAAAGTAGCTCATTATCTAAAAACTAGTATCATGAGAAAATGGAGGATGATTACATCAGATTACAAAATGGAGGACAGCTACACCATTACATAACTGCTGAATTACTTCACTGTATAACTGCCAAATGACTGATGATTGTTGATGTGGAAAAAGTATATATATATTTTAAACAAAATCCTGTGGTTGTAAATGTGCAGTATCAGATAATCAAATATTCAATAAGTAAGGCATAGGTATATTATTATTATATTTTAAAACACTAATCAAACCTTCCCTCTATGAAAGTCAATAAAATTGTGTGGAAGGGAATTGCAAATTTGAATGCGATATGTATGAAGGGGCTTCAAAAAGTTTGTGGAAACATGGAATAAAAAATTAATAAGAGTTGTTTCATGAACATTTTGGTACTCCTCATATTATTCCTTTGTGGTACTGATCGCAAAGCCAGCTACTTCAAAGTAGGCTACTTGGTGGAACAAAAATGATGAAGTAGGTTTAGAGAATTTGTAATTTTATATTTCCAATTTCAAAAATTGCATTTAAAACAGCAGGGATTCTCCTTACTATCACTGGCAGAAAAACCAAAAGAGGTTCCCTAGGTAAAGGTCACCAATAGCAAAACCAAACACATAAACAAATAAAAATCACACAAACAAACCCAAGCTCTAAACACAATGGCATTGAGTTGACTTCGACTCATCAGTGACCGTGTAGGACAGTGCAGAACTTTTCCACAGAGTTTCCAAGTCTGTAACTCTTTACAGGAGCAGGCAGCCTCATCTTGCTCCAACAGGTGGCTGGTGGGTTTGAACTGCTAACTTTGTGATTTTCAGGCCAATACTTAATTCAGTGTGCCACCAGGGCTGCCAATAGGTGGTAGAAAATAACAGGGGTATGAAATCACGTCCACTCTACCCTCTGTTGCCAACACAAACGTCCAACCCACAGAACTT
>NW_022103898.1:70469843-70471069 GCF_000313985.2 Echinops telfairi | reverse complement strand
GGGTGGGGGGTGTTTCCAAGAGTAGAAAGCCCAGTCTTTCTCCCGAAGAATCGGTGGTGGTTTCAAACTGCCAATCATGAGATTGCAGCCCAATGCATAACCACTACACCACCAGGGTCAATCCAACAGAATATGTAAATTATCAAACAATATAATTAATATCACATGCAAGAACGTCTTGCTGAAGATAATTGAAAAACCGTTGTAGCAATGCACCAACAGAGAGCTGCCAGAAATTCAAGCAGGATTCAGAAGAGGATGTGGAACTAAGGATATAATTGCTGATGTCAATTGCTCTTGGTTGAAAGCAGAGAACACCAGGAAGATATTTATCTGTGCTTCATTGACTATTCAGAGGGATTCAACCGTGTGGATCATAATAAACTACGGATAATGTAGAGAAGAATGGGTATTCCCATACACTCCATTGTGCTCCTGTGGAGCTGTACATAGACCAAGAAGTAGTGGATGGAACAGAACAAAGGGATGCATTGTTTAAAATCATGAAGGGTATGCATTAAGTTGGTATTCTTTCACTGCACTTATTCCACCTGTATGCTAAACAAATCATCAGAGAAGCTGGACTGTATGAGGAAGAATGCTTCATTAGGATTGGAGAAAGGCTTAATAACACTGTGCGATACACAAGTGACAAAACCTTGCTTGCTGAAAGCTCAGAGAACCAGAAGCATTTTCTGGTGAAGATCAAAGAATATAGTCTTCAGTGTGGATTACAACTCGATGTAAAGAAAACTAGAATCCTCACAATTGGAGCAGTATACCACATTATGATAGATGGAGAAAGGATTGAAGTTGTCAAGAAGTTCATGTTACTTTGATTCATAATCACTGCTTGTGGACCCTGTAGTAGAGAGATCAAGTGGCTTATCATATCACACTGGGCAAATCTGCTGCGCAAGATTTCTTTAAAGTGTTAAAGAGCACAGAGGTCATGCTGAGGACAAAGGTGCGGCTGGCACACACCATGGTATTTTCAAACACCTCATAGAACTAATACTAAATTTGGTTCAGAAAAGCATTTTGTTCATTCCCGTTTCAACATCTATGGTCTACTTTCTGGAGATAGGAGCTGGAAGAGGAGTGATAGTCCTCCTAGGAGGAGGCAGACATCATATGCCTTACATGTGCACAGACCTGCAGGGGCAGGCCTGGGGGCATGAGAGAGGGCTGGTGGGCTGAGATGCTTTCAGTGTTTCAGACTGGCT
>NW_022103898.1:70464966-70466614 GCF_000313985.2 Echinops telfairi | reverse complement strand
GAATCACGTGGTCCAGGACCACATCATGACTGTATCAGAAACCCATTTTAGGATCATAAAACTGAAGTTCCCGAACTCAGTGAAAATGGCTGATGACAGGTCTGTTAGTTTTTAACAGTGGTCTAGGGATTGCATGTTATAGGACTGTCTAGTGAACCTTACTGAAAGTCACCTTCCAAAACGCCCAAACCAAACTCCCTCCATCCAGTCCATTTCGACTCATGGTGACCCTATAGGACAGGGTAGAGCTGCCCTGTGGGTTTTGGAGGCTGTAACTGATGGGAGTAGAAGGCTTTGTCTTTCTGGCACAGAGTGGTTGGTGGTTTTGAACTGCTGATCTTGTGGCTAGCAGCCCAACTCATAACTACTATGGCAACCGAGCTCCTGTAAGAGTCACCCTAGAGTTAATTATTAAATCGTATCTTTTAGGAAGTGAATTCCAAGGATTTGTATTTTTAACAAACTCCCCAAACTATCCTTATATGTTTGAGAGAACCCTGCTATCTAGAATCAGGAGAGTGTGGGTTCTAATTACAAAGACTCAAGTAAGTGGCACATGTCTATCTTGGGAGTTTTTCAGTTTTTTTCATTACAAACCTCATTTGCCCTTAAAAAAAAAGTGTGTAGCTGCAAAACATTATGAATATGCAAATACAATTAATTGACAGCGGGTGATGAGAGAATAACGATCTCCAACAAGAAGATGTTTGACACAAATATACAGGTTGATTAATTTTATGAAAAGTCAAGTTAGCTATTTTGGGTCTGTGTTAGGAGAATTTTCATATTCTAGTTAAATTCAAAGTCACTGGCCAAATGGAAACCTTCATGTAAATGAAGCATAGGCTTACATGAGTGATTTTACTATTTGACTCAAGAGCTAGAGAAAGACAGGCAGACCAAGTCATGAAGTCATCTACCTAAGGGTGGCACCCAAAGGAACCTGAATAAAAAGAATATAAAGTTGATTCAGAAGTAAACTTAGGTGCGAATGAGAATGTGTATTAAGAATGAGAAATCACAATAGATTACTGCAGTCTTGAAGAGTGAGGTCCCATTTTTGAGAAATGTTTACATAGAAGTGTTTCCTAAATTGCAACCTTCCTTCTCCTCTCCATCTGGAACATTCTAAATCTCCCAGCAACAAACAACACTCACAGGGACTGACCCAAAGGAAGCACTCTGTTGCGTGAGCTTCATTTGTGTCCTTGTAAATCCACTTCCACTGCAACCTGGATTTTCTTTCTTTAATTAACTGCTAAAGAGCTAATCATCAATTTATATTCGTTTGCACTGGAGGAATAAATGATTATTACTTTACTCTTAAGCTCCCTCAGAAGGAAGCGTCCTTCTACACCGACAGGCAGTGGGAGGGAAGCTCAAGATGGTGGTCATCCACCCGATCCTCTTCTCAGAAGCATGCTGCTTCTCACAGTCAGAAGTGGAGTCGAGGTCCCCTCTCTTCAAGTACGGGCTGGCCTTGTGAGCTCCTGGATGAATAGCACGTGGCAGAAATAACATTCAGAAATTTCTGACACTAGTGTTTGGAAAAGACTCTGTTTCTGCCTGGGCTTGTTGAATTACTTGCTTTTGTGATGCTTTCTCTCAAATTCCGGTTGCCAGGCTAGGAGAAGACAAAAGTGCACCT
>NW_022103898.1:70461803-70463873 GCF_000313985.2 Echinops telfairi | reverse complement strand
CAATCGTGATGGGAGTAGAGAGCCTCAGGTTCGAATGCCTGCCTGACCTTCGGGGAGTAGCCCAACACAAAACTCACTATGCTACCACAGTTCCTCTTCCAAATTCAGGCACCTCCTATGGAGAATTTTCTTTCAGTCTAGATCCACTCTTTCTTTTTCCAGTTCTATTATTTTCTTGTCTTCTTGAGAGGACAGAGCTCTCTCTCCTTCCTTCAGATCCCCCTTGCCCTTTAGGAAGCAGGAACCACAAGGTTTTATGGGTGATCATTCTTTGGCTAGTCTCATCCACCCAATGGCCAAGAATTCTGCTTTCTTGAGGGGATGTTCCTCGGCGCTTTAATGAAGAGACGCTACTGGACTGATGGTTCCTATGGAAAGAGCCAGTAAAAAAAAAGATTGTGGTTTTGGTAGCCGAGGGAGAGTAAGCTAGGCTCTAATAGTTAGTATACCAGGTTTTGAACTTAGGGTTTTACATGGGTCATTTGTTTTTTAAAACAGCCCTATTGCTCCCTTTTTGCTGAAGAGGAAATTAAGATTTAGGTAAAGGAGCTTTCTCAAGGTCAGCAGCTGGTAAGTGAATATACAGTTTGAAGTCAAGACTAGTTCCAAATCCAGGTTTTTAATCACTGCCCTACACTGTTTCCTACATTGTTTTGTTTGTTTTTGAGAGGGCTAGAAAATGAAAAACAAAAATAAACCTTTGAAAACATTTTTCTCATTTACTACCCAAAGATAATTACTGTTACTGTTCGAGAAAACTTCAAGACTTTTAGCTATCATATAAGTTTTTAACCTACTTATGAACATATTGTTTGTTTATATAATCATGAGCTTTGTTTCATTTAATACAACATACGCTATGCCATTATGCAGCACTATTTTTTAATTGATTAGTCACATTATTGAATGTGACTACTGTCCTATGATAAGAGGAGAAGAGCCACAGTGAAGGATACAGATGAGAGACAGGTATGTGAAGATGAAGGCAGAGACTCAAATGATGTCTCTGTAAACAAAGGGTTTTGAGGAGCCGCCTGAGTCTAAGAAGCAAAGAAGAATCTTCGCCTCGAGCCTTCCAAGAGAGGCTTGTCCTGCCAGTACCTTGATTTCTAACCTCCAGATGGGGGACAGTGCATTTCTGTTGGTGTGTGGCAGCCTAGGAAACTGGTGATGGCACAAAGGACAACACAACACGCTCCTTCCCGAATGAGCTTTTAGCTTGGGGCACAGAAAGTCAACTGAGAATAACATGGTGAACAATGTAATTGTGAGATCTTTAAAATGGCTCATTTCCACCCCCCACCCCCATGGAAAACAAGTTGATCCCAAACAATAAAACCAACACTGAGGATCTCTAAGAATAAAGCCTTGCAGAAAAGAGTGAGAAAGACCAATGTTTGCTGCTGATTATTCTGAACCACACACCAGCTGGTGCCAGCAATTTCACAGATGTTCTCATTTATGAGTATTTTCTCCAACAACCTGTCCATATAGGCATGTTTATCCCACGTCCAGGAAGAAGAAGAAAGAACAAATCACTCACTCACTGCCATTGAGTTGAGTTCTACTTATAGTGACCCTATAGAATAAGGTAGAACTGCCTCTGTGGGTTTCCAAGACTGGAAATCTTTACAAGACCAGAAAGCCCTATTTTTCTCCCAAGGAGTGATTGGCGGGTTCAAACTGCTGACCTCATGGTTAGCAGCCTAATGCATAACCCATTATGCTGCCAGAGATCCTCAGGAAGAGGAAAGGTGAGGTTAAAGAATCTGTGCTGGTAATGTTGATCCTGGGCTTAGATGCAGATATGCAGTACAGAGTCTTTGTTCTTTTAAAGAAGGCTGCTTTAGAGGGCAGGGTTTGAAAAAATTATCTAGATAAAACTGAGAATGAGCTGAATGAATGGTCTGGAGTTGAAAAAACAGCTGGCAGGAATCTTTAAAACCAAGGACAGGAAAAACAGACTGCGAGAAAGGTGGGCTTCTTGTGGTTCGGTCTGGTTGGGGAAAGGCGGAGGGAACAGCTCTGAGCTGAAGAGGGAGTTGGCTTCGTTCGACGGTCCCCAAACAG
>NW_022103898.1:70459546-70460990 GCF_000313985.2 Echinops telfairi | reverse complement strand
AGGGAGGCTTAGCAAACCTGGCGGCTGCTCTTTGGTTTGGCACACTCCAGATTTTTCCAGCGCCTTGTGTTCAGTAAAACCGAAAATGTGTTTGGCTAGAAATCCTTCTCTAATTTTTAAACCCCTGTGCATTTTTTACATAAATCTGATCCACATGTTCTTGATTTATTTATATTGAACTCATCAAATCAAATTAGGAGCTACAATGATGAATGGGAACAATGCTGATTTCCAAGAAGATTTTAGACCCTTTTTTCTTAGAATGAAATTACATCCCTTCCTGCGCCACCCCCCACCCCCCAAACAGTCAGACAGAGCCTGGTTTGAAAGTAGGACTCCAATGTGAACTAATGATCCGAGCTTGGCAAAGGAACAGGCAGAGCGGGGAATGTTCTTAGGAAGTCACAGTCACAAAGCCAGGGTAGGTGTGTGGGGGGTGTGGGAATGAAGACCGGAGGGAGTAATTCTTCATCAGAGGGTTTAAATAAATGAGCTTGGCTTTCTGGGTTACTAACAGACACCCCCCACCCCCTTTCCTTTAGATACGGTTTTATCACTACCACAGAGGAAAGGGGGGAGGTCCTGTCCCCAAGAGGAGGGTGCTTTCCCTGGGCCTGTCTTTCTTCTCCCATCCTCCTCCCAGGGTAGCCAATTCAAGCCGGCGGGCCTCTTCCCGCTTCTCTCCTGTCCCTGCCTGGCTTTGGGCAAGGCTCCTCCATCTGGAAGCAGTTAAGTGTACAATGATTGTACTCTTGTGCAAGAGAAGCTTGGGGTATACACTCCATCTCTATTAAGCTAAATTATAGGTGTACTATCTCTTTCTTCACACAACTCTGTCTGGTCTTGCTTTGCAAGCACATACATGCCTATTACTGTCTTCCCCAAATGCCTTTTCTAATACACCATCATCTTCTGCAATTTCAGGCTGAGGCTGGCGATGTCTCCTTAAGAAGCTGTGGCCACCGAGGTCACAGAAGGGCCTCTTCCTCGCCTTTTGAGTCTGGACTCAGTGGGCCCCTTCCACTTGGTCCAAAGACATTTTTGTGAACTCAGCTTCTCTCTCCCACAGGCTCCGAGCTAATTAGAGAGACCCTGGTACACAGACACAGCTGCTACTTAATAGTTGTACAAGTACTGACCCGGGGAAGTTAATTCATTCATTTCCCTAGGTTTCAATTTCCCAATTTCCAAAAATTGGTATAAGAGCCACATTTATCTCCCTGAGTTGTAAAGATAAAATAAGATGCTATGCGTAATAACCCAAGACTGTTGTCTGACCCATACTATTTAATGAATGTTTGTTGGTACTGTTTTTATTAGAAAAACTTCCACACCTTATTCAATTGCATAACTAAACAATTTTCCAGAAGTTGCCAGTTATCTTCTAAACCTTTCCCTGCTCCCCGGCGTTTTAATGCACTCTAATGCACTCCCCTGCAAGTCC
>NW_022103898.1:70450031-70456019 GCF_000313985.2 Echinops telfairi | reverse complement strand
GTTGAGAACCACTGCCTTAAAGGTAAGGGTGGCAAGACTTTGACATGTCATCAGGACAGAACGATTGATAGCGCAGAACATTATGTTTGGCAAAGTAGAAGTTCAGTGACGCTGAGGAACAGCCTCAGTAGATGGATGGATTGACACGGTGACCTCAACAGTGGGCACCCACACAGCAAAGATCAGGGAGACACTGCAGAACCTCGCAGTGTCTCCGTCTGCTAGTACACTAGGTCATCCTGAATCCGTGAGGACTCACGGCAGATGACGACAGCAGCCAAATCCAACTGAGGAGCTATCATTCTCCTGCAAGTCAAACGGACCCATCCTCATTTTACAAAAGATGTGAACGCGTGCATGGGGTGGGATGGGGTAGGGGGCGGAGGGGAGACGGTTTCTGCTTGCTTCGGAGGAGGAAACTGGTTAATCAGTGTTTCCAAGACTCCTAGAGGCTTGAGGTATTTTACCAGTCTTTCTGGCAAAGTCCTTTTGCCACCACTGATCTGTCAGTTTATCACACTGTGGTAGCTTGTGTTGCTGTGATGCTGGAAACTATGTCACTGGTATTTCAAATGCCAGCTAGGTCACCCAAAGTGACCAGGTTTCAGCAGAGCTTCCAGATGAAGAAGGAATCGGCTGTCCACTTCGGAGGAAGTAGCCGCAGAAAGTCTTCTGGACCGAATTGGAACATTGTCAGACACTGCAAACCTCATGAAAACAGTGTTGTCAGAGCCAGTGCCAGAGGGTGAGCTCCTCACATGGAAGGCGTTCAAAGTACGACGGCCACAGTGGCTCCGGCGACAGACTCAAACAAGAGAACAATTTGCAAGATTGACCCAGGACCCGGCAGTGTTTCGTTCTTTTGTACACAGGGTCACTATGAGTCGGAACCAACCTAACAGAACCTAACATTTGCGAGGTAGACCGATCTACATTTAACATATCTGAATGATCCCTCTCTTCTTGGGGAGAAAGTATAAGTCCGTGTGCCCAGATGCAAACCCTGAGCTCCATGAAGTATAAAGCAAAGAGCCGGCAACGTCTGACGCACATTTTCTTCTGCTCAGGATTAGCCTCAGCCTCAGTAATTCACAGGCCTTCACAGTGACCAGATTAGTGGCATGGGCGCTTTGCCAGCTTCTGGGGAGATCTCAGACACATTCGACAGTAATGGCCCTGACCTTCATGCAGAATTGGCATGAAGGTTGACAGGGAGGACATTCTAGGCCCTCAACAAATTACTATTTCTATCAAGGCTAACTTGCCTGAAGTCCTGTGTATCCGGAAATTTGGATCTGTTATGCATCCTATTTAGTAGAGCTGTCTCCCCCAGTGGCCTTTTTGACCCCTTGTATTTAGATGCGTTGTGGTGCCAGCCCTAGCTCAAAAGGACTCTGACAGGACTGCCCCTCACAGCGCTGCTAAAGAGGCAGGCTAAGGGGCTAACTGTGCCATGGACGATTCTAGAGTAGACACATCATCTGAAGGGAAAACCTACAGGCTAAGAAGTCACGTGTGACCTGATTAAAAGGCGAGTTGAGCTAGTAAGGCTCCTGTCTGGGAATCTGGCACTGGGGGAGGGAGAAACCAGGCTGGCTGGCAGCACAGGCATCTGGAATGCGTCTGCTCCTATTAACGGTGGAGCATCCTCAAATTGGCTGACAGATTCCTGCTGCTGAGGTCCTCCAGGGCTGCCTCTGCTTCAGAACACCTCTCCCAAGAAGCCTGACGGTTCAAAGTTTGTGCTCATGGACACGGAAACATGTCTTCTAAAATAATGAACACAAATACTTGCTCTTTTTTTTTTAGTCTGCTCCTGTTTTCTCCAATGAAAAAGAGGTACTCACTAACACATCTATCTTTGGGAAAAACTTGCAGGCAAAGAACCATGTATAAACTTTCTGGGCATTTCTATGGCCTGGCATTGCTGTAACAGTTCATTATAGAGTCTGGCGGATGTCCATGGTTTCTACTCACCTTCCATGTCTTCTTCTCTATAATAGAAAATTAAAAGTCCCATGACAGCATTCTGGCCAATAATATGTAAGCGAATGTTTTGGGGGCAAATAGGCTGGGTCTGCCCCTCCTGCCTTGGATGAAAATCTTATCCTTGGAGCTGTGAATGAGCTTGTAACCATAATGGAAAAGCAGTGAAATACAGAGTTGCCCTGAACATTTGAGGTGCTAAATCAACATTAGAAGCTACATACTTTCAGTCTTCTTGTTATGTGAGCAAAATGCTCACATTTTGCTAAACTGCTGTTAGAATTTTCTATTACTTGGAAACAAAACCTTTTCTAAATAATATACCCTAAAAAGGTACCAGAACTTAATATTGTTTCCTGTGTTGCGAGAATGATGACAATTTCTCTTTCCATCAAATACATGGCCAACTTATTTTTAAATGAATTTTTCTAAAACTCACTGAGTGGTATAAGCTCTATAGGCAATTAAAATCTAACAAGGGGATACAGCAAATACACAAATAAAGAAACTACAAGGCAGAAAACATAAGTGTTGTAATAGAAGGGAAAGACTTCCAGTTGGGGAAGTGAGATATCAGGAAGTTTCCCCAGGAGAAGCATGTGAGTTAAAAGTGGAAAAAAGAGAAATCTGTTTGGAGATGAGCAAGAAGTGTATTCTAGTAGAAGGAACATCAACCAACCAAACCCACTGTCCTCTAGTTTATTCTGACTCATGGCAACCCTCACTACAGCTGCCTCGTCTTTGTAAATCTTCACGGAAGATTTACTGCCTCGTCTTTCTCCTGAAGAATGACCGGTGGGCTTGAACCACTGACCTTGCAGTTAGCAGCCTAATGCTTACCTGGCAGTGCCACCAGGGTTCCTTCAGTAGAAGAACTAGTTTAGCTAAATATGGGGAAGTGAAGGTCAAATACAGGAAGCAGCCAGTTCATTTTGGCTGGTGCAGGAAAACAAAGGTCAGATCGGCAAATCTGGCCAAATGGCAATAAGCCTTGAGCACCAGGTAAAGACATCTGGGTTCTATTCTATAGGCTGTGGGTGTCACGAAAGGTTTTTAACCAGAAGGAGGGCGATTCTTCAGGAAAATTCACTAGATAGCAATGCGCATGCTGGAGAAGCCAGCAGGAGCTGGGCAGGTGTCTAGAAAGGAGGTGATGAGGGTTTGAACCAGGAGAGTCCAGGTGAGAATGCCGGGGGAAGATGAAACAGGCTGAGCGACATCGCAGAACAAGTACTGCAACTTGGCAGCTGTCTGGGTATGGGGTGTATGTCAGGGGAGGAATAATGTGGAAATATTTTATTCTACCAAGTATAGAAAAAATCCTCATGCAGTACCTCTGGAGCTGAAGACAGGAATGGTTTGATATAGATGTTGGAATCATGCACCTTCAAGTCATGGTCCCCAAGTCCTCTGGTCACGCCAATAGTTGCCATTACGCGGGCCTACGAACATAAACAGAAGGTCATCAGAAACAATTCTCCACACCCTGAGAAAAAAATTCCTGTCACAATATAGTTCCCAAGGGCTACATTCTCCAATTGCATGCCCTTCTCTGCTAACGTAGGTGGGTAGCTGGAGCCCAAGGAGGGGAGTAATATTTCTACCAATTATTCTAAGCTTCATGGGCTTCTGTTGTCTCCCTCTTTCTCCCTCTCCAGCTTTATGTCTCTCCTTTGTTTTGTTTTGTTTGTTTATAATTTTTGAGATTGGAAGGGAGGATGTCCAATAAACTAAGGTCAATACATGAGCTACTGGAAGCAGTTCAAGTTCACTCATATAACCTCCATCCATCCATCTCTCCCAGTAGTTACTGAGCACCATCAATGTCTCTAGTTAGGTGATGGCACAAGAAAAAGATGCAGAAGTCAGAAACAGCTCCTCCCTCCCCAAATTCACCTATATTACACTCTATGGCTGGAGACTAGCAACCATTGGCTCTCTCTGTCACCTAGAGACTAGCAACCATTGGCTCTCTCTGTCACCTATCCTGCTAACATCCCCACAAATTCCTTCTGGGACAAAATGCCGCTAGCACTGGGGCTGACACTTCGTCAGCTCTGCACCTTTCTGAATGGCTTCCCAACTGTTGTAATGAAGGAATTGTGCAGTCCATAGGATTATCTTCTGGAGTATTTGGATTTGAGAAGGGGATTCTTATGAGTCGATTTACCCACACATTCCTTGAGTACCTATTATGAACAGACGCCATACACAAATGTATAGGGTCCTGTCCTTACCATAAAGGGACTTGTTCAGGGAGGTAAGAGGCACATGCGTATCTAACTAATGGCATAAGAATATGGTCAAGTACTGAAAGACACAACAGGTCATGTGATTTCAGAGGAGATAAAAACTTTACTGAGGCTTCCTGGAGAAGGCAGCATTAAACTTCGTGCAGGATGGACACAGAGCAATGGAAAGAAAGACACTCTGGATGGAATGAAGCCCAATGGTCTAACTCGTAGATCATCAATCATATATCCAGTGTAGAGTCAAAGTTCAAAGATCTCGGTTTGAACCCTCACTCTACCTATTGCTTGGGTATAAGAGTACTCAAGGGCTATGCAATCAAAGTATCTCGGAGGACCGAGGATGACATAAAAGCTAAAATAAAAAAAACTTGATCTAATAATTATCATCTTCATCCCATTCTCCCCAAAGGGTTGTGAGTTTTGGAGCTGGTTCCAGGTGGCAAGGGTTTGCATTAAAGAAAGCCATGCTGCATTTTTAGAAGGCAAGGGCCAAGGGAGCCTGGTAAAATGCAGACAGATGAGGTACACTCTGGGAGCCTCTGGCCAGGCAGGCTGCAGACAAGCCCCTGCTGGCTAGGAGGCTGGGTGGGCTCTCTCTGATTACAGACGTGTTCCACTCGAAGTGGAGACATCCGGGGGCCATGGGGGCCCTTCTGGATTCTGCCGTGCAATGGCAGTTTCTCTAGCTGGGAAAATCACCGGCCTCTAATTTAATCCAAGGAAATGGGGTGTTCCTACAAGGTATCAAACTGACTTTACAAAGTGTACAAGCATTAAAATTATTTGGTGAGGGGGTGGGTACCCTAGAACTCCTGGGTAGGTGTCTGCTGAGAGGCAAAAGGAAACACCTGCACATGCGCTAGACAGGACCGATGCTCTTCCTCACGTTGCAGTTTCAAAGCTCTCTCAAAACGTCACGTCACGGACTCATCAGACAGGCACAGTGTGCTACTCTGGTCCTGGGCAAGGCCAACCGGAGCGACAGTGGCCTTCGAGAACTCGCGGGTTGCCCATCACAGAGCTGTCAAGGCTTAATGAAGCGAGATGCTTGCGGAACGGATTCTCTGGTGAACTAAACTTTCTGCCCACCTGGAGAAGCCTCTGTTCTTTTAAATCTCATTGCTGGTAATCTTGTAAGAATCTATCGGTGCATTTTCCTGTTGGACTCAGGGGAGTATACGGAACATTCATGGAATCGCTTATTCAGTACCTCTGCATTTATTAGAGGCCTGCTGGCTCTCATATGCCACTGGTCGGCTGGATGGGCAGCAGGGATTAAACGTAACTGATGTTGCTGCACTGACTGAACCCTCTGGATTTGGCTCCTTCGTACGCAGACTCTCGGCCCCACTAAGTACCACAGCTGTCGGTGTGGGGATGGGGCTGAAGGGTACACAGTAGTGGCAGCCTCTGTTCTCGAAGACACACACGTTCCCATTGGGAACAGTGCTCTTCATTGTTGTGATTCTCAACCAGAGAGGGGGAGGCAGAAGGTGACCACCTCCAGGAAAGGGGAAAGCTAATTGACAATTTGATTCCCACGTGGTTCAGATAGATGTACTGTATTTCATTTCCTTCCACTGCAATCACTCCTGGGCTACACTGAGCCCAAACCTAATCCTGGAGGCAAGTGCCCTCGGTGCATTAAACACACACACACACACACACACACACACACACACACACACTCATATGAACACATTCACTAAAACACACACGATGAAGTAAACACATTCACTAACACACACAC
>NW_022103898.1:70432634-70449605 GCF_000313985.2 Echinops telfairi | reverse complement strand
TGCTTCCACGACTGGCGCCGGAAGGCTTGGTTCTGACTGGGGTCCTGGGAGGGGACCAGTCTCCGCCACCTCGGCCAAGGTGCTGGTCGATGTGTGGAGTGCAGGAGCCAGGCTCCCGGACCCGGCACAGCTCATCACAGTGAGGGTCTGGATCTTCTCCCAGGGGTTCAGCCCCTGTGGTGGGAACCTCCACGAATGGGCTGGAGCCCCGGAGTAAGCTGGCCCTGGCTCCAGGTCTGGCCCTGCCCTTCGCCAGCTGTGTGACTTTGCCCGCGGCCTTCTTCCCTCGGCGTCCCAGGCGGCCTCCTCCACTAAATGGACACCACAGGGTCAGCTTGCCTGCTGCCCAACTTGGCAGAAATCAAACCCGGGATCTATGGGTCTTGTTTAAACACTACAAAGAGCTACTGCAGCAGATTGGGAAGGGAGATGTCATTTTACAAAATGGACTTAAGTCCCTTGCGCTCCTCCTCCCGTGGCTGTGCCGTTCCACAGGCCCTCAAGACGGGAGGGCCTGATGGATGAGGGATGTGCTATATCTTTCAAGCTGTCAGAGCTATAACACTGAGTAGCACACACACCACCGTGGGTGCACAGAGAGGCGGCGGGGCACAGCTTTGCCATAGCAGCCCAGGGGAAACAGGTGCCTACCTTCTTGCCTTCTCCATATATAAGGGGGAACTTCAAGTCATCATCCTCAATGGTTTTGTATGCCCTGTAGGAGGATAAAGAACATTTTTTTAAAAGGTGTGCACTCAATTAGTGACCCGCTGCGCTGACACAGGCCACTCGGCATGTTATTTACCTGAGGTCCTGTCCGCTCACCACACTGTCAATCTTCCTTGATATAGATTTACTCTCCCTACAGAATTGTGTGTGTGTGTGTGAGAGTGAGAGCGTGTGTGTGTGTGTGTGTGTGTGTGTGTTACTGAACCAGAAAATACCATGTCTATAAATGCTACAAAAGGGTGAGAATACGCTGGCATATTCACCATTGGCAAGGAGGGGCCATAGGCTTCTGTCCTACCCGCTGAGAGGCAGGGCAGTGATGAGGACCCCAGTGGCAGCAGCCAGTGGGTTCTCATTCTTAGTCCCACACTGTGGGGAAGAGCCGAGTTCAGAGATGGATGGAGTGTGAAACTGCTCCGGGAGCCAGTTCTCACCTTTGGGGGCTGCTTATACCAAAGCCAGTCTTGGATTGAGTGTGCCCGAGAAGGCATATTTAAAGCCCGTTTGACCTCAGTGTGACTGTCAAGGTTGGCAGCAAATTCTTTTTTGTTGTTTCATAAAAGCTTTTAAATGGCCATTTGACACGCAGAAAGAAAATTTAGTTTCTGCTTCAATGGTTCATTCTGGACATGGTTGTCCAGATGTCACTATGTGCACAGCTGAGGCTGGCAAGGTTAAGGGGACAGAGCAAAGGAAGCCTGTTTCTTGAAGCTTTGCTCCCAAGGGAGCAAAAACACAAACCAAACCAGAAACAAACAAACAGACACTTTATCACTAGCTCCATCACTAGCTCCGTCACCCAGGGCCAGTAGCTTCCACTCTCTGGTTCTCAATCTTCTCATCTATAAAATGAGGACTACCAGGCAGGATGTAAAGAGCTTAGCTGGGAGCCTGGCGTTTAGTAAGTGTTCAATGAGTGGGCGCTTTGCTAGTATTTAGTAGATAATGAATATTGGGCATGCCAGTTCCCCTTTTGGGAAGATAACACTGCCTATTCACCACACAGCTGGCCTTCCTTTTGATAGACTTATTATCCCAGTGGAATGGTGTGTGTGTTTCGGGAAACTGGAACCTATCAGGTTTTTACATGCTCAAAGATGGAGAAAATACGTTGGCATACTCATAATTAACAATAAGGACCAGGGGGGTAGGTTTTTGCCCTAAGCATTTAGTTTTTGAGCAACAATGAAGTATTGTTGCTGCAGCAGAAGTGTTAGGTATTAGGAAGACTAAGAGAGGGGGTAAGTCCTGCTGGATGAGGTGCTAAAAGTAAAAGCTACTCTAAAATACTGTCTCCAGTAGGCAAGGAAAGATTCATTCACTGGCCTCTCAGCCTCAGCTATGCCTAAGCAGCTTGGGAATGAATGTACAGGAGCTCTTGATACACCCAAGAATGCACCCCACTTTCCAAAGAGTTCAAGGCCAAAGTTTAAGACATCTTGTCCTTATTTTCCAGGACTTTGCTTGGAGAAGTTGTTCCTTTCCTGGGTTTAGAGGCTCAGTGACATCCTAGCACCAGATGGGCTTGAATTCAACACCACACTCTGTACAGCCTCCGGCAGTAGGTGAGCTGCTCTGGACCTCAGGATCCTCATTCATATTTAGGGCAAGAACACGGTGCTCATTTGTGGGGGGCTGCTGTGAGAATGAAAATGGAATAAATGTGAAGCTCTGATTACCTATTTGACACAATTCCTGGCACACAATGAGGACTCCAGAAATACTAGTTATTGCTTCTGCTGTTAAGTGAGCTTTGAGGTATTCTAGAAATAAACCTGTCGAAAAAGGAACTGTACTATTTGCAGGGACAGTGAATTATTTAATGTGGCTCTTCTAGACACAGACCCCAACTCCCACCAAACCACCTTTTCCAGTGTCGGTGGTTAAGGTGAGAGGACGTACTGATAGGATTCACCTGTGACTGATTGCAAACAGGGTCCACAGGGTTGCCTTCCTGCTGGGTATAAAACGAGCCCTCAGTGAAGGCGCTGGGAACTCTGGGAAGTCGCCACCAGCGAAAGCCGGGAGTGGGGTGCATTCGCAGGGCCCTAAGACCCCTCCCTGCACAGTGAAATTCCTAGATCCAGAGGGCAGCGCTGACACCAGAGGAGCAGCAGCAGAATGCAGGCCGAAGCCTAGAACACAGGTGGACTTCCAGTTCCAGAGAGCAAGTACGTGTTTTTGTGCAGGAGGCTGGCTTGGGAAGTGGGATGTCTCTGGGTGCTTAATTGGGGGAGTTGACCCAGGGAGCTGGGTTCGCAGACCCACAGAATTTGGGGAGGTTGAGCTGAAAGTCTTCTGGTTGGGGCTACAGCTGAGTGAGTGAAATGCCCTTGAGCATATTCATTAGCAGCCCTCAAAGAATTCTGGAAAACTACCCTATCTCGAGCTTGTCTCACTTGCGTTACAACCCATTAACTTCTTTGATAAACGCTGCAATCATTAATATTGCCTGTGAATTCTGTGTAGCCATTGCAACGAATATTAGAACCTAAGTGAAAAGGTAGATAGTGTTTGACAAAACTCACTATTCCCTTACCCTAACTCTGCAAAAGAAACACAAAGTGACTATTGCTACTTTAATGGTTTTATCCTCCTCTGGACTTTTTGAAACACCATGGCACACAGCTGGTGGTCAAATAAAGCTATTATTAGAATACTGGTTGGGTTTAAATGAAGTTTACTCCAATAATTTCGTTTTCCTTCTTGGTTTCCCTAAAACCTACATGCTCCTCATTATTGAAGGGCCTTTGATGAAGCCTCAGATAACACCTGAGAGCTTATGCTAATAAGGCGACTCAGGTGGGCGTAGGCCGGCCAGAAAGAGATAGACCACCTCATGATAAATGACTTCAGGGAGGTGGGCTGATTCAATCAAGAACAACAAAGCCCAATAAAGGCTTTGGACATGGAAGCGCCATGGCTTTCCTGGCCGGCGGGAGGAATGATGCAAGGGAGGGCACTGCATTCTGCAGTTTATGGGCTGTCAGGAGGCCGGCCAGACTGGGCCTTGTTCATCTCTTCATTTGTACCTTTTTGTGTGTGTGTGATAATAAAACTGTAGTCACAAGGATAGCACTTTCCTTGAGTTCCGTGAATTGTTTAACTGAATAATCAAACCTGAAGGAGTAATGGGAGTGAGCAGGTAGGGGGCTAGAGACCTTAGTGGTTATGTGTTGGGCTTCATTCTGCATGGTCGGCAGTTCCAAACCACCAGCAGCTCTTTGGGAGAAAGACTGCTTTCTACTCTGTAATCTCAGAAACCCACAGGGGTTTGCTATGAGCCAGCACTGACGCAATGGGAGTGAGGGACCGGAAGGGAAGACTGTGGACTCGCAACTCACAGCTGGTCTCCCAGGTCTTGGATGGATTTGCCGTCTGGAGGTCTGAATCCTTTAACTTGTGAGGTCTGATCAAGTCTAGGTGGTTAGGTCTGCTGGTGTCAGAACAAAAGTGGGAACGAAGGAAACAGTAGATACTAAATCAATGTGGATGGGTCAAAACAGTTTGGTGTCAAAAGTGAAAAGGGGGAACTTGTTATGGTCTCCCATTGAGCTTGGGGAGTGAATGGCCTGCAGTTTTCAATGGCCCTCAGAGGGCTTAAAAAACAACAACACACTGTCCAGAGCCCATTGCAGAACAGTTAAATCTGAAGCTTGGGGCTGGGCCCCTGGCATCCCAGGTGATTCCGTACCCAGGACTGAGAACAGACCTTTCAGTTCGACACGATGCTGAGAATTTGAATTTCCGCCCCAGATATTCTGGATCAGAATCTACTTTTTTAACAGGGCTCCCCCCAAGTGACCCTCATAGAATTTTTTTTACTGTCCATACAGCTGGATTTAAACTTTTCCAGAAAATGCTATGACAATTCAGATTGGGGAATTTCCAGTTCTAGTCAAAGAGTCTGAAATCAGACTGTTAGTGTCCACCTCTCCTTGGGCAAAACATAGATATTTAATAAGAGCCAGGTTTCTTACTACAGTCCATATTTTGGCTGCAAGCTCAGAGCTATTTTTCTAGCTCAGGGGCCAGTAAACTGGAGACAAGAGTCAATTTTGTGCCTCACAACAATTAAAAAATTATTTGAGAGCCATGAATATATTTTATAAAATACATAAATATATTTGAATATATATCTGAATAAGACCCTTTAAAATGTTCAATTTTACTTCAGGGCCACAAGTACCCACTGAAAGAGCCGCATACGGCTCTTGAGCCATAGTTTGCCGACCCGGGTTCTAGCTCATCCCTTGGCTACATCTTTCTTGGCTTGGGGGAGGTGAGAGGGATAAAGAGAGAGGTTGGATGCTTGAAAACTCCAAGACATGGAGTATGTAGAAGCTGAGATTATGAAAATGTCTACTCAGAGCCAACTCCCTCATTCTGGATTCAATGACTTTTGAGACCCTGGCTGAATTAAAGCCATAACTTATCCCCCCTACCCCCACTGAACAAACCAGATTCTGCCCTAGTTTTACAATCACATAAGTGACAAGAGTATATACTAAAATGTTACTTGTCATGAGATGGCAAAGTTGAAAGGCTTAGGAAATATTATTAGACCAGCTCTTATTTTTAGTCAATTTGTTTATGACTAGGTGTCAGGTCAGTGGACAAACGGATGGGATGAGAAACAAACAAGGGCTATATTCTTGATTTCCCCCGAATCAGAGGTATCATCCTTAGAAGTTTAGTGGACGTTTCTTCTGAAATAAGTGTCCTTGTAAATTTTGATTATGCAAGTCCGCAAAACAAGATGTCATTGGTCTCTCGGCCAACTGGATAGAAGCTGATGGGCCACAAGGTCCACTGCACCCCAAGGTAGGAATCCTTCTGACAGCATCCCTCATTTTGTTCCTGGCCCGTCATTGAATGGACTCCTTAGTATAGCCATTGTCCTCGGAATCTGATAATACTGAATGATAGCCTATCCCACTGAAGTATAAGTCTGGGAAATTCTTTCTTAAATTGACTTAATCATCCATTAGTGTGTTTGGTCTGTACTGTGGAAAACATCAAATAAATCTAGTCTCTCCTGCTTGATAGTCCCTCAAATATTTGAGGAGAGCTATCTCAAGGTTATCGCTCGTTCCTTTTATATATATACATATATAGTGAGATATTTATTTCTAATTACAACTAAATGAAATTTTGTCTTGAAGCATGGTATAGTATGGGTACTCGTATGTGTGCGTATCTGCATGTGGGCGGACCCGCCTGGAGACAGGATAGAGGAGCGGTGTCTCGGTTCCTAAGACCATCAGAAATATATGTTGTCCGATAGTCTTTTAAAAAAAATCATTTTATTAGGGGCTCATACAACTCTTATCACAATCCATACATACATCAATTGTGTACAGCGCATTTGTACATTCATTGCCCGTCGTCCGTTGCTATAGCAGTGAGTTCATCCCAGGACGTGAGGGATTGCCCTTTACCTACTCCAGTTCCTATTTACAGCCTTCAAGGTGTTTGTTCCTCTATTCTGACAGATTGCTTTCCTATCCCTAACAGCAATTTCACACATTTTGATGGTGCCTCTAGAACTGACTTCTTAACTTCTAACCTACTTCCTGACGACCTCCTTCCCAGCGGTTCCTTGGCCATGTTAGCTGCACTGAGAACACTCCACTTCGGAGACTGCCCTGCTGATGCAAGTGCCTTCTTTCACTGCCTTGCGGTGGCTCCCAGGCCAGCTCCCCTTTGTGGTCTGGCTATCCTAGCAAACTAAACCACCTTCAGGCTCTGTTTATTTCCTGAATTAGCCTTCACTTGTGGTAAATCTTTTTAAAATGCTCCTTGTCAACAGTGTAGAATTCATTCCTCCTAATTTTGATCTATGGGAGCTCTTGTAGCACAGTGGGTACACTTTGGGCTGCTAAACAGAAGGTCAGCAGTTTGAATCTACCAGTCGTTTGGCAGGAGAAACAGGCTTTCTACTATAAGAGTTATGGTCCCGGAAACTCAGAGGCAGTTCTACCTGTCCTACAGGGCATTAAGAGTCAACATGGACTCAATGACAGTGAGAGTGGAGTTTTGATCTAGTTCGAGGGAAATATAATAGGAATGGAGTGTTTTGTTTACTCAAAAACAAAACCTTTCAGGGCCACTGAAAGGATTTGACTCATAGCGACCCTATGCGACTGTGTAGAACTGCCTCTCTGGGTTTCTAAGACTAACTCTTTATGGGATTAGAAAGTCCTGTCTTTCTCCCACAGGGCAGGTGTGAGTTAGCAGCCCAACAGTAAGTATTCTGCCACCAGGGCTCCTTTGTCGTCTATTACTGAGATAGTTAAAGTTTATTGAGCCAACCTGGCCAATAAACACCTGTGAGATTAATTGAAAGGCAGAGAGAGAAATGGCTTGATGAGCCTCGCCTTTCTAGTTCTCCAGTCTTTTGCTATGTGATAGTTGGACCAGGGTGCAATTGCCTTAGTCAGTTCAGCTGGCAAGGCTCACTTCCTGCAAAACATCCCCAAGGAGAGGCCGCATGGACCTACCCCGAGGCAGCCCTGGGTACTGGAGCTGCTGTGTTGAGACCCCTGCCAGCGCTGAGATGCTTACAGGTCGGCATCATAGTGTGTGTTTTGTGGGATGGAGGAGGATTTTGTGGCTTGGTGTTGGACATATGGGTTAATGTTGGACTTGTGGGCTGGGGCAGCACTGGGTTGGGATATTTTCTTGATGTGCATGTACCCTTTACATAAAACTCTCTTATACATGAGTTTCGGTGGATTTGTTTCTCTAAAGTACCCAGACTGACACAACTACCACACACCAAAGACTGGGATGTGTCATCCACTCCCAAACGGATCTGGAATGTGAACGGTTCTCAACACGTTCCCTGCTCTGAGGAAGAAAAATGAGGCTTTCTGCTTCCATAAAGAGTTACAGGCTCAGAACGCCCCAGGGGCAGTTCTGCCTGTCCATCGGGCCATTATGAGTTGGGATTGACCAGAGGACAGCTTAGATTTTGGTTTGGAAGCGAGAGGACGGCATGAGGACTATGGCGATAATAGGAAAGGGTTATAAACTCTTCAGTTGTGGCCTTGCCCGCCAGTCTCTAAGAGCACCAGGTGGACGACTTTAAATGGTTCAGTTGACCCTGTTACCCTATGTAAACCCTCCAATAGTCTCCCATCATAGAATAAATGGAAGGATGCAAGCAAAGGGCATTTAAAAAATATTTCTCCCCCCAATTTTCCCTCCCTGTTCCTTGCTTTAGTTTTCTCCCAGCTTCTAGTACCATCTAACATTTTAAGAATGTTGCTTCCCCTTATGCATCTCTCCCTCACCCTCCCTGCAAGTTCTGTAAGGCCATGGGTGGGTGGGGGAGGGTGCTGCTCTACTGTGGCATCCCTAGGAGCTAGCAGGGTGCCTGACGGGGAAAGGATGCTTCACAAACGAGCAAGCAAATGAAAAGTACATTCCCGAGCAGTGACTTGGATGCTGGCCTTACTTATTTTTTGGTTTTATGAATATGGGTTGGGTTGCTGACTACCAGGTCAGCAGTTTGAAACCAACAGCTGCTCTGAGGGAGAAAGATGAAGCTTTCTCAACTCCCTTAAAGCGTCTCAGAAACCCACAGGGGCAGTTCTACCCTGTCATGTAGGGTTGCTACGAGTCAGAATTGACTGGATAGGAGGGAGGAAGCCTATTTATAAAACAAAAAGCAAAGGGTCCTCTTGTGTCTCCTTTGACCGCCCCCTTCTAGGTGTGAGTTGGAATGCATATGGGCGGCCGTATCCACTCCACCACGCAAGGGTGTTTTCCTTTGCGGCCTCTGGCCCTGGCTGGCTCTCAGCTGCTCTGTGCCATCTTTGACACGTGTCTGAACAGAACTTGAGCGATCCCTGTGCCACCCGCCACACTGGAGGCCCCTTCGCTCCTCGAAACAAGTTAGGGTCCCTCCAACATGACCACATCTCTCTTAATTTTATAATTCTCATAGGAAAAAGCATGGCCCAAATGCTCAGCCTGCCTGGGAGGCAAATTACCCACAACCATTTCTCTTCACTTTTTCTCTTAATCTAGCATCACCATTCCTTGGCTTAAAAGTCCTTCACGGACTCCCTATCATCCCTAATCTGTGAGGGACCGTGCAAACTACCCCCACATCACAGACATGGTTAGTTAACAGAAGCATCCAAATGGGAAGCTATTGTTTCCTGATATAACCTCCGCTCTTCCCTCCACCCCCTCTGCCGCCCAAATCATACTAAATTTGCTGTCATCGAATCAATTCCGTAGGGTCAGTGTCCATTAAGAGCCCCAAACTCTTCGGGAAAGGGTTAGAATGAAGCACCGCTGATCTCAGCTACCACCATTTAGCTCTGTACATTTCTGAAGGCACTATTCTAAACCTCTCATCCTCTCCTGAAGAGCTTTGCCCTCTTTGACCCTATGTTAAAACACAGTCATTTTAGCATCTTCAAGGGACTCAAATTGTGTCCCGTTTGAATGTTCTTTGAGTTTTCGGAACAAAAAAGTCTGAAGGGACAAGACCAGAATTGTGGGCGTGAATGGGGTAAAGTTTCCCAATTAAATTCTCCGAAGGCGGCCTTTGCTGTCTTCCGAAGGAGCCAGGTACATTGCCGTGATACAAAAAAATACCCTGGCACAATTTTCCTGGCCTTCTCTTGCCAGCACAGTTTTCAATTTCCTGGGAATTAATAAGTGCCCATGATGGTTCGGGATCCTTTGAGAAAATCTCTCAAGCTTATTCCTTGAGAAGCTGAAAGCACCGTTGCCATAATCTTCTCAGCTGACCTCTCTGCCTTGAACTTCAGTAGCCCAGCTTCCCTCAGAAGCTACCATGTTGATTGGACCTCTTTGGAGAAGGTGCCCTTGTGTGAGACTAAGGCAAGGGTATTACTGAGAGAATCTGTCTGTAGCCATCCACCGATCGGAGACAGTTTGGAACCAACTGTGCGTGTACAAACTGGAACCCTAGGGGTAATGCTGCTTTCCCTGGTCCTCCTAGAATCTAATGGGAGGCCCCTGACATCTCTGACCGCTCCCCCTGAGCTCCCGGGGTGGAGGGGTGCCAACAGTTGACTGCCCGGCTACTACCAGAGAGGTTGGAAGTCTACTTCTAAACACTCAGTCAGTGAGCCCCCACGGAGCGTAGTTCTGCTCTGGGGTTACCACGGGATTGGAGTGGCTCTGCCACAACTGCTGTGGGTTTTATGTTCTCAGTAACATTGTCCCTCTTGTGGCAGCAAGCTTTCTGTCCCAAGGCCTGGTGGCTCGCTGTCCCTCTGTATGGGCCATCCTTCCGAGACCTTCCCGAAGCTGCTCCCTGACCACGGGGGCTAAAAGTATGACGCTCTTTTCCGCTCTCACAGGTTGTCCACAGCCGCAGTGGAAGTTCTCCTATTTATTACTTTGTTAGAATTTGTAGTCTGATGCCCCTCTATGGAGTGGGCGCCTCTGGGTTCCTCTTACCTAGAGAAGGCTAGGCATGCTGGGCATGTGCAGCAGACATTTGCCAAATGGGCAAACCCATGAAGGAAGGCTGTCACTGTCCTCTCAGCAAGCTCCCTTGTCAGGACAGGGTGTGGTCCTGGCTTCTCCTTTGCTTTATTAGTAGGCTTTTCTGTAGCCGAGTTCAATCTCAGAGGAGGGGTGGTTTTCCAGGTAGCTCACGTGACCTGGTTGTGGATGAGAAACCGCGACCATCGGGAGATGGGTTGGAGTCGGGGATCCAAATGAGGTCCGGTACCTAGGGTTGAATCCAACCAGTGTTCCTTTGGATTTCGTGACCTCTCCATTAAAATTCCACCCTCCCTTTTATTGTCAAGACAATCAGAAAATAAAACAGCTTCATGAAGCCCTTGCCCACTATGAGCTTCTGACACTCCCCGCCTCAGCTGTCAGATGTTCTTCGGAGCATCTGGGCCATTTTCTTCTGCATCGCCTTGAAGTCTCCTTGCTAAGCAAGTTTCTTACTTTCAGTGTCTTACTTTCTAGCCTTGCTGGATTCCAGCACCCACATCCAGAGTTCCACTCTGACCTTTGAACTTCACAAAGGCCAGGGACCCAAAGTTCATGCTTTCTTGTAGATCATTTCCCACCATGTCCCTCCTAAATCATGACTTTCAACTAAAAAGAGCAAGGAAATGTCACAGATTTCCCTGTCTTAATTTCCTTTGAAGGTCTTCAAAGGCATTAAAGAGGTGCATGACCCCTTCTGGGAATACTGGAACCCTCTTCTGGGGACCACGTAGTCTTGACACTCTTGATGAGGCTCTGATGACACAGCAGTGAGTCACCCTCTTCCACTCACAACCTCTCGGAATCGCTTGGATTCCTCTCTTCCCCTGGGAGTGAGGCTTCCTGGATTCTTTCTTTCCTCCTGGCAGCGTCCACTGTGGTATGTTAAACCCCAGACGTGAAGTCAGAGGTCTTGGCGTCACATCTCAGTCCTCACATGAACAAGCCATGTGCATTTGGGAGAGTCCTCCCAGCCTCACTGAATGTACTTCTTCATCTAGAACAAGTTAGTGATTTTCATGGATTGTCATAATGAAACCCCACCATTTCTGGAAAAACTCTTTGTGAAGGATACAGGCAGTACTATTTGCCTTGAACTTGTGGCTATTAAGATTGTGGGCACTGCATTGTATCCTCAAGACAGACAAAGGGCAGAGGTGGGCACCACAGGCAGGAAGAGGGCACACCCACCCAAGGAGAACTACTTCCTGAACTCCCACGATTTCTACCACTGCTAATAACATCAGAAGACAAGAGGGAGCACGGAATGCCGCGTTATCTAGAAAAGACCATCCTTCTCAAGTGAAGACGCAGACTCAGAAAGAACTCGGAACCAATGACCTTGGTTTAGACGGAAGTGCTCACAAGAGCATTCCCCTCAGCTGGCAGCTCAGTGCCCCACTAGGAGGGAAGGAAAGGCTATGGTAATTTCATTCTGCTCATGGCGGAAAGCTAGTCTTAGCCCGGGACAAGCACATTTCATAGGGGCTGGGCAGGGTTGATGGAGGGGCCGGTTGGTGGGCCTTTGGTTCCTGTTCCACCTTCCCTCCCACAAAGTCTCAGCAGAAGCTGGAGTCCTAGGAGGCCAGGGATAAAACACCACACAGGATTGGCTGGTCAGAAACAGGCAGATGCCAGAAGCCCACACGCCACCCGTGTCTTTTAAGAGCTTGGCATGACCCCAATGAAGCAATCCCTCGGATCCACAGAGGCATGCCTCTCCCGGCACCCACCCTCCTTCAGATCTTCCTGGAAGAAAGCAAGGCAGGCCTGACAAACCACCCGAGGCCTCTCTCCTGCTCGCCATCTGTAACTGCAGAGGAACTGAGGCTAAGACCGAACCAGACAGTGTGCAGTAATGGCGGCTGCTTCCTGAGGTGGTCTCTGATAATATCACACACAGCCAAGTCTCCCTTTTTGCTGGGTTAAAAAAAATGCTTGCATGCATATGTGTGTGTTTCCTTTTAGGCAATACGACATTTGGGTTTTTAATTAGGTCCGAATCTTTTTTTTTTCTTCTTCTTTATTTCCTTTGAAATCCATTTTCTTGGTTTCAAAAATGCAGCAATTCTCAGACATGACTTACATTTGTGTTGTATTGGGACTACTGTGCTGGACCCAATAGTGTGTGTGTGTGTGTGTGTGTGTGTGTGTGTGTGTAGTGTGGGGGTGGCGAATCAGAGCCCCATTGGAAGAAGTCATATTTATGTTCGAGTTGCCCTAGAATAAGAGACCAGCTATGGGATCCCCAGGGTGAATTTGAAGAGGCTCAGAAACTTACTACAGCCAGCAAGTAGTTTGGAAGTATCCTTTATAACGTTTAGGGGGTAGGTCTAGTCTCTGCCACATGTTCACTGTTGGATAGCTGGCTTTCGTTGCCTGTCATCTACGTGTGGGAGCACTGGGTTGTGTGTTGAGTCATTTGGTCTTTGAATTATGTGCTGGGCACTGTCGTCTTTGGGTATCTGGTTACATGATCTGGAGGAAAGGTCCTTTGGTGAAGTCTAGGCTCCTCAGACAAATCCTACCTTGTTTCTTCCCTCTGGTCCTAACTGCTCTGTCCTCTCGATGACTTGACTTCTGGAGGCCTGAAGCTAGGGACAAGTGGATGTACAAGCTCCCACAGTATGCTTGAATCATGAGTGTGTGATTTATATTTGGTGATAGAAGAATTCGACCTTGCAAGTCTGGCTAGACCAGAGGATGTACACTGGTACAGATAGGAACTGAAAATTCAGGGAATCCAGGGCGGATGAGCCCTATAGGACCAGTGGTGTGAGAGGCGAAACAGGGAGGGTGGAGGGAGAGTGGGTAGGAAGGAGGGAACCGATTGCAAGGGACTATATGTGACCTCCTCCCTAGGGGACAGACAACAGAAAAGTGGGTGAAGGGAGACGTCGGACAGGGCAAGATATGACAAAATAACAATTTATAAACTATCAAGGGCTCATGAGGGAGGGGGGAGCGGGGAGGGCAGGGAAAATGAGGACCTAATGTCGGGGGTTTAAGTGGAGAGAAAATGTTTTGAGAATGAAGTACAAATGCGCTTTACACAATTGATGTGTGTATGGATTGTGATAAGAGTTGTATGAGCCCCTAATAAAATGTTTAAAAAAAAAAAAAAGGCTGGCGGCGACTTCAACCTGAGCCCTGGTTGGGGTAGTGGGGACACCTTGGGCTGGTAACCGTTAAGGTCAGCAGTTTGAAACCACAAACTATTCAAATAAGGGGCTTTCTTCTTCCATAAAGAGTTATAGTCTGGAAAACCCAAAGTGGCAGTTGTGCCTATCCTATGGAGTTGCTATAAGGTGACATTGACTCGATGGCAGGTTTTGTTTGTTTTTGAGGTGGGTGCCCCACAACCTAGCACAATATAAATCTCCCCATGAGTGGGAGCCAGAGGTCCTTATTTAGGGGGTGATTTCTAACGTGTGTCTACCTGGCTGCCCATGAGGAGCAGCACAACTTGCCTATCTTTTAGCCCCCTGATAGGGCCCAAGTGATTCTTGATATTGCAGTTTCCCTGGGGAAATCCTGAGTGGTAGGTGTGTATACGTGTCAGAATCACAGGACCTGAAGAAATGTCTACCTCCTTGTCTCCTATGAGTATGTGTGAGTCAGATTCTGCCAGCAGAGCTGCCATCAAGAGTCCTCTTTCTCCTACCAGACATACTGACTCGAGGTTGCAGTGTTGGACTGCTAACTGCTATGTCGGAGGTTCAAACCCACAAGACGAGACTTTCTGTTTCCATTAACATTTACAACATAAACATTACAGGGCTCAGGTTGCAGTCGCCGCCGTTCTTCTTAAATTATATCACCAAATATAAACCACACACTCATAATTCAAGCATACTGTGGAAGCCTGAATCCTGTGTTGGAGTGAACTCGATGGCAGTAGGTTTGGGGTTTGAACGGATTCAGAGGTAAACTTATATATCCTTTGCTCTGATATATATGCTGGTAACCCAGTATACACACAAACACATTATAAAAAATAGTATTTACCCTATTATATATTACATGTGATAGAAACTGTACTTGTTATTCCATGCTGTGTATTTAAAATGCTCATCTCCATACACTAAATTGATTTCAAGCCCCATTAAAAGGGCACTACTCATTGCTGAAAGTTTGGGGCAGTGTCTTACCCAGTCTGTTCTTACAGCTGCCAAATTAGGAGTGCTGGCTTTGATCAGATTAAAACAATGGGCTCTATTGTATTTGTGAGTACCTGCTAGGAGATAGGCATTGGACAGGTACTGGGTATATGCAGTTAAAGTAAATAGTTTGTGGAAAGATTTATCTTTTTTTATTATTTAAGATTTATCTTTCAATTCCACTTTCCTCTGAACTTTTTCAAACCTCCTTGTAAAGTCACTGTTTGACTCAGGCCCAAATTCATCAGTAGAATGAGATTCACAGAGATAAGAGCATGCCTTCAATCAGTCTTTAAAGTGTGTGTGTGTGTGTGTGTGTGTGTGTGTGTGTGTGTGTATAAAATCATGGGTGCATGCAAAACACAGCAAACAATATATAAGGATAACACATTCTGACTGACTTTTAGGGAAATTGGAGTTTTAGACATTTTTCCCGATTCAGAATCCATTTGGTGTACATTAGCACTTGGCCAGGGGAGCTTCCTATTATCATGAATAACATTAAGATCTCCCCATGGGTGTGAGCCAGAGATCTTTATTGTATGAGCACACAGACATGGAGTGATTTCAGCTTTCTCTGGGACCATTCATTCTGAAATAATTACGAATTTTGTTGACATTGCCCTTTATATTAGATGAGACCACACAGTACCTACAAATCAAGAGGTGACCGAATTGACCCCCCCAGACCTGAATGCCGAGTTGGAAATAGCAAAGAGCTGCCTGACCACAGAGAAGGCTCTTGCTGGACAGAGGCCCGGGCCTCTGTGCGGATCCTTGCAGTCCAAGCTCATAACGCTGCTTCCATTCTCACCACACAGATATTGCAGCAGAGCATCAAGCCCTGCAGTTTCCCTTGAGAGAAGCTACTGGAATTGGGGTCTACCTTAGATCATGGCATTGCAAAACTTTCTGTCCAAATGTCCTTGAACTTCACATGACAGAAATCACCTATCCCAAAGTGTAAGCATCAATACTTCAAATCATCTGTTTTATTTTAAAAAGTCATGCGGGTTTTACACAAGCCTACATAGAATCAATGGTTATCTCTCTCTCTCTCTCTCACACACACACACACACACACACACACACACACACACACACACACACACACACGAAGATCCCCAACCAACTTCCTAACCTTCCCCCCCAAATCTCCAAGTGAAATAGAAGCTACAGGGAGATGTTTATCTTGCGGACTCCCATTTACTTCTACAATCTTCTGCGAACCTCTCATATTACTTCAGCTCCAGGGTGCAAAAGTATAGGGCCAGGAGGTAGTTGACAATTGGAAGGATAAATACAGCACCCTCCTTTCTTGTATCAATGTAGCCCTACTGTTTTTGAGATGGAATGGGAAGATAGTAGTTGTAAAATGTTGTGGTGGCATCTCACCTCTAACATTTACAAAATTCCAATGGACCCAAGATTTACTGCACACTTGCTATGTTACAGGCATACTTTAAGCACTTGCCGTTTTAAAACATATAATTATTCTACTAGTTATGTAAGGTAGGTAGCAACATGATTGCTACTGTACAGAAAAGACATGAGACCATGCAACTAGGAATCCATAGAGACCAAGCTCAAGTCCAGATCTGCATATCCAAAGCATACTGTGCTCACCACAATGCTGCTCTCTCCATCCTTGAAAAGCTATGAATCTTTATAAATGCTGCAAAATGGCACGGCATACAAAAGAAAGCTTAATTTCTAGTTCCTGTCCTCAGACCGGAGCCCTGACATTGTAGTGATGACCTGTTGGACTGTAAGGTCAACAGCGTGAAACCACAGCCACTCTGCAGGGGGACGATGAATTTTCTCCTCCCGTCAAGAGTTGGTCTTGAAAACTCACCAGAGCAGTTCTACCCTGTCCTATAGGCTCACTATGAGTCAGACTGGACTTCATGCCAGTGAACTGAGTTGTCCTTAGAGTAAATTGTAGAAGTGAAAATCTCCTACTTCTAGACTTTTACAGGATGACTTGCACAGAGACTTAAAGCGTTGTGCAACGTAAGCCTTTTTCTCCTCTTAAACAATGTGTGGACATATATACAGTCACCACAGACTTAGATATAACCTGAGGTTTGGCTTTTAAACTGTTGCGAATAAGGTCATAGCCCCCAATCTTTCAGCTGGAGTGCCCCACTTTCCACGGGTGATCCAAGTCCACCCAGAAGCACTAGGCACACTTGAGGGCAGGGAGCTCATGCAGTTGGGATGGGCAAGAACAGGAAACCAGAGTGAATGTCCTCAATGTACTCTCTTACTTGACTCTGTGCATTTATAGCCTTGGGGCCTGGACTATCGGTGTTATGGGCAAAAGCATCAATATGGAAAAAGAGAGGCTTGTTGTTGGAACCTGAGGGTTTTCTCATCCCTTATTTACCTACTCGGAGTCCAGTCTCCTGTTCCCTTCTGAACACAGTGGCCACTGCAGGTAAGTTAGGAGCTTCTTTTTTCTAAATCATTTTATTAGGGGCCCATACGACTCATCACAATCCATCCATACATCAATTGTGTAAAGCACATTTGTACATTCATTGCCCTCGTCATTCTCAAAATATTTGCTTTCCACTTAAGC
>NW_022103898.1:70419950-70431283 GCF_000313985.2 Echinops telfairi | reverse complement strand
AGGATCGTTGGCCTTTAGGAGTGTTTTCCAGTCTAGTCTGTTGGGGCACCACGCCCTGGCCCCAAAGTCTGCCTTCAGCATTCCCTAGGGACCTTGCTGCAAGTGAGGAGCTTCTTCAGAAGCACTAGCAGGAGGTTAACCAGGGGGAAGACATCCAACACCCCAGGATTCACATACCTGTTCTGGACTTCAGATCACCTGGTGCTCTTTACCCAATCACTTCTGTAGGCAGCTGCTCACATCGTGGTAAGAATACCCAGAGCTGCCCAAGATCAATGTTTAAGGATACATAAGAATCACCTGGCAAGCTTTGAAAAAAAAAAAATTCCAGGAGCACAGAGATTCTTATCTAGCAGGTGATCAGAGCTTGGAAGGTACTTTTAAAATAATCATTCCTTTAAACAAGCTTCATTTGGGGTATGTACTCCTCTACCTGTTCTGATATGGGATTGTAATCTTTATGGGTCTGTTCTTATACTAGATTGTAAACTATGAGGGCAGGAGATGTCTTTTATCATCAATGTCCAATATGATGCCTGGTTCACTGAATGAATCTCTGTTGTAATGGACCACTCATACAAATGAAGCCCAGAGCTGAGTTACGGAGGCCAGTGTACAGCACGTGGCTGCTCTTGGATGAAGGACAGAACTGACTGAGTCCTAGTTCAATCAGAACCTACAATTTGGTGAACACCAGGGCAAGAAGGTGAAGAACAACACGCGAATGTTTTGTTCTGCCATGGTTGCATGTCTCCTGACCCTCCCCTTATGATTTAATCAAAGCCAAGATGAGGGACGGACAGCACATGCCACCCTAGCTTGCAGGATGTCCTTGGCATCTTCATTATGAACACTTCCAGTTCTTGCAGAATGATTGGTGTGGAGCAAGAAGGAATAGGCACACAACTTAACATAGCTCTGCGTCATTCTTGGATTTGCTCGTCTGAAGGTAAGAGGAACATGACTGATGCAATCTTTCAGGGGTTGGAGCAGTGTTCCCCAACTCTACTGTGTAAATTCCTAAGGTTGGCTCAGAAAGCAGGGATTTCAAACCAGCACTCCGGGTGGTTCTGATTAAGACGCTGCACAGACAATGGACTAGCACTTTAATGGGACTGTTAGCTTGGAGTCAACACCGAGCTCCTACTGGACAACCCTGCAGGCAGAGAATGGGTGTCAGGGAAAAGGAAAACAAAAATAAAGCAGACTTAAGCTCTGCTAAGAGTAGAATATTATAATTGGAGTGTGGGCTGGCCACAGTGAAATGCTTCCTTGGCAGGGGCAGAAGATGCTGAGAGAGTTTGTAGGAGTGTTTGTCATACCCACCGCTTTGGAATTTCTTGAAAGTGAATCCTATAAATAAGCTGAGCAAATAACCACGTTCCTTCTGAATATACTATCAGCTCTACATTTCTGTCCTGCTGTAAACAGTGTCATTCTCAGGCTTTTATTATAGATGTGCAGAGTCTTAAAGGCAGGCATCATAAAATTATGTCATTGTTGCTGCCATCTTTAGGATGGCCCTTACTGTTCCCCATGCGTTGATGCCAATCCACACATTGAGGTTAATGGCTCCCTCCACTGCCCATTACTGCTGGGGACCTTCCACTTCCGGGTACATGTTCCTTAGATGAGGGTACTACCAGGACTGTTGCCTAGCTGTGGCCATCAAGTTGGTCCCCGTACCATGGCACCCCCATACACAATGTAACAATGGCTGCCCAGTAGGTCCTGCGTCACCCTGGCCATCAGATGTGCTCCACGGGGTTTTCACTGGCTGAGTTTGGCTTCTGAGATCAGTCGCCACTCAGAGTGGTGTGGCCATAGATCACTGGCTGATTTTTGGAAGTAGATAATCAGGCCTTTCTTCCTGATCAGTTTTGGTCTGGAATTTCCAATGAAACTTGTTCAGTATCATAGCAACACTCTAGCTTCCACTGTCAGGCAGGTGGTGACAATGCACGAGGTATACTGGCTGGGACTCAAACCAGGGTCGATCTTGTGGAAGGTGTGAAGATATGTGTGGTAGTTACATAATCTGGAATCAACTTGAGAGGATTACAAGTGTAGGCATGGAGTCTAGCCTGTCAATCAGATCATAGCCAGTGAGGCCTCTGTGGGCATGGCTTTCTCATGAGAATTCTGAGAACTATGGCTTTTCCTCCATGGAGGCTGGAGAGACTCTCAAGACACTCCCTGGGAGGCACTGCAGCTGACAAGACTCATGGAACTACCTGAGCTGGAGAAGCCCCATGGACCTCTCCTGATGTTACCAGCCCTCTGAAGCCAGAGGAACCACGGAGAGACCCCTGCCGATGTTGAGATGCTTACATCACCACTAGATCCAAAGACTTGCTACCCACTGACCTGTGCTCGTCCTGCATTCAGAGTCATGAAGAGGACTTTATATACTGGTATATCAGACATACGGACTAATATCGGACTTATGGGCTTGGGATGCTTTCTTAATGTACAATACCCTTTATTTAAAACTCTTAAACACATGGTGTCCATGACTTGATTCTCTCATCCACCCAGACTAACACAGTATGGAAGTTTGCTTCCATAGAGATGACGGCCTCAGGACTTTACGGGGCACTTCTACTCTGTCCTACAAGGGGGCCATGAGTTGGTTGCAATCAACTCGACATGGAAATAGTTTGTTTTGTTTTGAGAATGCTTATGTCCTGTGTTCAGAATGCCCTTCTGGCCCTCTCATAACTCAATTCTTATTTTTAAAAATTTTTATTGGGCGATCACACAGTTCTTATCACGATCCACACACACTTCCATTGTGTCAAGCACATTTGTACTTTCGTTGCCACCATCTTTTTCAAAACATTTTCTTTCTACTTAAGCCCTTGGTATCAGCTCCTCATTTTTTCCTCTCCTTTTCCCACTCACCCACCCTCCCTCATGAACCCTTGATAATTTATAAATTATTACATAACTCATTTCTTTAGTCCAAATGCAACCTTCTCCATGAAGTCTTCCCCAATTTCAATTTCCGCTCTCAAGAACAATCACTCCCTCTCCGTCTTTTCTTTTTCACCTTTACGATCCCGGTGTTGTCTCTGGCACTAGTGATTTATGCACAAGTTTCAACAGGTCTACTTACCTTCTTGCTGAGGTTTTAAGAACAGATTTACATGCAAAATGTTATTTGTTCAGTAATTTCCCAAGGATTCAATTCCCAGGTCATCTGGCAATCTCTTTGACATGAACACAGCCCTATCTGGTAAGAATTCTCCTATACGAGGGCATATCTGAGCCACTGAGGAGTGCTGGGTCCCAGACACTGGCTACTTCTCAGGAAGGCTGCATGGTTTCTAAAAGGTCCAATGTCTAAAATCAAAAAGGCAGATACTAAGTCACTGTAAGAACCCCAAGCCATCATCCAGGAGCACCCAGGGAAGCAATGATTTCACAGAGGTAAGGATGGCTTCCTTTGTGATAGCTCCGAGCCTCATCCTGTCTGTGCTGAGCTCATCGCTTCTCCCGGCACTCTGCGGGGCAGACCAGCCAGGTGGAAGCTGAGGGCACACCTTGAACTCACTGCAGTCTGAGGTCTCTACACGACCTTCCTTTTGGTTTCTAGCCTTTGGCTCAGTGCGTCAGAGCAGGGAAAGTATGCCCAGGTGCTGTACCGTAAGCCCCTTGCTGCAGGGCCAGATCTTACTAATCTTCATATTGCTCATATTGTTAGGCACTTCATGGAACTTGGAGTTTCTGGATGGTGAAACTGGTTAGTGGACTCTGCTGCTAACCAAAAGGTCCAGGTTCATGACTCCTCTGAAGTACCTTGAAAGAAAGGCCTGGGGCTCTACTTCTGAAAACCCAGCCACTTCTGCCCTAACCGACACGGGCTCACTGGGGGTCAGAATCAAGTTGATGGTAAGTGGTGGGGATAAGATCTATTTTACACATAAGGACACCAAGGCAGAGAGGGGTGACATTTGTACTGTGTCCAAGTCACAGTAGACACTGTCCCTGACAGCCAGTCTAGCCCCACGGTCCCAATTCTCGCCTTCTACTCTGTGTCCAACACGCAGTAGGAAAAGAATGCAGGCTGGCCAAACAGTTTCCCCCGGAGCCGAAGCCCTTGACTCTTTTCAGTAGAGCACTTGGCATCCCAGGTGACTTGGAGTCCGGTCTTGAACTTCCCCAAATATTAGTAGTCAGTGGGGGAGGGGTTATGTGTACTTTGCTTAGGTGTAAATTAATGGGAAAAGAAAAATGTTATTTACAAAGGGTCAGAGGCAGAAAGGCTTGGAACTAATCTATCTGCTTTAGAAATTTTTTAAAAGTTACATGTATTAAAGCAAAGAGATCTCCGTGTATGTGTGTGTATGGGGTGAGTCTGGGTGTATGTATAGGATGTCGCTGTGTGTACATATATAGAGTGAAAGTGTGTGTGCAGAGGGAGGCTGAGTGTAAGGGGTGAGTCCATGTGCATAGGCTGAGACTGTGTGTGTGCCGCGCGTGCGCGCGGGCGTGCATGCGCGCCCAGGGTGAGTCTCTGTATGTATAAGGTGAATTGGTGTGTGCATGCAGATGAGTGGATGATCAATAAGGAGCAAGCTGTTCAGGCATCTCTTTTTTTTCTCCTCGTGGCCTGACAATGCCTGTCTGTCTTGGCTTCCACCCATTTGTAAAGACCTCATAGCTTCCCCTGGCCTCATGCGCAGAGCCCCGGGAAGGAGGGCGGAGGAGCAAGGAGTCATTTATCACTGTCAGGAGATGTGCTGCACACAGCACGCCAGGCTTGCTTCCCTGCTGCTCCTGCAGCTAGAGCTGCAAATCTTGAAAAGATGCAGAACATGCACATTGCAAATAACCATTCATCATCGTGGCTCAGGAGCTCTGGGAGAGGCCCCTCCCCGCGGGAGGCTGACCCCCAGAGGAACTTTCTGAGGGGGGATTTTGCAGGTGCCTGGGTCCCTGCTCGGTTCCTATCTGTAAGTTCTCACGGGGTTGGTGCTGGGCCGCATTTTGTCCCATTGTGCAGTAGCCATGGAGTGTGTGTGTGTGACTGGCTTGATGGCAGCTAACAGCAACAACCACCAAGTCTGTTTCAGCCAAATCCCACCCAAAGTGCTCTATTGAGATCGGGGATTAAAAGTCTCTGAAAGAGTATCCAAGCCCCCCTTTTCTCTAGAAAGACTGCTGCCAAGGAGGCCCACAGTCGTCATGAAAATGGAAGTTGCTGGAGAGGAAATGAACAGCAGGCTTAACTAGAAGGAGGCCTGTTTTCTCATGAAGTGATTACAAGATTAAAATGTGCTGTTTCCCTGGTGAGTCTCAAAAGTCTTCCACTGAGGACTTTTGCCATCTGAGTCACATCGGGATTTGCATCCGGCAGGACCGGGAAATCCTGCCAGGCCCCGGAAAGGCTAGTCAGTGCATGGGCAGGTAAGTTTCCAAAGAGGGGAGGTGAAAAGGGATTAGAAATAAAAAGAGGGGAAAGCTCAGAATCTGAATTTTCCAAGTCCGCTTTAGAACACAGGAGTCAAGCTGCTAGAAAAGGCAGGCTTTCCAAGTGAGACTCATAACGCTGAGCCTAATTAGGCCTCCAGGCATGGCTTAACATATAAATTCAGACCCAAAGAGGACACTGTCCCTTTAAAAACTGCCTGGGGATCAGTGGAGAAGCTAATGAGGACTGTCAGTTGGGGCTGCTTTATTAGGTGGTCCTCCGGAGGATAAAGCCGAGCTTTCTATAACAGGGCTTCTGTGCTTGATTCAGTAAATCAATTTATATTAAATGTGGGTGCAGCTCCGCAGTTGGCTTCATAAAGCATTCTGTGGCATTTCTCAATCTGCTTATCCACTTCCCTGTCAGCCTGCCTGAACACACTGTCAGAGGGCAGAGAAAGGAGCAGTAAAGAATAAGATAGAAGCCCTATCTCCCGTATTGGTAAGACTCGCCCTGGGAGCTCAGCCCCGTGCCTGGGAATGCCTCCAGCGAGTGCCTCTCTCCAGGGAACCCTGGGACTGGGCCCAGGGGAAAACTGCCCAGTGCAGAGGGCCATAGGCTGAGTGGCAGGGTCCCCTGGGGCAGAACGGAAAGGCTTGGAAGTGAAGCTGCTCTGTACACACATCCTCGGGATCTGAAATGAACCCCCCCCCCCCCCAAAGAACGAACCAACAAAAGTGCCAATGAGTGGGCAGCCTTCCAGGTGGTGGGGGTGAGAGGCTGGGAAAGGGCGAGTCAGGACTGGGAGGTAATGGCATTGACTAACCCGTGGCCTTTGAATGGAGTCTGTTTCATGGTAACCAATGCATGTCAGCGTAGAACTGTGTTCCATCTGGTTTGGGGAGGGGTCAGACTTGACAGGAAGTGTTCGTAGATTGCAAGTCTGTCTTCTGGGACATCTCCGGGTCGGCTTGAGACTTGAGCTTTTCCCATGGCAGTCAAATCCTAACGCCGCCATTTGTACGGCGGGGGACTCCAGGCGGTTGACTGGAGCAGCGAACCATGGAACCCTTCAAGCTGGACAGTGAGATGCCAGCCCTCTGCCACTCAGTGACCCCTGGAAATGGGTTGTCCCTGAAGCCAAAAGTCTAATTAAAGGCAGGACAAAGCCCATCTCCCGGCAGAGACAGGGTCTGACAGCCTAGGATGTGGCCTCCCCCCTTAGCTCTCACGGTCTGTCTGCTTACCCACAGCTGCTTGCATGGTTCTCTGTCCCCTGGCCTTAGCTACATGGGAGTCATCCACCTACGTTAGACATTTTAGAATGGCTTCCCATGGGCAGCATGACCCAGCAAGGCTTTGCCTGATGATGGAAATGGTCTAGGCCCACACTGCCCAAGTCAGAAGCCAATCAGCTACATTTGGCGAGTGTCACTGGGGAAATGAACTTTTAAATGTAAACGGCCAAACGTGGCAAATAGCTACCTCACAGAACAAAGAGCATGGAAGGTTTCCTCTGATCTCGTCGAGTAGTGAATACAGACATGAGAACCTGCTGGACTCCATTCAACTCTCCGTGGAAAACCACCAGTTCTGCATCATTTTAAGGGAAATTGAAGAGGGGAAAATTACCCCAATGCATCAAGCACGGATCATAAAAAATGTACTGGGCTGCGAGGGACAATAATACAAGGTTATCTTGCCTCTGGAATCTTTCTAATGAAATCTGTCTTTTTCAGACGCTCTACAAAGCTGAGCTAAGCCCGTCCTCCCAGACCCAGACCTTGGCAGCGATGGGGAAGGAAACCATTTTACAAATGAGGGGCTGAGGTCCAGGAAATTGCCTACGGTCTTAGAACCTTGGCAGAGCAAAGAGCAGTATCCACGGAGCCGAACTGCCAAGGCAGGGCTCTTTCTTGCTAAGCAGGTCAAGCGATCTCAAGTTACGGGTCTAGCCTGTTGTGGCCTGAAATTAGACCATCATAAATGCTAGAAAGGCTTTGCTTAAAGGGAGAATTCTGGTTTACTTTGCTCGTAACCAGAACCATCTGGAAGCAATCTCACATTCACACGGTGGATGTCTCTTCTTCTTTGGCCCTTGCTCCTTCCACAAATCCCATCGGCCCAGGAACAGCTGCCTGAGAATCTGGCCCGAAGCCATGGGTGAAACTACAACCCCCTCTCACATGCATGTCCGCCTGGGCCCCGGCTGGCTGGACACCCTATGTGGCTGGACACGAAGCACAAAGAATACCAATCCTACTTACTTGAGAAAGCTAAATCACCATCAGTCACAGGAGCAGGGACGCGGTGTCAAAGCCAGCTGTGAGATACTGTTGTTTCAACCCAGTAACATAGACGCTTGCCAGCAAATGATGGCCGAGACAGCGCAGGGCTGTGGGTCAGGACACAGCTCTGAGGACAATGCCGGCTACAGTGCATCCTGCAAATGGCGGCTCCACACAGGCTGGTGTGGGGCGTGCGGGGTGAGGCTCTCATTGAGTGCGTGGCTGAGATTCTGGTGGCACTGATGCAATGGGAGGGGTGCTGGGAAGGCATTGGAAGCTTCGGACATCAAGCCCCTCTGCAAACTAACTGAGGAGGATGCTAAGGAGAAATTGAAACCAATTTCATCCTGAACGTCCTGTCAAGCTGCTCTGAGAAAGCAGTCAGGTGGGAGAGAAAGGATCCTCATCGGGGCAACAGACTCATCCTTAATTATGAGATAAAGGTTTCCCGAGCTGCTTCCATACTTCCTTCCCACTGTGTACATACCACAATGCTGGAAGGATGCTCGTTTAATGAAAACAATCCGTTTTCCTAAGCAAAGGAGACTAGATTATTCGGGGCTCTTCCCTACCACCACCACCACTGTACCCTCAATTCACACAGAATCCCAGTGACAAGGGTGAATCACTCAATTTAATTTGGCCAAAAGGCTAAGCATTGGGTTGCTAACCACAGGTCGTCAGTTGCCACTGGCTTTGCACTGCTAAGGTGAAGCTCTCTGCTCCTGTGAGGATTGACAGCCTTGACAACCCGCCTTAGGGTCACCCTGAGTTAGAGCTGATTCAAGAGTACCTAACAACAACGATGTCTCCTGAATCAGAATGGGGTCAGAAAAATGACTGCCCCTGAAATGTACCATCCTTTTTCCTCCCCAAGGAAACACTGCTCCGGTCAGAGAAAGGTCACTTGCTTAAATTTACATTTTAACTCAAAATCGAATATGTCTAATTTTACTCCAAAGAAGAGTAGACTGGCTCATTGTATCACAAAGGAGGCAGAAAGACTCAGATGCCTGTGTTCTAATCCTTAGATTTTTTAATCAATGGAAGCTGAGCAAATCACCCAATCTCTCTGAGCCTCAATGTGTTCATCTGCAAAACTGGAACAAGAGAACAGTTTTTTCCCAGTTTACCACAGTGGTGGTGCTGGGTGCCAGTCACTTGGCTCAGACTCATGGCAACTTTGTGTAACACAGAATGAAACATTGCCAAGCCCGACACCACCCTCATAATCAGAGTTATGTTTAAACCTACTGTTGCAGCCATAGTGCCAATCCAGTTCGATGAAGGGCTTCATCTTCGCTGACTATAACAAGCAGAGGGTCCTCTGGTGGCTGATCCCTTCTGAAGATGTCCTAAGCACACGAGACGTTCTAAGGAAGTCAACACTTCTAAGGAGCATGAAGGTGCCCATTCCTCGCTGGTCTTCCTTTCTCATTGTCCAATGTCGGGAGACCTGAATTCAGTGCTCTCATCTGGAACATCTATCTACCTAGTTCCCAGGGTGGTTCTGAGAGGTGAATCATGTAAAGCTCTATTCTAGTGGCCAGCATTTGGCAATCTCCATAGCTGTCAGTAAGCTCCGTTACCATTATAATCATTTGGGGACAAGACATTTTTTAAAATGTCTAGCACTAGGCATTTACTCTCTAAAACTTCCTTGATAAGAACCATGGGGTCCTCCTTCAGTGATTGATCATAGAGGTGTCTGTCTCTTTGAATATGACAAATTCCAGTGACATTCAGTTATCTTCCAACTTCAGTCATTTAGGGCTTTCTAATGAAAACAGGCCACAGATCCTCATCTTCCTTTCCTTAGAATTCCCCTCCTGTCCTTCTCTATCTAAACCAAACAGGCAGCAAATTGAGACCCCACCTATGTTTTAAGTCCTGACAAACAACTATATCTCAGGCTTTCCTAGAGAGCAAAAATGCTTTAAAAGGAGAATCAAAGTTTGGAGAGGGGGTTTGGTCTAAATTGGGTTTACACTTTCTAAGCTCTTCCAGCAGAGATGTAGAGGCTCTCTTCTTGAAGCCCTATTTTCAAAGCAAAATTAAGAATAAGCAGGGAATTCCCAAAGCGGTACGTAAATCTCTACTCGTAGCCCAAATTGTGAGCCAAAAGCCAGAGGGAATTAACGCTGAAACAAATCAGCGAATCATGTCTGACTGAAGCCATTTTCTGGCTTTGCTCCTCAATTATTCAGTACCTTCTGTGGCGTTCCATACAATTAAATACAGCCAATTTATGGACTGCTTATTTACTTAGGACCACGCGAATGCAGTGTGTGTGTGTGGAGATAAGAGAAAGATTCAGCAAAAGACAGCCACTGTATATTTTTAAAGTTGGGATAACCTAGTCCCTGAACTTACATATATATATAAATAAAAATAATGGGGACATTCTTCATTTTAAGAAAGTACTGTTTCGAGGGATTTGGAGAAGGAAATGTAATAAACAAATCTCATCACATACTCTACTTACAAAGATGGGGTTGAGTAGAATCTTTACAGTCACTGAAAGGATAGTATCCACTAAAGGGATAATGTCTATCATCTAATTGGGAATGCTTTAAAAAGTGAGGGGGGAAAATCAGTTCATCTTCCCCATAAGAGTGGATTCACAACAAACAGTAAACAAACGAACGAAAACTCATTGGTGAGAATGGAGGGGGGTTGGAGCGGAGACCCAAAGCCCATCTGTGGACAATGAAACAGCCCCCCACAGAGGGGTCACAGGGAGGGGGTGAGTCATCAGGGTGCAGTAGAGCACTGATGGATCACGCAATATTCCTCTGATCCCTTGAGGCCTCCTCACCCCCCACTATCATGACCCCAGTGCCGCTTTTCACTGGACTGGACGGGAGCATGTACATAGGTATAGATAAGAGATAAAGTTCACGACACAGGGAACCAGGAACAGGAGTGGGAACAGAGATCCCAAAAGGGGAGGAGGATTGGGGGAGAGGTGAGGAGGGAGGGTGAACCGATCACAATGAATGACCCCAGTGCCACTTTTCACTCTGGACTGGACGGGAGCATGTACACAGGAATAGGCAAGAGATAAAACTCACAACACAGAGGAACAGGAAGGGGAACAGAGATCCCAAAAGGGTGGGGGGAAGGGGGCAGAGGTGGGGATGGGGGGCCACCGATCACAATGAGTGGCACACATCCCCATCCAGGGGTAAAAACAACAGAAACCAGAGGGGAGACGTGATCAGTGTGAGATTTGAAAATAATCTATCATCAAGGGACCATGAGGGATGGGGGAGGGGAAAAAACACCTAATCTCAAGGGCTCAATGGAAAGTAAATGCCTAGAAAAGAACAATGTACTAGTATGTCAGATATAAATGATGTATGGATTTTAACAAGAGTTGTATGAGCCCCCAATAAAATGATCTAAAAGAAAAAAGTGGATATAACAAAGACACACTCTACTATGACACAGTCTTCGACATGATAAACAGCCTGGCAGCAAGTTCAACGTGTTTCTCACGCAAACTCCCCATTCTCACCCTTCTGCAGTATGAGTGATCTCCCTCAGCGTGGGTCGAATACACTTTGATTCCTGTCTTCCAGTAAGCACTTGCTAGGCATGTGTCTACAATGTGTCAGACGGATGAC
>NW_022103898.1:70412312-70419850 GCF_000313985.2 Echinops telfairi | reverse complement strand
TAGTATGTCAGATATAAATGATGTATGGATTTTAACAAGAGTTGTATGAGCCCCCAATAAAATGATCTAAAAGAAAAAAGTGGATATAACAAAGACACACTCTACTATGACACAGTCTTCGACATGATAAACAGCCTGGCAGCAAGTTCAACGTGTTTCTCACGCAAACTCCCCATTCTCACCCTTCTGCAGTATGAGTGATCTCCCTCAGCGTGGGTCGAATACACTTTGATTCCTGTCTTCCAGTAAGCACTTGCTAGGCATGTGTCTACAATGTGTCAGACGGATGACGAGGCCCTGCTCTCTGTAGAGGGTTGCCGGCCTGGGTGAGGACAGACAGGAGGTACTGATGACGACGTACCTCTCATATTTAGCCCTTGGCCTAAACCAGCTAGCCTTGTGCCTCATGTTCTTTGCTTTTCCGCTTTGATCTTTCTACAGAGCCTTTGAGATCTCAAGTATATTGTTTTGATAGCTTCTCTCTGAGTACCTGAGTCTGCTATCTCTCCTACTCAGTCTCCTTCCAACTTCTTTTAGGACAATCTCCCTAAAATTGCTTTCCATATTTCACTCCCCCTTCAGAAATGGATATGAGCAATCTTAAGCCTCCAACAATAAAGCTCCACTTCTCTGCCTGGCTTCCCAGGCTTGACCTTTAGGGCCCCTTCAGGTCAACCTAGTCTGATCTCCCAGTCTCTTCTTCTACTTGGCCATTTTCCTCAAGGTCTCTCAGATATCTCCAACAAAGGTTACCTTACCTTCTCTTTTCCCCATTGCTACAAAAGCCAGCCAGATCCCACTACTTTTCTATGAACTACACTAGCCCTTACCTCTTTATTTTTCCCCTGTAAGAAAGACTGATTTTGCTGATTGAATACAAATGGATTTACGAGAAAATCCAGGTAGAGCCAGAATAATGGCTCTGGGGCACCAAAACTCTATAGTACTCCGACTTTTACAAAACTGGGAAACTTTTCCCCGCAATTCTATTCATGGCTTAGAGAAGGGCTCTAATAGTCCAAGCAATAGCGTCAAGTTGATGCCGACTCATAGCACCTCGTTAGGACAGGGAAGAAGTGCCACTGGGCGTTTCTGAGACGGTCACTCTTTACAAGCTGAAAGCCCTGTCTTCCTCCCACAGAGCTGCTGGTGCCTTCAAACAGCTGACACTGTGGTTGGCAGCCCAACGCGTAAGCCCTATGCCACCAAGGTTCCCGAATGTCAAAGCCAGAGTAAATGTTTTAGGCTTTGTGACTCAGGCGGTCTAACTTAGCTCTTCCATTGTAGTACAAAAGCAACCACAGATGGAAAATGTTACATAGGCATCGGGGGTAAAAAAATACCCCAAACCCTTTCTTTGCAAAAGTGGGCAGTTGGTACCGTTCAGCCCCCAGGCTGCACTTCGATAATTCCAAATCTAGAGAAAGAAGAGCAGGCACAATCAGGGTCTTCTCTGGATGGCAAAGGCCACCAGAAGTCTCTCAGATTAGCTTCTTATTGCCACAGGATGTACGCCAAGTAGATTCCCCAGCCTACAGTGAATGGGAAAGTGGCTAATGGAGATCATGAAACACTTCTCTACCTCTGTCCTGGAGCTCGGTGAAGAAAGTGCACATTGTCTCATTCCGCCCTGCTCTCTGGCCTAAGCTCACCTGTTGGGTTTTCAGGGCATTAAGAACTCACCTTTACCCACACTTCTACGTACCAGGTATTGTTCTCTCACTCAATCCTTACTCCAACACGAAAACATGTTTATGCTTTAGCAGAATCTCTCATTGTCCAATGGAAGAAACAGATCAGTCCATGTTAGCCGGGGTTTGCTGACAGAAGCTCCGTCGGTGGCTTGGAGCTTACCTGGGTGCGTGCTGGGAGTAAGATCCCACCCCCAGCGAGACTGATTTGAATCTGAGTGTGATAAAATGATGACAACTGTAGTCCTCACAGTAACCCTTTCAATGGGATATATCTTCTTGACTTTACCCACCGGGAAAATGAGCTCTTGGGGCTAAGTAGTTTGTCCAACTTCATCTATTTAAATGGTCTAAGCCGAGAGTCAAATCCAAGCAGGTTTGCTAAATAAATAAGCCTTTTGAATCCTGACTTTAAAATCACACAACTGGCAAGCATTGTACGACAGATTACATTTGCAACAATGACCACCCTCGTGCTGCTCCTTAAAAAAAGGTATGGCTGCCGAGGCTGCTGACGTACATTGCACATCTCACAAAACTAGGTTCCTTGTTCTGAGGTTTCAGGTCACAATTTCATGGGGCGTTCCAATAAACTGACCTAATAGTGTGTTTAGTAGTGCTGCGGTACCTCTGATTGTGTTGCATGATGCCTGGGTTCTTAAAAGTTGGCAAGGCCACCCAAAGTACAACAGCTGGTCCCTGTTTGCCTGGAGGAACAGAGGAAGGAGAGGAATAGAAGGAAGAAATGGAACGGCCTTCTTTGTCTTGAGACCCGAAGAACCAGTGCCTGCCTGCCATTAACTGAACATTGTGATTGACATTTCTGCAGATGAAGGAGCCGTCGGTGGCTTGTGGGATCTGAGCTGGGTTACTAACCACAAGGACAGCGGTTTGAACTACGCGGTTGTTCCTCAGATGAAAGATGAGGCTTTCTGTTCCCCCAAAAGATTTACAGCCTTAGAAAGCCACCAAAGCAGTTCTACTCTGTCGTTTAGGGTTGCTGTGAGTCAGAATCGACTCCATGACAGTGAGTTGAGCTTGGAGTTTTGGTTCTATAAGTGAATCCTGATTGAGAGAGGGAAAATGCAGGACAGAATTTCCAGTTCTAATGAACTCCAGACTTCCTGGAGCCACGGAGGCTGGCTGAACCCCCAACACAATTACCTTAAGAAAATTCTTATACCTTAAACCAAATATAGATCTTGGCATTGTCTTAAAACCAAACAGTAGTTTAGTAAAGAATGTCTGCCGTGAGCACTGTACTCTGGAATTATCTATATGGGATCCAACTGACAAGAGTGACTCAAAAGATTAGATGGGAACATTTGGGGTAGTGAGTTTATGTTACAGGGGAAAGAGCAGCTCAATTGTATAACTTGAAGAACGCATCCAGTCGCTGAATTGTACATGAAAAAACTTGAATTATGTTTTTGCTGTGGTGTACATTCTCAACACCAAATTACTGTTTTTAATAAAGACGTCAAATACTTGCTCTCTGTTGAGTTAGTCAATTAATATGGCCCTTCTAGCCATGACTCCTGATGTGAGGTGCTGGATGTGTGCTTGTGGCTGTGATCTCATTTGGAGGAAGTTCTGCTACTGGATCAAGGTGGGGTCAAATTCTGACCTTAGCCGAGGGTGTGAACCAAGTCACACGCTTTGTTTCATTGGGGACATCCTTAAGATGAGTTTACTAGAGGGGTGAACTGAAGGCACTATTCTTTGTTTTCTCTGGGGGTACGGTCAGCTAAAAGATAAGCCACACCTCCATAAAATCCATCTGGGACACAAAGGAAAATGACAGGACCATTGGGAAAAGCTTGTCCAAGATCTCTGTCTGCAGGGATGGGCGGAGGCCACCAGGATCAGACCCACCAGATACTGTGGCACAGAGACTCAGAGCCGAGACTCTGCGACTGTGATTCAGAGTGACAGGTGGGCTGACTTCCTGGCCCACGGAGGCCAAGGCCATGGGACCACACGGCTGAAAGACTAAGGACCAGAGAGAGAGAGAAGGACGCGGCTGCTGGCTGCAGAGGGGTGTTGCTGTGGATTAATGACTGCATCCTCACGGTCTGTGGATCCTGACTGGTGGCAACCTATTAACTTCCCTAGCAGAGCTCCTTCATTGTGAGTGCTGTCTGGGAGTCCTGTGAGGCCGTTGCCATGAACTCAGGAACCCAGCATCGGTGAGGAGTGGTGGGGAAGGAACAGCTGTTGTCAGAAGAGGTAAAGAAAGATGGAGGTTGGAGTCATGTCTGACCACTGCCTCGTGGCAAAAGGGAAGCCAGAGGAGGTCAGGTATGTCCACCTCCATTGCTGTTGATCGGCCCTGTCAATTGATGAATTCAGTCGGTTTCAAGGGGCCTACGGTCAAGGGTAGTGAGAGCTGTTTGCAATCAGCTGCTAATCTGGAGGGTGGAGACTAACCCATCTGCAGTGTAGTCAGAGCGAGCCTGGCAACCTGCTTCTACTGTAAAGAGGACGGCGGAGGAAATCCTGCGGAGCTCAGTTCTGCTCAACTCACGGGCAATAGTTTCATTTTTGTTTTGGGTTTGGACGGGGTCTAGGAAGCCCGAGAAGCGGCCCAAGGAAGGGAGAACTGGTGGCTAGGAGGATCGGCAGAAGCAGGCGCAGCCTCGTTCCCTAGACCGCCAACCCAGATCTCTGGCCGCGCCTTCTAAGCCAAGCTGCTTAAGGCGATCTTTCTGTTGCTGCCACTTCCTTTACACTCACAGGTGATGCCAAGGCCGAGGGAGGCATGTTCTTACCAGCCCGTCATGTTGAAGTCCCTGTAGAGCATCTTCTTTCCAAGTTCCTTTCTCTGCACTCGCCTTGGGAACTCCAAATGTGTGAACTCATTTCCCAGCAAGTGAGGCTGCATGAAGGCCTAACAGCAAAAAGAAAAACAGTAACACATATTTAGAAGAAAATATATATACATGTTTGACTCAAGAATGTTTTGCAAATCAAGACAGTTGGTACTTCAGAAATAAGCCCCTCACGCCCCTCCCCATCCCATATTTAAGGGAAATAAATGGACTTAAACGAAGAAAGGTCAGGTGATCTACTTCTGAAAACCAGCCAAGGACAACTCCAGGCTCCTGGGAATCACCTGAAGCCAAACAACAGGCAGGCCTATAAAGTGAATAATTAAACTTAATCGGAGGATGGAACCTCCGATTGCAGAACCCTGTAAGACCAACAGGGCAGCATTTGCCCAAGAACAAAGTTCAGAGGGCAAGGAAAAGGAGGGCCACCACCCGGGACTCCCAGGGGGAAGGGGAAGAACGCCGCTGACACCGCGAGGCTTATGGGAAACTGACTCGCCTTGCGAACCTTCACCCCAACTCGATGAATCGAACGGCTTGATCTGCGACAGACACGAGTTGTATTGGCTCGGGACCACGTCTGGTTTTGCTTTGTTGTGCAAGGGGTCACCAAGGGTTGGGGCCCTGACTTGGCAGTTTCCCACCACCACGACCTCCTCACATTGACATTTAAGAATCTAAGTATGAACAAACCGAAGAACCTAAATATGAATGAAATACCAACAGGTCCACATTATACACTCAGCTTATACAGGGACCATGAACGTCATGTCTAAAGGGATCGTCATTGTAGTTGAAGACACGCGATCCAGGGCGTAAGAGGAAGGGCTGAGCTTCCCCCTTAGGTTTACTTTCCCAAACGAAACGGTTTCCCTTCTCGGAAGGTCGCATGAAAGAGCTCCTAGGGAAGGAAGCTGACCCCCATTCTCCCTGCTGGCTCCTCGGCTCACACCCCTTGTGAACCTGCTCTATTTCCGGAGTCTGAACGTGTGGCTCCACGCAAACACAATGGCCTGAGAGGACGGGTTGGGACTAGATACACCCGCTGGCCTGCCGCCATTGTGCTCTGCAGTAATTTGATCGGGTAATTGGAAGCCTGTTCCCAAGCAGATGGCTTCTCCCCCTCCCCCTAAGCTCTGTTCACACTACAAAAATCTTGAGCAAACAGCCACTTAGGGAATTGCTTTGAAACAACAAATAGTCTCATTGCCACATTCTAAATTCAAATGCAGCTCTCCAAGAGATGACATGCTCACGCATTCGCTGCCCTGCTCGGGGACCACAGCCCTGAGCATCCCTGCAGTCGAGCTCTTCCGCTGTAGCTCTGAAATGCCCCTGCTCCTCAGCAGCCTGGGCAGGATGCAGCATCCCTTTCAGGGGGATGACGAGTAGGCAGAATGAATTACAGCCTGGTCCTGTAGGAAATTCCAGGGATCCCGGCAAAAGGGCAGATGGTCAGGCCCTCAGTTTACTGGAAAATGAGCATCTCCCACGGTGTCTTGTCAGGGCCCAGTGCAGATAGAACTCCCACGAACTCTCATGGAAGGTTGCTGGGCGTAGCCTGGTATTAGGAATTGGAAGCTAAGGGTATCAGGGGCCAAAGAAGTGGAATTGTACTCAGGGTAGTCAGACTTGGCCAGGCAGAGAATGACAGAGTAGTAATTCTGAGCAGTCTTGGGAGGGGGTGAGGTGGGGGGAGGGCCTGATGGCTTGCTGTTCCACCACCAGTTCCTGTCAACTCCTGATGGCCCCGTGTGGGGTGGAGCACAATTGGGTTCCATAGTTTAAAATCTATATCCACGTTACTGTGACAGAGACTGAGAGAGAGAGATCCGTACCCACACTTGCCATTTCCCAAAGGAAGACACTGGGAAGTACACAAGGATAAAGCACAACTTCGCTCAATGCAAACGCTTGCACAGTGTCTGGGAAAATGCCACGGTTCCATGCACTGTTTGAAGCCCCTGGCATTTTGTGCACAGACAGGTTATTATCTGAAGGCCATTGCTGAGTACATTTCTTCACAACTCCAAGGGACCAAGAAGGCTGAGAGGAGCCCTGCTGGAGTAGTGGGTTGTGGACCTATTGGGCTGCTAACTGCCAGGTCGGTAGTTTAAACCCACCAGATGTTCCAAGGGAGAAGAGGAGGCTTTCTACCCCCAATAAGAATGACAGTCTTGGAAACCCACGGGGGCAGTTCTACTCTCCTCTAGAGCTGCGATGAGCTGGAAACGCCCCAGAAGCAGTGAGCTTGAATTTTAAGAGGAGGGCTGTGTATGCAGAGGTCAGGGTGGGCTGCTTCCTAACAGGAGGCTCAGCGGGCCCTAGGGTGTTGTTTTAACCAGGTGCCCAATCCCTCTGGGCTGACGTACATTTGCCAGGGGAGTTGGATGGGGAGATCTACTGAGGCAGGATAGCCAGACCTCCCTAGAAGCTCTGATAGCTGCAGGGCCACCTCAACCCTGCCCCTGAGGATGTGTGCATTGAAAGGGGCCTTGTGTCCTGTGTTGCAGTGACATCTGTAGCCCCTGCTCCGTGTGCCGCCTTCCGAAGCCTCAGACCAGCTGCTGACTTTGCCCTCAGGAAACGGAGGGGGGGGGGGCTGCAATGTATCTAAGTGGCTCGCGGTGCGGTGCGGTGCAAAGGGCTGATACCCGTGGCTGCTCACCCAAAGGTTGGAGCTTGAATCCATGTGGAGAAAGAAGGCCTGACAATCTACCTCTGAGACAGCCAGCCACTGGAACCCCTGGGGAGCAGCATTCTATGGTGGCACACATGAGATTGCCCTGAATGAGAGTCACTCAGCAGCTCCTGTGGTGTCCTTTAAAAGATGCTATTTATGAGATGCACCATGATTTTATTACTGTAAGTGGGGCTGGGGATTGGGGGGAGTGCCGCCAATTAAATTATGTACAACCCTACTTCAAAACATTTTTTCTCTTCGAAAGCTCTCCTTCAGGCTTAGACACATTTTCCCCATCTGAGGATACTGGTTAAGGTTTTGCAAAACGTTTAC
>NW_022103898.1:70401934-70411778 GCF_000313985.2 Echinops telfairi | reverse complement strand
AACTCTCCTCCCTTCCTCATGAACCCTTGATAATTTAAAAATTATTATTCATGTCTACACTGAGCGATGTCTCCGTTCACCCACTTTTCTGTTGTTCATCCCCCTGGAGGAGTTATATATAGATCATTGTGATCGGTCCCCTCCTTTCTCCCCTCCACCTTCCCCTCCCCCTCCTGGTATCACTACTCTCATTATTGGTCCTGAGGGGTTTATCTGTACCACTGTACATCCTCTGGTCTAGCCTGATTTGTAAGGTAGAATTGGAATTGTGATAGTGGTGGGGAAGGAAGCATTAAAGAACTAGAGGAAAGTTGTATGTTTCATTGGTGCCATACTGCATCCTGACTGGCTTTACTCTTTTGTAAGGGGATGTCCAATTGCTTACAGATGGGCTTTGGATCTCCACTCTGCACTCCCCCTCATTCACATTGATATGATTTTTTTGTTCTTGGTCTTTGATGACTGAAACCTGATCCCATTGACACCTGATAATCACACAGGCCGGTGTGCTTCTATCATGTGGACTTTGCTGCTTCTCATGTAGATGGCCACTTGTTTATCTTCAAGCCTTTAAGAACCCAGACACTATATCTTTTGATAGCCGGGCACCATGAGCTTTCTTCACCACATTTGCTTATGCACCCATTTGCCTTCAGTGATCATCACAGAATGCCAGGTTGTTAGAACAAAGTGTTCTTGCATTGAGGAAGTACTTGAGTGGAGGCCCAATGTCTGTCTGCTACCTTAATACTTAACATATAAATATATGTACACAGATCTATTTCCCTATCATATATAAATATATTTACATATGTACATGCCTATATCTAGACCTCTATTAATGCCCTTTGCCTCCGAGTTCTGTCTTGTATTTCCTTTTACTTTCCTCTTGTCCCATTATCATGTTTGGCCTTCATTTGGGTTTCAGTAATTCCTCTTGGTTACATTGCCCTTGATCAAGCCCTACCAGGCATCCTACACCCTCCTCACCATCAATTTTAGATCACTTCTTGTTCCCTTGTCCCTGGGGTTAACATGCACTTCCTACCCCCCCATCGCCTCCCCCTCTTCTCATGTTCCCCTAGAACCATCAGTCCTGTTGTTTCCTCTGGATTGTTTATCCTGCCTACCTTATCTAGACAGACATGCAGAGACAATAAGAAGCACAAAAACAAGGCAGAACAAAACAAAATAACAAAACAACAACAAAAAGAAGAGCCTATGAATAGTTCCAGGTCTATTTGTTGACCTTTAGGAGTGTTTTCCTGTCAAGTCTGATGGGGTGTGGTGGCCATTCTTTTGATGTTTGCCTATGCCAAGTCACGTCACGGCTGCTACGTGGATGACAGCAACAATCACTTGTGAGCTATCCCAACTTCGGAGATGTTAATAGTGGCAAATAGTGCCTTCGCTTTGAGGAAATACTGTAAAATCCTTTCCTCACTGCTACTGATGCCACAGCCTCAACTTTTTCTATTTTTAGGGTTATTTTTCATCCTTTCTTGCCAGCTGCTCCGGAACATATCGTAAGGTGGCATGATTCATTTTGGCACAATCGTGAGTGCCACAGAATAATTCATCCTCATTGCCATGGATTGAAAATGGCACCCCCCTCCTGTGCTGGAATTCTAACTCTTGGACCCATGGGTGAAGAACCTTGGCACTGCCAGGTAAGCGCTGAACAGCTAACCACGAGATCAGTGGTTCAAGCCCACCAGTCCCTCCTCGGGTGAAAGATGAAGCATCTGCTGCTGTGAAGATGCCAGCCTTGGCAGCCTACACAGCTTCACCGTGAGCCGGAACGGACTCAATGGCAGTGCGGAGACCAGGAATGTTACTGTCTGGGAATTCGGGTGTTATGCTAATAAGATTATGCCTCAGGAAAATGGGTTCTAAATCAAGTTACGCTGGAGTTATAAACAGAGCAGACTAGACACCGAAAGAGGCATGCACATGTGGGCACAGACAGAAGCGATATGCCAGGACCAAAAGGGAGCCAAGGAATGCCTGGGTGGCCAGCATGGAATGAAGGGGGACCCTGGATTTGGACTTTCAGCCTCTAGAATTCTGAGAAAATAGACTTCTAATCTTAAAAGCTACCCACTTGTGGTAGTTGCGTTACTCATTTTCATCGCGTAAAGTAGGCTTCCTGCTTCCCTAGCAAGTAATGGACAAACACAACTGCAAAAACAACTGTTGGCTTTCAGATGGAAATGTACAGGCTCATCCATGCATCTCTCTGTGCAACATTGATGGGAGTTTACATGTGTGCACGGAGTGGGATGCCCCTTTGGGCATTTATTAGCAGCCCTGAAATAACTTTGTAACCTGTCCTGAGAACAACTGTACCCTGAGCATTTCTCACCTGCCTTGCAACTTGTGAACTTCCTAAGAGACCCTTTGATCACGAAAGTGGTCCCTGAGTTCTTTGTAGCCATTGCAATGAATTATCAAACTTAGTAGCTGGAAAAGTGAAAGTGTTGTCAATGACACAACATTTAGTTTTATGTAAAGAACTTAAAAAAAACAAACCAAACTATATCCTAAGAGCCCTCTTTACAAATTGGGATTAAAACAGTTGTTGAGAGCAGCTTCGCTGTCCTTTCTTATTCCAACAATGTGAGGAAGGGTGAGAGTTACTGGGAAGGGCCAATCGTGAACTGATTTTAAGATGGGCCCCCAGAACTTTCTTCCTGATCTTTCTTACTCTGAAACCCTCTTCAGTTAAACCCTGGTCAGCATGATAGCAACCGGTGAGCTTCCGCTGACAGGTGAGTGATGATTGTGTGTCAGGTGTACTAGCCAGGAAAGGAACGTGGGTCTTACTCTCAGAAGCCAAGACTTTTACCTTTGAGCCACTGCTGCCCCCTGTAGTTGACGACTGCCCTTGATTTACCCCATCTCCTTGATTTAAACTTTTCTCTCCGCTGTTGTTACTAAGGTGTATGTTCTTCAGAAGCATCTCCTGGTGATGCAAGTTTGTAACAGAAGCCACTGCTCGTTACTTCTAGAGCACTCAAGATGGCACAGGTCCTAAGGAAGTACTTAACGGAAGCACAAAGACAGACTGCTCTGGAGTGTTTGATCGCACTGCTGTCTATGGGTCCAGGGCTGGTCGAGCCAGTTCCAGCTCATAGGGACCCTGTCTACAGCAGAGCGAGACTCTCAGAGCTGTCACCACGTCTGAAGCTGCTGCTACGGCTACTGTGCCAATTCATCTTGTTGAAGGTCTTCCTCTTGGAGTACAAAGTCAAACTTCACAGAATCATGTACCTCAGTTTTCAGTCTTTGGAAAAGCTAATGCTCAGCCGTGTCACATACAAAAACAATCTGGGATGCATGTTACCATATTTTGGATTCAGCTTACACTTTATAATTGAATGTATCTCCACCTATAGAATCACACATGCTATGCCATTTAATATCACCTCCACCTCCCGATAATCTTTCCTCATCCCAAGAACATACAATAACAGTGCTGATGCCTCTTCTCGTTTAGTGAGCAATAGAGGAATAACTGGAGGCAGAGTTTGGGTCTAGTGTGCATAAAGTTGCTATGGGTTGGAACCGACTCATCAATGGCACCTAATGACATGGACTATACACCTGAGCATCTTATACTGAAATGCAGTGTATAGGATGCTCATGTCCTGTATCGACCAATGGACTTCATCGTGTAGCTACACCTTCATCTTTAATTTTGAGCCCTTCTCTCAAAAGAGCATAACAATGTTGAGAGGCAGATGGGCCTCTCAGTTCATGGATGGGCCAGCAATGTTACCTGGGGGAAGAGCTTGCAAACACCACTGCCTGGGTAAAATCAAAACTGGTGGCCAAGGGCATTACCAATTCTGGTGTGTGCAGGTTTGCTACAAAGATGGTAGGACACAGCTTTGTCACTTAGCACTCTGGGGAGCTGATGAGAACCACCATTCTTACATGGTGGTGTCTGGCCAGGGAAAATAAGAACATCTTTCTTTTGTGCAAGGATGCCGTCATTTCCTACTGTGTCAAGGAGTGACCGAACTGGACTGGGACTCCCACTTTGAATTCTATTTCTCTCTGGGCAAGGGTAGAAAAAGCTTCCTGGGAGGTAGAGGGCAGAAGAGCATTCTACTGTGAAGAAACAGTCAACCCCACTGGGGCAGCTATGAGCACCCCAGGAGTCGAAGCATACCATAAGGGAGAAACTTTTTTTAAAAAAGGAAAAAAAGAATCTTCCAGCCAGCTTCTCGCTAGAGCAGAGAGAGCCAGAGACCTACAATTCAGGCCCTTCTCGTTCCTGGGTGGAGAGGAGAGAGCTGTGTCCCTTGGCAAAGCAGGGTGTCTGAGACTAGGAGTCCGGAGCCCAGAGCCCAGAGAGTGAAAGCAGACAGGGCCCAGGGGAGGAGCCCAAGGAAGCTTGAGCTCCAGCGGAAGGGGGAGTGACAGGCCTCCTGCAGATACCGAGACAGTGGGTCTTGAGGTTACTAACAATTCCCTGCTACTGAACACAAAACGCTTGCCCATTTTCATCTTCCTTTTAATAACATTTCCTTTGCTGCCTTGTGGCCAGCTTGTCAGGGTGGGTGGGGGTGGTGTCAGCCAACGAGGAGTCTGCCTCATATTTGGGGGTACTCAAAGGGATGCTGGCAGGCATCAGTTGAGCGCCTGCAGGTGCCAAGACTTCAGGGGGCATGATTCCTAGAATTCTAAAAAGCAAAGCCTCTCTGTTTAAGCTGGCAGGCTAGGCAAAGAGACCCAGGAAGCCTTACAGGGTTAGCTCAAGGACAAAAAGGCAGGTAAGAATTGGAAAAGGGTCTAAGAGTTGGTCCGGCAACTGGAGAGCATGCAACAGGAGTCAAGGGTAGAATTGGGAAGCAAGAGGATGCTGCTGCTTTTGGAATTGCTGTCGGGGAGGAGAGAGACAGGAGGAGGGTAGCCTCACAAGAAACCGGTCGTTTCACTTTGGGCTCCAAGGGTACCCCTCCTGCCAAGGATAACTGACCAGTAAATAAAAGATGATTGCTGGCATTGCCACTGAGTCTTTTCAGATTCACAGCGACCTTGTGTGTTACAGAACAGAACACTACACAGTCCTGTGATGTCCTTTTGACCACCAGCATGTTTAGGCTTATCATGGTGGCAACTGCGTTAATCACACTCACCAAGGGTCTCCTGGGCCTCCACTTCACTAAACGGATGGCTTCCTCTAGTGACTGAGTGAGCCCTGCTGGCCGATGTTCTATTGGGTCCATAAGGGTTGCACTGGCTAACAGAATTTCCAGGTCTTTCCTTCTAACCTGGCTAGGTCTGAAAGCTTCTGGAGACCCGTGCAGCCTGGGTGACCTGCTGGGACTCAAAATCCTGGTGGCCTAGCTTCCAGCATCACGGCAACCATCACATGACACACTGACAGATGGGCAACAGGTATGAAGAATGCACATTGTTAAATAGAACAAATTTACATTTTCCCTCCCACACACTGAATACAAACAACGGATGAGCACCTAGATCAATAAAAAGAGTATTACCAGCACCCTGGAATTCACCCTCAAGATTTTATTCAATCACTGCTGTTCTTCTAAAGCAGTGGTTCTCAACCTTCCTAATGCTGCGACCCTTTAATATAGTTCCTCATGTTGTGGTGACCCCCACCCCTAACCATAAAATTATTTCAGTTGCTAATTCATCACTGTAATTTTGCTACTGTTATGATTTGGGTGACCCCTATGAAAGGGTCATTCAACCCCCAAAGGGGTCTCGACCCACAGGTTGAGAACTGCTGTTCTAAAAGCTAAGCCCTCACCTGATCTTTAGATTGTTTTCACTTGTATCTGTACTTTATATAGAGTTGTAGGAAACCTGTGAGGTTGAGCCATGTGTGTGTAGTTACAGCTTATTTATTCTCAGTGCTGTACTGTAAATATACCATTCTCCTCTTTTTTTTTTTTTTTAAACAGAAGGAGTAAGTTTATTGGAGGGGATACTTTGGAAAAGAAGTCCAAAGGGCCCTTAGCTAGTCTAAAGGGCAAAACATAAAGCGAGGCTTTAGATTCTGCTAAATGCAGCCCTCCCACGATAGGCTGGCTTTCTGGCGGGTCTTCTGTTATTGGCTGGTCCCCTGTAGTGTGCCTCCTCTTTCCATGTCTGTGCCCCCCAGGCCCCCAGATTTCATGCTGTGCCCTTGTCTCAGATCCTTAATCCAAGAGTCCAGTCAGTCAAAATGGGGTGTAGTATGAATATCTTGTCTTTCTTGCTTTTTTTAAGTGTCAAGGATAAAATAATAATAATATAAACATAAAAATATAAATATAAATAATGAGTAAGAAAGAAAAGACCACCATCAATATTTTAAAAGCCAAGGAAGAAATTTTTGCCATGGAACAAGCAAGATATACTTTTCTAGAACAAATTCAGGATGGGTCAAGAGGGAGGTCAACTGACTACACATCAAGTTCAATCCAGCACAATCAAGTTTACAATGGTCTCTTTCTGGTAGTAAAGCTATTTGAGACTCTTGCCTTTGGCTAGAGGGGATCTGCCAAAGGCTTCATCTGACTAGGTACTCTTCAGATAGGTTTTGGGCTCCCACTGTCCTCCACAACCGTCTACAAATTGGGTGTTCAATATCTTGTCTTCACCCAGCCACTAGTATTCATAGTGATTGGGAGAGTTTACACATCAACTCCTAATGACAAGAATTAGGACATTTTTACCAACTGCTAGTCTGAATTTGATCAAACATGAAGTCAAGATACAGTGATTAAAAAAAAAAAGATACATTGATAACTACTGGTAGCTGGAACGCACAAGTCGAAAATAAAGATAGGTCAGACGTTGGAAAATGTAGCCTTGGTGGTAGAAACAATGCCGAAGTCACATGATTGAATTTTGCAAGACCAACGATATTTCAAAGACCAATATCCATCTCATGTGCTTGGGGCATGCTGTCAGGAGTGACCAGACGCTGGAAAAGGACATCGTGTTTGGTACAGCAGAGGAAGGCCCTCAGCAAAAGGGATTGACACAAAAAAAGCCAACAATTCTGATGATGGCGAACCACCGGACAGTGTTTTGTTCTCTTTTATATAGGGTCACTATGAGTCGGAACTGATTTGACATCATCTAACAAAAATGACATAATCATTGAAGGGACCCTTTTCCAACAATGTAAATGGTGGTCAGACACATGGACCTCACTGGATGAAACACACAGAAATCAAGCTAACCCCATGTGTTGAAAGATGATGGATAAATTCAATATCATCAATCATAACAATGCCAGTGGCCAAATGAAAACAGACCATCAATTGCTCACATGCAAATTCAAACTGAAGCTGAAGAAAATTCAAGCAAGTCCATAAGGCCAAATGAAGGCCTTGAGCATGTGCCACATGATTTCCGGGACCAGCTCAAGAATAGATTTGGTAATAGTGAACACGAATGACATCAAAGATACATATGAAGCAAAAGATCATTAAAAAGGAAGAAAAGATAAAAATGAATATCATAAGACACTCTGAAACTTACTTTAGATGTAGATCAGCCAAAGAAAATGAGAAAGCAGAGCTAAACAGAAGATTTCAAAGGGTGACTTGAGAAGACAAATTATTACACTGAGGTGTGCAAGAGAAAAAAGGTGCTTGGCAGTACTCAAGCTGAAAGAACTGAAGAAAAAATCCAAGCATTGGATTGAGATACTGAAGGATTCCGTGGGCAAAATGTTCAATGACCCACTCACTCACTGCCACTGAGTCAATTCTGATACATATCAATCCTTTGCACTGGTAGAATTTCTGAGGTTATAAATCTTTAGGGGGTGGTGGTGGAAAGCTTCTTTTTTTTTTTCCTTCCTCAGAAACAGTGGTGTGTTTAACTGCTGACCTCGAATAGCAGCCCAAATCATAACCCCTACACCACCAGGAAGCATCAAAGGAAGATGAAAAGCATGCAGAGTCACTAACAAAAAGAAATGATTGATATTCAACCATTTCAGGAGCTAGCATATGATCAAGGCCCAAGGGCACTGAAGGAAGATGTGCAAGCTGCACTGAAGGTATTGCCAAAATCAAGGCACCAGATATTGATGAAATAACAATGGAAACATTTCAACAAAGGGATAGAGCAGCACTGAAGGTGCTTATTCACCTAGGTCAAGATATTTGGAAGACAGTTACTTAGCCAATCAAATATGGAATAGATCCATATCTGTACCCATTCCTAAGAAAGGTTATCCACCAGATGCATAAATTATTGAATAGCATTATCACATGGCAAGTAAAATTTTGCTGAAAATAATTCAAAAGTAGCTGCAGCAATTCAATGACCGGGAACTGCCAAAAATTCAAGCACGATTTAGAAGGACGTGGAAAGGGACATCATGGCTGTTATCAGATGAATTTTGGCTGAAAGCAAGAATACCAGGAAGATGTCTAGCTGTGTTTCACCGATTATGCAAAGACATCTGACTAGATGGATCATAGCTTATGGATAACACTGCAAAGAATAGAAATTCCAGAACAATTCTTTGTGCTCTTGTGGAATCTGCACATAGACCAACAGGCAATTGTTCACACTAGGGGATACTGCATAACTTAAGATCACAATTGGTATGCTCAGGAGTGTAGTCTTTCACCATACCTATTCAATCTGTATGCTGAGCAAATCATCTGAGAGGCTGTACTATAAAAAAAAGAACGTGGCATCAGGACTGGAGGAATTGTAATACACAGACGATACAACTTCGTTTGGTGGAAGTGAGTAGAACTTGAAGTACTTACTGATGAAGAACAAAGACTACGATCTTCTATATGGATGGCATCTCAGTATCAAGACATCAAAACTTTCAAATGAGACCAATAAGCAACCTCATGATAAACTAAGAAAACAGTGAAGGTGTCAAATATTTCCTTTTACTTGTATCCGCCATTGATGCTTATGGAAGCAACAGTCAGGGAATCAAAGGATGTATTGAATTGGACAAGTATGCAAAAGATCTCCTTGAAGTTTTAAAAAGCAGAAACATCACATTGAAGACTAAGGTGTGCCCGACCCAAGTCATGGTATTTTCAATCTTCTCACTTACACGTTAAAGGGGAAAATTCATAAGGAAGACCAAAACAGAGCTGATGCCTTTGAATACAGGGCTGGTGAATAATATGGAATACATCAGGCTCTGCCAGAAGAATCAACGCATCTGTGCTGGAATCAGCATGGCCAGAGTGCTCCTTGGAAGCAACCATGACGGACTTTGTCTCGTGTGCTTTAGCTGCAGCATCAGGAGGGACCGCTCCCAGGGAGGGCAATCACGTGAGGCAAGGCAGACAGTCAGTGAAACAGAAGACCCTCGATGAGCTGTATTGACCCAGTGGCTGCATCAGTGGGTTTAAACCTGGGAATGACTATGCGGTGGCACTGCTGGGCAGTGTTTTGTTTTGATGGGCACTGGGTTGTTATGGGTTAGGACTGATTAAACACTAAACAATCACAAAGATTGATGGGCATTTGGAGCATTTCCAGTCTGGGCTGTTGCAAACAGCGTAGCTGTGGGCATTCTAGACTTTTGGATGTGTACATATATGTACCTTTCTATTGAGGACATATCACTTAGCAGTGGAATTGCTGTGTCATAATATGATCCGCTTTGAGAGTGACTCCCCCAAATCTTTTCAAAGCAGTTCCAATTTCACTCCCATCAGCAAAATATAGGTTAGAAATGCTCATATTTTAAATAAGATAGCAGATGTCATGACAGAAAATACTGTTTAAAGCCCCTCCAACTTGAACACTCAAAGTTTTAAAATTCGTGTCATTTGAAAGGAATTTTTCAAAACAAGGATTTTCAGTGCTTCCCACAAATCTT
>NW_022103898.1:70399423-70400995 GCF_000313985.2 Echinops telfairi | reverse complement strand
AAAAAAAGATAATGAAATCAATAATTTTGGCCAATCACTGGTGATAGCTAACAGAGTTAATGAATGAAACGGCTCTTCCAGAGCCAGTATGCGTGTTCTGATGTATGGTGCAGGAATATAATACTCCTTTGGTTTGCTTTTGAAAAAGGAAGTAAATAGCTGTGACCTCAATGTATATGGTTAGATTCTTTCATAAAGAATGCTATCTGTCTTAATTTGTTCTTAGCTCAAAGTGACAAGAAATATGCTTGTGTAAATCAGTCATTACTGAATTGAATGTTGACAGAATTCAGGCCAGTTTTAGTGGCTCTCAAGAAGAGTTCATGAATTTCTCAGGAAACCACGGTGAGCCACCAGAGAGAAGTAGCATGCCACTCAAATAAGTTTAACATTGTAAAATTTACATCTGATGACAAGCCACATGGATACTGGTATGCAAATGGGACTATTACACAGAATTGCCTACATTTGTCAACACTACCGCAGTTCCAGTATAGAATGGGGGTAATATAGATCCACCTACATAATAAACATAACAGATTTCCATATTTCATTCACCTAATGCTTTTTCTCCTCAAGCAAAAAGGCATTCCTTTGAAGACAGAGCAAGTCAAGTCAGCAAAAAAGGTTATGCCCACAGTTCTTTGATCTCTTTGCATATGCAAAATGGGATTTAGAGTTGTCCTAAAAGGCCACTGAAGTCGGTCCCCTGACAGGATGGCCATAAAACAACTCTTCAAATGCATAGTTAAGATTGAGTTTTGTCTCTGTGCTCAGCTCGGCTCTCAGCACTTCACAGGTGCATTGACTCATTAACCCTCCTAGTCAGATTGCATGAACTCGGAGTTCCATGGCGTAGCACTCACAGTACTCCAGACTCAGCGACCTGACGAGACAGGGCAGAACTGCCCCTGTGGGTCTCTGAGCCTAACCAGTGTTCGTGTCAAATACTAGAGATGTTTGGATGCTTTTGTGAGACTTGTGCGCCTTGCGCACCCAGAGCAAGTATGGGAAACACCACACTTGCTTCTTCAAGCCGATGGATGTTAGAAGTAGAAATGTGCAATTTAGGCGTGGTTTTACAAAATGGGATTAAGCCAGGAGGGAGGTAGCATCGGAGGGGGCTTTTCCATATGCATTCCCTTGTTCTTCTAAGGAGCCAAGAGGAATGATGGTAAAACTGCCCTTTGTGATTGAAGCCAGGCCACCTGGGCTTAACAAGCGCCTCTCAAGGTTAAGTGGGATGCCGAAGAGAGGAGTCAGTCATTTTTACTCACAAGTGCACTTGAACCTCCCGGATCACAGCCTCCTATCTTAAAAGCAGGTTGGGGCTTAAGGAATACATTTCTGGAGTTAACTCCTGAGTATGAAAAATCCCAGAGAGCCAAGAGGCACGACACGGCTCACGTGAAACCTTTCCAAAGCCCAGCTGCAGGGAAATGGCAAGCCAGGGAACCAGCCTCGGTGCAGAAGGCTAGAGAAATTCCAAGGACAGCGCAAGGAATCGCCTCAGATAAGGTTGCACTTGCGTGATCAGAGGCGTACTTGAAACCCGAGTTCATCCCTTCCCGG
>NW_022103898.1:70378840-70398419 GCF_000313985.2 Echinops telfairi | reverse complement strand
CTACTTTAGAAGCTGTGTCGGCGCTGCAGGGTTTACCAATGAGTTCATGGGAACGTAGGTTTCAAAAAGACATCCATGGGGAGGATTAGGCACATTGAAAAAGACAAGACAGCTCCCTGCAGCACCACAGGCTGACCCTTCATTCACAATTCCAGGCATGTTAGGAATATCTCCAGGGAGTGTTCATTTCGCAAGAAGGCTCAGAAACACCCCCACCCCCACCCCGGTGAAGGGCTTGCGGTCACACAGCTGGGAGAAGCCCACCTCACAGTCCGGTTCTCTCACCGTGGGTATTGTCTTCAGGATTGTGTGCTATTAAACCTCCTACGTCTCTCAAATACTTTACCATAAAGATTTCACCACGAGATAATGCTACGCTAAGGCCCTTCTACCGTGCCCAAATACGTTGCCGTCAGTATTACTCTTTGCTCGTGGGCCTTTCTTATCTTGGTGCATGCCTTCCTAGACTCCTGACACGCACGTAGCTATTGACAAAGCTGAAGGTGGAAGCCAGATGCAAGTCATTCCAACTTTCCTACAAGATCACAGTTGCCAGTGAGTTGATTCCGGCTGACGACGGCCTCGTTTGTGCCCAGGAGAACTGGGCTCCAGGGGATTTTCAATGGCTGCCACCTTACGGAAGGGGACAGCTCCTCTGGGCAGACCACACTCACCACCCTTTTGGTTAGCGGTCACATGCAAACTACTAGCACCACTCAGAGAACCCAGCCCAAAATGCATCACCGGATAGTCAGCAATCTGAAAACTTGGAGCATTCCCAGCCCTCCGAAAAAATGAACCTTTCAAGCTCTTTGTATGCTTTTTATTTTTTTAGAAATAACTTTGAAGTATGGTATAATTTCAGAACAAGAAATGAAAACTGTTAGCCTGCTGTTACTCATTGCCTCTAGAAGGGGGCAGGAGTTGATGCAGAAGGGAAGGGTGGAGGCAGGGTGCCCAGGTTTGAGGGTCGGTGGATGGGGAAGATGATAGGACAATGATCCAGAAGTCCATAATGACCCTGGCGTTTGCTTTCATTCAGTCAATGAACTGGGATACATACCAGCTGCTGTGTGGGGCACTGGTGCAAGGCACTGGCAACGTGGGGTGACCAAGGTCAAGAGCCTGTCCCCTGAACTCAGTCTGGAGAGGGAGACAGAAATGCTAAGCAGCAATGTAATGCCTGACAGAGCCATCCTACAAGCAACTGCACAGTGCCGTGTGAGGACAGATAAGAAGGGCACGGGTTCGGCCACAGGAAGGGGGGAGACATTTGTGCAGAGGTCTCAGGGGATAAACACTCCTGACAGAGAAGAGAGAGAATGGCCACACAGGCAAAGCATATTTCCAGAGGCCTCCATGGGGCTGAGGTCATGGTGCATCCTGGAAATGGGAGGAAGCTCTCTGTGATGGAAGCACGGGATGCCTGGTGAGTAGCTGTGGCCAGGGACTCTGATACTAGATCTGCCACCAAGCGTTTCCTTTGGTCTGTAAGTTGTGGGGGCAAAGGAAGTGATTAGGTCCGTGATAAAATCCCTTTGGTATGCTATGGAAGATGGAGTGGAGAAAACCACACAGGTGGCAGGGAGGCCAGCTGCTTGGAGCTCTGTGTGGAAGAACCTTTGTAAAGCAAAGGCTCTGGGTAACCCTGTGCTCTCGCTCTCCTTTGCACAAGTGGCAAACCCAGGCCTGGAGAAGCTGAGCAATGTCCGCAAAGCCACCCAAGTGCTGAGTGACAGAGCTGGTCCTGGAGTGAAGGCTTGCTGGCTGTCGCAGGGTCTTTTCCGTCTGTCTAGGCTGCCAAGGGCGAATGAGGAGAGCTGCAGTCTGGGTTCCTTGGGAGTGGCTTCAGGTTCACTGGCTGGTTTGAAAACACCAGCAGGTGAAACAGTGGAGAAGCATTCAAAGTGCTATCGTGACGTTAGTTTGGGGTTTTTGCTATCGCCGGCACCAGATACCCAGTAGATGCGACAAAGCTTAGTTGAAAAGTAAAGCAAAAATACAGACAAGGGGAAAAAAGAGGAAAATGAGAGGAAATTGCCCAGCGATGTTCTAAACCAACCAAAGGAATGAAACACTGCTATGTGCACTCACACAGACTTTCTTCTCTAAGAGCAGAAAGTCCCCTCTCTCGTTATATTGCCTAAGAAGAAAGCCGGTCGGCAAAAAAAAAAAAGTCCCATCCACAGAACTACTCACAGGGTTAGCTCCCAAGCCTGCCCACAGATAGAGACCCATGATGACAACCAAAGCCATTTTTAATTGAGACCCTAAGCGAACGCCCTGCCTCTGAAATTTGGGGATAAGACAGTCAATCTCTTACTTCCCCACAGAACGCAAATCTGCAAATGAAGCATAAAGTTATCAAGATCTGCAAAATCAAACAACTCTACAAACAGAGCAAAAGAAACTGCGGCCAAGTCGATTCTGACTTCTAGTGACCCGACAGGACAGAGCCGAACTGCCTCATCGGGTTTCCAAGGCAGGGATCTTGATGGAAGCAGACTGCCACAGCTTTCTCCGACTGGGTTTGAACCACTGATCTTTGGATTAGCAGCCACTTCTTTAAGCTCTGCATTACCAGGGCTGGTTTAGTTCTCCTATGATCCTCCCATAATTTCATTTCAAGGATGAGGTTCTCTATCAAGAATCTATTTTCAGGGTAGAGACAGGTTTTCTGACACCTGCGTTTGCCCCAAAGGGCCTCTTCAGACCTCGTCTCTGAGCATGAGAGCGGGTGTCAGCGGGAACTCAGGAGCCACCTTGCCTAGCAAACCCTCCTTCTCACGATGGGATTCATGCGCACCCCCTCTGGTTAAGCTACAGTGGGTGGGCAGGCCAGGAAAGCTGGTACCCATTGTCTTCAAAACCCCACTTCACATTGTAAATCTCAAACCAGTAAAAGAAGGCGAGCACAGCGTGTCTTCCGTTGGCCACAGGTGGGAGAGAATCAGCCACAATAATAAACTCATGGAGGTGGAGTGTGTCGTCACGCCCGGAGCCAGGATGTGTGATCCAGAAGGTGTGTAGGGGGAGTTAATGCCATATGTCATTTACTGCTGCGAGCCTGCTCCGTGTCAACAGCAACGGGTTCTTCCAACACAGCACGGACACCACTCCCTTCTGCTAAACTAGGGGGCTCTTACCAGGTACTGAAGCCGCTGGCGCTCGGTCTCCGGGGTGAATTCTGAAGACATGGGGACGATTTCTCCACTTCTGATGATTATGGCCCTGAAACGGTGAAAAGGCATCATCATCAGTCAGTCCATTAAGTACCCCGATTCTGTGAGAACCATGGCTTGGTTCAGACGACACAAGAAATGCCCCGGAGACATTTCTCCCACCTGCAAGGAAGAATTCCGCATTATCAGCTCTGCCTCACTTGCCATGGTGGCAGTGGTGTGTGGGGTCTAGTTGGGTTCGGTGCCTGGCGATCCTGTATGACAGAGCAGAACTGCCCCATAGGGTTTCCTACGTTCTAATTGTTCCTGGAAGCAGAGAGCCAGGCCTTCTTTCCTGGGGGAGTGGCTGATCCCAGTTAAGACCCGAGTGCTTAAACACTGCACTACCAAGATACCAAGACTCCGTCTCACTCTGGTGCAGACATTTCTACTTTAAGCACATCACACTCTACTTACTGTATGTTTATGTGCTTTGTCAGCTTAGCCTGACCGTCACAGGGCTGAGCAGAGGGCCTGGCACAAAAGAGCTGCTCCGTGAATACATGGATGAATGAAGGAATGAATGCATGAACGATGCACCAGAGGCTCACCCTGGCCCGGTGCTATGGAACAGAGCCTTCTGTGCTGATGAGAATGTTTCTTAACGTGCTATTCAACATGGCAGCATGAGCCAGCTGTGACATCTGTCTTCCAGGAAGCACAGCCAGGAGGCTCCTCAGCGGCGAGGGTGGCATGCTTTGGGCATGGTATTAAAAAAAGAGGAAGCGCCTCAGTGACACAGATGGACACAGTGGCTGCAGCAACGGGAGCAAACAGAACAGCTGTGAGGATGGCGCAGGCCCTGGCCGTGTATTGCTGTGTTGTGCATAGGGACGAATCAGAACCAACTGGGCAAAACCTAATACTAACAACAGCCAGATGGGAAGGAGCCTGGGGCACAGCAGTGCAGTGCTGGGCTGCTAACCGAAAAGGCGGTGGGGTGAGCCTTCCCCAGACCTGGCGATCCGCTGCCTTTTGGAGTTAGGGCTCCAGCTCAGAATACCCTTGGGGCCATTCTACTTCTTTCCCATGAGACACTATGAGTTGACGTCTACTCAACTGCACCAAACAACCACAACTTCAATAGCCAGATGTGACCATCATGTACTTGACCTATGTCCAGTGCAGTGAGTAACTGCATTTTTAAACTCATTTAGTTTTAACTTTAAATTCCAATAGTCACATGTGCCTACTGACTAGCATGTCAGTGGAGCTTTACACTTTTAGATTCAATGTGCCCGTGGACCAGCAGCACGCCCCTCGACTGGGCGCTTGCTACCAAAGCAACCTCACTGCAGGGCTGAATCTCAGGTCCAGGGCAGCCTTAGCTGTACTGGAAATCTACTTTTGAATAGCAGCAATGCATAGATCAAGGTGATCTTGTACAGTCATGTGCAATCAGAGACCGACTGGCCTAGATTTCTGGTGCCCAGGAAAAGCCAGGCTCGGGAAACTCATACACACCCCAGAATTGTGCCCAAGAGCTGCTGCAGATGTAAAAGACTTTCAAAAGGACAGCATTTCTCCAAAGCCGATGCCAAAAGGCGAGGCTGCAGGATCAGTAACTGTGCAACATTCTTCCCTAGGCCTCTTCCCAGTGGTGTCTCCTGTTCTCAGACCTTCTGGTTTCTGATAGTTCCTGACAGCCACTTTCCAGCTATTGATCGGTTGTGGCAGAATGCTGCCATTTCTATGACAAATGGAAGTTGCTTGGGGAATTGCATTCCATCTGAACCCAACAGCTCTCTTGCACCTGAAAGCCAGAGACTTGTGGGCCTGACACATTTCTCTGGAAAGGTCCACAAACATGGGAAATACCCACACGTGCTCAACCCTGGGCCAATGCCTACTTGGCTCTCATCCTTTACTGCATTCTTTATGCCCAGAAGCCCCTGGCGGCACCCCTTCCCCCACCCCCTACCACAGAGGCAGGCCCTGATTTATAAACAAGCCTGTTAAATGGCTGCAGCTGTCATGACCCACCCCCCAGCCCTCACCACCTGTGCCCCAGTTGCTGCTGCCATAGAAACTGGCAGAGGCGAGACGGGCAGAGGAAAAGATGGCAAAACAATCTTGGAGGGGTTAGAGAATTTATGGGTCTAAGGGCAAAAAAAATAGTAAAGCTGTGAGAAACTACAAGCTGGGGGAGGTGACTCTTTTAGAAAGAGGATGCCTCTTGAAGTAATACTCGCTTCAAACATCTTTCACTTCTATTATGCTACCTAAAATATAGCAAATCAAAGACCCCTTCCTACAGACCCAGAGCTACTTTGACATTGTAGTCACCCCCAAGATGACATCCATCAAAGACAAACTTGTGTCTGTGAATTCAAAGTGCTTTTGTCCTAATGATCAGTGAGAAGAACTATAAGGGCGTTCTCTTTTGTTTTCCTTTAACGCTTTATTGTGATTTAGGTGAAGAATTACAGGGCAGATCGCCAGTTCTATATTCAATACTTTCCACACATCTGGTTCAATTCGTCCACTGCAATCCCCTTACTGTGCCTGTGCCATCCTTCTCCCATTTCCTCCCAGTGTTTCTGGTTCCGTTCCTCCTTCTTCTCTAACCCTCTGTCCTTAGGTAAATGCTGCCTTTTTATCTTAAATGGTTTTTTCCAACATGGGGATGAGTTTAGTTCCAGACCTGAAGGTGCCTAAGGGCCAAAGTCTTAAGAGTCCCGTCACTATCCAGCTAATCAGCCTGGTATTTGCTATGCTTTTGAGCTCTCTTCTACGTTTTTCTCTCCCTCTCTCCCTCCAGGACCTTCCAGTGTGAGCCTGTGTAGAGCAGTTGGTAGCTGGGCACCATCTAGTTCTTCTGGTCTCAGGGTTGTGGAGACTGATGTTTGTGTGGTCCATGAGTCCTTTGGGACTAATTGTTTCCATGGAGGTTTCATTTTCATCCTTTTTCTTTCCTCTGGGCCCAATATTTACATCTTAGGTGGCTGTTGATGAGCTTTTAAGACCCCCGTCACTACTTACCAAAGTAAGATGTCCAGCACTGCCTTTGTGAACTATGTTATACCAAATGGCCTTGGGGAGTGGGGATGTTCACAGGATAGAGAAACAGAGTAAACTTGAAATGGTGCCAGGAAGGCCTAGTTTGGAGACTAGTGTTAAAATAGCCAGAAGGATACTGAGAACCAGGAGAAAGTCAATGTCTGACAAATCCCAGGGGTAACCTTCTTGTCCAGATTCTGTGTAAAGCTAATCTGAACTTTCTCCTCCATTTCCTACATGGTCTCCTAACTTCAACTTCCAGGCTCTGACTCAAAAATTATTACTAGTTTCAAGATGGTGAACAACAGATCATTAAATAAAGCGGGGCCCTCTTAGAGTGGAGCCCTGTGTGACTGTACAGGTCATATGGTCCTGTGCTGGCTCATCTGTGGATGTCCTAGTGCTGGCCCAAACATCCTTTCCAGCCCACACATCTTTACCATGGTCTAGACTCAAACAGTCAACTGTCCACAGAATCCCCAGTTGGATATTAATACCCATCTCATACTTACCATGGCCCAACCTTAATTACCCGTGCCTTACCAGACTCCCAAACCCGGCCTCTGGCAGCATTCCCAGACTCAGGGAAGAACACTACTTTCCACCCGGTCACCCAACCCAGAAGCCAGAGTCACTTTAAACTGATCCCTTTCTTACCCCATCCATCCAATCAGGTACCAAGTCCTGTAGCGTTCTTCTCCCCAGTAGTACATGTTTCTACATGTTTAGTGCCTGGGCTCAAATAGCTATCTGACTGGAAGCTTGCCCGCATGACTCCACTCTCTCCACTGTTTCCTCTGCCCTTTTCCTGTCCTCTTTTACACCCATGTGGCAAACCCAGGCGCTATGATGTCAGACGCTTTCCTCTGACACTGTCAAGGCTACCAAGCATTCCTCATTTAGTTATCTCATTCTGACCTACACTTCTAGATCTGTCTTCATGTTTCCTCTTCCCTTTTTCTGACCAATCTATTCTTTGCTAAGACCCAGCTCTCAAGAGAACATTGTCCTTTGTCGTCCTGACCCTCTTTTGATGCTCCATCTCTGTGATCCTATGATCTCGCATGGACTGTACCGCGACCCTTTCCAGCCCTCACTGTCTTGTGGGCTTCTGTGGCTGTCTCTGACTACCTGGAAGAGGCTTCCTGGGAAGAACCTGAGTTATTGTCTCTGAATCTCCAGCGCCCTATCCCTGTCATGAGATAAGCAGACAACTGTTGTTGATACAGAGATTCGATGATTGAAGAAAACCTGGACTTGAGTGACGGGAAGTATCTAGAAGCAAGGATATGGAATAAGGCTTTTCTTGGTAATATCACTGCTATTTATAATTGCCTGAAAATCCACACACCAAAAGATGTTGTTAAGGCAGAAGTACCACTGAAAAGTGGCTGGAAAGACAAGGAGATGATGGGCAGCCCCCTTTCTCCACCCCCATCAGTGTGTGTTTGTGTGTGTGTATGTGTGTGTGTGTGTGTGTGTGTGTGAGAGAGAGAGAGAGAGAACCATGGCAGAGTTAGCAGAATCTCCACGTGCACAGTATTTAAATTGTTTTAATTCTCACAAATGAGTATCTGTGTTCAATTTCAATATTCACTGTTGAGGTAAGACTAACTTATTATTTTCTTAAGTAGACAATTACATCCAAATCCATTTATGCCAAAAAAAATTCTTGAGTTCCATTTGAACAGCCAAATTTTTCTTTTGTTCAGCATCCTGTGGATTAAAAATGACAGCATGCTTCACGGCCACCTCTTCCTGTCCTTAAATGGTGATGCTCATGCAGTGTAATCCTGGGCTCTTTGTTGATCTCCCTCCCCCCTCTGGTCTGGAGGTCAGTTTGGTAGAGCACTGGTCTCTATTCGGGTGTAGGGCAGTGCGAGGGCCGAGGTTCCAGAGGGAACTGAAGTGCAGAGAAAGCTGACAAACCTCACCCTCGACAGCCAGCCATGCAGAGAATCATCTGCAGTGACTTTCCGTTACCCTAGGTCTTCCACCTCCCGGCTTACACACTGCTTTTCTCCCAAGGGAAAATCTGATATGTGCTGGGCAGCAAGGAGTGGCAAGGGATATCAGGTGATGTCTTGATCTGCTTTCATTGGCTATGAATTTAGACTTGCATATATTACCTGAGGCAGAATTTGAGTAAGAGTACATTTACCTAATCAGGGTACAAACAAACAGGCAATGTAAATAAAACCCCAATCCTCACAACTGGATCAAGAGGTAACCTCATGATAAATACGAGCAAAGATTGAAGTTGTCAAACATTTAGTCTTGCTTGGATCCACAATCTATGTTCCTGGAAGCAGCAGTCAAGCAATCAAACAACACATTACATTGGGTCAGTCTGCAGTACAGGGTCTCTTTCAAGTGTTGAAAGACAAGGATGTTACTTTAAGGACTGACGTGCTCGGGCCCAAGCCAGAGTATTTTCAATGGCCTCATACGCACGTGAACGTTGGACACGGATTCAGGAAGACTGAAGAAGGATGGGCACATTTGAATTATGGAGACGGCAACACATATGGAAAGAACCACGGACGCCCAAAGAACAAACAGACCTGTCTGGGAAGAAGTATAGCTAGAATGCTCCTTCGCGGTAAAGATGGCAGACTCTGTGTCACATATTTTGAACGTGTCAGGAGAGATTAGTCCCTGGAAAAGGACATGCTGCTTGGCAAAGTAGAAGGCCAGTGAAAAAGAGGAAAATCCTTAAGGAAGGGGATTATCACAGTGGCTGAAACAATGGGCTCAAACATAAGAACAATTGTGAGGCTGGTGCAGGACCAGGCAGTGTTTCATTCTGTTGTACTTAAGGTCACTATGCATTATAACTGACTCAATGGCACCCAACAGCAACAGCAGCAGCAGCAACAACAACAACAACAAAGTAGATGCATGGATAGACATGCAGGCAGGATAGGTACAGGAGGAGAAATGGGAATAGAGTCACCAATGGTTATATAGGTTTGACAGCAGGTATCTGTACAAGAGTAACTTTGCTGCATATCTATCCATTAATGTGGTAGAACACACAGGACATTAAGCTAGGAAAACTTTTTAGACTTATCCAAACACCTTGAGAGAATGAGTCACAGGGCCTGGCAGCTTAGGACCACAGATTCAAGGACACCAATGTTGTTAATTGGCATAACGTAGTTTACAATGTTCTGCATCTTACTTCTGTGAGTAGCGACCAGGGTCTTCAAAGCTTGTGAGCAACTGCTAAGGTGCATTTACTGGTCTCTGCCGGACTGTAGGAAAGAAGAGTGATCAAAATCTAAGGCTATGGGTACAATCAGCCCAACGGACAAATGGGCTATGCAAATCACAATACTCACTACCTTGTGACTGGAAAGTCTGTCTGTCCCTGCTTACCACGACCAACTGTTCTGAGAGGGATCACATTAGAAGGTCCTGGATAGAGGGAGAGAAAATGTGGGACAAAACTCTAAAGTCATAAAAGAAGCCAGGCTCACTATTGCACAGGGTCTGAATTCATCTCAGTTTTCAGCCAAACAATAAGCCAGTCTGTAAAAGAAATAATAAGACTAAAAAGGAACATACACCTTAGAGTAATCAACCATTTGAGATCAAAAGGATAGCATTTACCTAAGGACACAATTCAGACGGCTCAGGAATGAGGCGGAATGGAAACAAAGCATTGTGAAGAAGTAGGATATGCGGCAGATAGAAGGGGCTGCAATGAATGAGTTGCAAGACCCATTGTGGGTGAATTGTTGAATGGGAAACTGATGATCTACTCTGTGACGCTTCACCCAATTTTTTAAAAAAGGCAGAAAAGCAAAAATCAAACAAAAAAGATAATGAGTTTTCCTATGAACTTTCTAAAGTCTCCTCATAAAAGAACATTCTAGTTTAGGATATTAGGAGGTTAAGCTAAGACACTTAAGAATTAAAAAAAATAACAAAATTTTCTCATCAGATTGGCAAACTTGTGTCTTAAAAAATAATATACAGTAGTTCTTAATGAGTACGAGGGAAAAAAGACCATCTTAATAGATGGGGGTGTGAATTGTTCTAACTTTAAAGCTATTAAAATGAAAACTGCCAATCCTGTGGTGGTGAAAAATACTGAGAGTACCATGGGCTGAGAAAGAACCAACAAATCCATCTTGGAAGAAGTACAAGAATGTTCCTTAGAGGCAAGGATGGCAAGACTTCATCTCATGAACCTTGTACAAGTTTTCAGGAGAGACCAGTCCTCAGAGAAGGACATCATGCTTGGTAAAGTGGAGGGGCAGCAACAAAGAGGATGACCCTCAACGAGATGCACTGACACGGTGGCTGTACCCATGGGTTGAAACATGACAATTGCGAGGACGGCAGAGGACCCAGTTGTAACTCATTCTGTTGTACATACGGTCACTGTGAGTCAGTAGTGGATCGAAGGCATCTAACCAGAAGAACAACAATCCAATGGTTCATCCATCCCACCTTTGGACATATACTCTGTAGAAATTAAAAAAAATTATTGCACAGGCTATACCTACAAGAATTCACACCTCAACATTATTTGTTGTGGTAAACACTGGAAATAGTTTGAATTCCTACCACAAGTGGAATGGTTGAATAAAGTGGATTGCTTGCTACATTGTAAGATAGTACGCAGTCATTAAAAGAAAAGAATGATCTATGATGTATTATTAGAGAGAGAAGCAAGGTACAAGCCATTTGTGTAAATACAGACCCATAGAAAGATTTGTCACACGGATGAGGAGTCTAGCTCGGGGCCAGAATGCTCTGTGATTCTTCAGGCCAACCACAGAGTCTGCGGGACAACAGTCCCCTCATACCAGACTCCGTGCACTCTTTGGAAGAAGTGGTGCTTTAGGACTCAGGGCCTTCCAGGCCAGCTATGCTCATTTGCGTATTTGCATTCCTGGGCCACCACTGTCATATCCGACACAAAATGACACTACAAGACACTGCTCCATAAGGTTTCTTCTAAAGCTGTGGTTCTTAACCTTCCTAATGCCACAACCCTTTAATATAGGTCCTCATGTGGTGACCTCCCCACCCCAACCATAAACTTATGGCCGTTGCTCTTTAGAACTATCATTTTGCTACTGTTATGAATCGGGCGACCCCTGTGAAAGGGTTGTTCGACCCCTACAGGGGTTCTGACCCACAAGTTGAGAACCGTTGTTCTAAAGGCTGTGTGTTAGGTCAGGTAGACTAGAGAAACAAATCCAGAGACACTCATTAAGTGTATAAGAAAGGGCTTTCTATCAAAGAGTAATTGTATGTTAAGAAAATGTCCCAACCCAGTCTAGATTTAGCCCATAAGTCTTATAATGGTCCATAAATCACTCTTCAGACTCACGTAGTCACATGCAATGGTGCAGAGTGCAGGAAGATCAAGGACAGTGAGTGCAGTCTTGTGGATCCAATGGTGGTGGACGCATCTCCAGGGCTCTGTCTGCAGGTCTTTGCCGCGTGGCTTGTCAATAGGAAGATGAAGGCAAAGAGAGGGAACGTGTGGGCCACCTCCGAGGAGACAAGAGGAAGTTCCCAGAATTCTCATGACTAGGCCATGCCCACAAGGAGACATCATCAGGCTGTGACCCGACTGACATGCTAAATTCCACCTCTTCATTCTTCCATCAAGTTGACTTGAAATTCTGTAACTACTACAGGCAGTAAGTGTTTATAGAAGCAGACTGCCACGTCTTTATTCCAAGGAGCAGCTGATGGGATTGGACTGGTGACCGGTCCATTAGCAGCCAACCATGTTAAACAATGCTCTTCCAAGGCTCTTATTCTCGATGCCTTCCTTCAGCGTCATCCTTATGAAGTGGGGGGTGCTACACAACAGAAGCACTTTCCAGGGGAGTCGGCAGAGACCTCTTTATGGGGTAAGCAGTTTGACTAAGATACCACTTTCTACTCTGACTCTTCAATTCCTAACCCGTTTCCTTTTCCCTCACCATGGTTTATAGAATAACGAGAATCTTGTTCAGAACTCCACGGCAGTGAGAAACTCCCCCCTCCCCTCCCCCCCATACACACACACACCGAGCTTCATGCCACCCGAAACATCCTTCTTGTCCAATCTCCTGAAGGAAAATGGAACACCTGGCACGTTTGTCTTTGTCTCTTGCTTGTGCTGTCACGAGAAGTGAGGACAGTGATTCTTGCTTTTCGCTTAGCTCCTTGTCCTCGTCGACCTCTTGGACCCCTGGCAGCACACTTGAATGGGTTGAAAGAATAGGTATGCGAGTGGAAAGACGCTTGTAACTTTCTGTACATGCCTTTGTGCTTTTGAGTCTGGTCGTGGTTGTTGGGTGTTGTCCAGTGGGTTGTCGCCTAGCAACCCTACACATACTAGAACAAAAACCTGCCAACTCCTGTGCCTTCCTACCCAGCCTGGCTCTACTTGAGCCAATTGTTGCAGCCCGTGTGTCAGTTCATCTCATAGAGGGCTTTCTTCTTTGTGCTGAACTGTGGGATATAAAAAGACTTTCCCCAGCTTTGTCTCCCCCAAATATATGCCTAACCTAAGAGGCTGCTTGCCAGCACATGGTGGGAGGGCAGATGCTTAGAGATAGTCTCCCTGTAGGCATTCAGCCAACCAGAGCAATCAGGCACTATTGTTTATCCCACCAGAGGTGGGTCTCACTCCCTGCTGTTAAGGGCAATGAATTCCTTTCCATAGAAAGCTTAGAATAAATCAAGTCTCCAGCTCAAGGATAATCAAGGTCATGCTTCATCTTGAATCTAAGATCCATCCATCTTGTCAGATGTGTACCTCCAATCCCTCCTTTCCTATTGTGTATTCACCCTTAGATCGTTCCCCTCCCATTACTGTATGGCCTTTCCTATGACCCCTTCTCTTCCTGTAACGTAGGTCACTACCTGTAATCAGGGGGCTTGTATACTCCCAAGTATATATAAGCATTGGTTAGCAATAATCCTCCTCCCTTGTGCTCCTCTCTGGTCTCCGGATCTCCACGTGGACCATCAAGTGGGGCTGAGGTGAACATGCTACCATAAAATGTGTCTGACTCCTTTATTTTATTTTCTCTCCTATCTCTCTTATTCTCTATGACTTCACTATAATCTTGATATATTATAACTACAATTGCGCCTGCCGGGCCTGTGATGATTTGTCAGGGGCTGGCTACCCTGACACTGGTAGGGCAGCCTCTAATTTACCAAGCATGACGTTCTTCTCTAGAGACGGGTCCCTCCTGATGGCATGTCCAAAAGACGTGAGATGAAGTCTTGTCAACCTCACTTCTAAGAAGTACTTCCACTGTATTCCTTCCAAAGCAGGTACGTTTGCTCTGCTGGCAGTCCATGGTACAGCCACCAGTCTTTGACAGCATCATCATTCAATTGCATCAATAAAACAGCCTCAAAACACCCCCCCACCCACTCAGTGTCTTGGCCCGTTCGTGGGGTAATTTGTGGTGCAGATTCAGAAATATGCATTATAGATCATATCAGTTCTAGTTTCTTAGATATGGTATTCGGCTATATTTTCAGCTATTAAATTATACTAATTTATTAGTTTATCATCCAACTTTTAAATATCAGAATGCTTCAGACCCATTAATTACAGGAAAATATAAATGAGATAAGAAAATTTGAAAAAGTATTAGGTGTTAAGGGAATTCCAAGGAAGCTGTTTGGGGACCCAAGGTGGCCAGTTGGTTACACATTGAGCTGCCCACCATCAGGTCAGTGGTTCGGATTCACCTGTCATGCTGCGGCCTTGCAAAGATTAAAGGGTTGGAAACCCAAATGGGCAGTTCCTCTATGTCCTAGGAGGCTCGCTATGAGTTGGGATAGATTCGATAGCAGTGGGTTTTCCTCTTTGGCACGGGAAGTTGTACAAGCTCTACAGAGACTGTAAGTTGGAGTCTGCAAAGCCAGAGCACAGCTTGAAAAGACTAGAAAATAAAAGAGAAAACTGGAAACGCACCTATATGGAAGGCGCGAGGGAATTCAGTGCTGAAAATCTAAGACTTCAGAGCTATTTACATAGGTATTTTGAAGATCTAAATTTTTTCCTTGAAATTATACAATAAACATTCCAAACACATTGGACTATGTAGAAGTTAATTCATGTTAAATGTTTCAGAGATGAGGTTGACTCCAAGCTTCTTTATTAAAAAAAAAATAATTCTGTGCCCGGGTGGTAAAGTTGGACCATTTTCTAACAAGACTGGAACGTTTTAATTTTAATAAGGAGTTTGAACTCTGACAGGTCCAATTTGGGTTTTAGAACATTTGGATCTCTATTTGTGTACCAAACTCATTACCAGCCAGTCAGTCATGTCTCAGAGCAACCCGAGAGGCAAAGTGGAAATTCTCCCGTGGGTTTCTGAAGCTGGACATGTGCATGGGGGCAGAACGCCTCACCCTTTTCTTCCAGAGCAGGTGGTGGGCTCGAATAGCTGATCTTGTGGTTAGAAGTCAATCACAGAACCCACCATGCCATTAAGGTTCCTTATTTGTTGTACAGTAACTCTTATTTCCAGCCCCTTTTTAAGATAAATTAGAACTGCCTGCTATTCAGTTCTTCATAAAGCTGAAGTGATACTTGGGGACAATTCCAAATTCATGTAATTTCCACTGCTCAAATATATCTTTGGATCCAAGAACCTGTGAAGAATAACTTGACCTCAATGTATAACATAAACTAAATAAAGGCAGTATCTACTTGCTTTATCGTAGGTTAGCAAACACTGTATTAAACATTCTCATATCTTATGGGTAAGCAGAGTGAAGAGTGGTGTATGTTCTGTATCTCTGGTGCCACTTTTGGAACCAGCCAGTCAAATAAACCCAGAAACAAGTCTAACGTTTGAAGGACTACAGAGTGTGTTGGACGGTGGAATTCTTTGGGGTCTTCCTTATTCACTTTCCAGCGTTCACATGCATAGGATGCCACTGAAAAGACCATGGGTTGGGTTTGCTTCTGCACACTTTAAAAAGATCTTGTGCAGCCTGATGCAACATGTTGTTTGAGTCTTGACTGCAGCTCCAATGGTCATGGATTGTGGTTCCCAGGGAAATGAAAGCCTTGAGAATTTCAGTCTACTCTCTTTCCCTTAATGCTACTTATTAGTCCAGTTGTGAGCCTTTCTCTTTTCTTGACACGGAGGTGGAACCCAGGAATGAAGGTTGTCGTCACTGATCTTCACCAGCAAGTGCTTCGAAGTCCTCTTCAGTTGCACAGAGCCAGGTGTGGCATCTTCGTATCACAAGTGATCAACGAGCTTTCCTTCAAGCCGGACGTTGACTTCTTCTTCATGCAGGACCGTTTTTTTTTGGACTATTTGTCCAGCGTAGAGATGGAGTAAGTTTGGTGAAAGGAAACAACCCTAACACACCACTTTCCTGGTTTCAAACTACACACTAACAGCTTGTTCTGTTTGAAGGATGGTCTTGATTGATGTACAGATCCCACAGGAGCATAATTAAGCATCTTGTCATTTCTATGCTTGGCAGTGTTACCCATAACTTGTTATGACCCACACAATTGAATATTTTTGCATAGTCATTAAAACACAGGTAAACATCTTCTAGTGTTCTCTACTATCAGTTAAGATCCATCTGAGATCCACAATGATATCCCTTATTCCCAAATTTCTTCTCAACCTGGCACGAATCTCTGGTAGTTCCCTGTCAATATATTACTGCAAACATTTTTTAATGATCTTCAGCATAATTTTACTCCCATGTGATATTAGTGCTATTACGTGATAATTTCTACATTCTATTAGATGACTTTTCTTTGGAATGGGCAAAACATGGCTATCTTCTAGGCAATTGGCCAGAAAGCTGTCTTCCAAATTTTTTGGTATTGACTACTGAGCACTGTATCAGTGTGGGGAAATATTTCAATTGGTAATCCATCAATTCTTGGAGTCTTGTTTTTTGCAAATGCTTTCAGTGCAGCTTGGACTTCTTCCTTCAGGATCATATACTACCTCTTGAAACGTTTGAATGTTGGTCAATTTGGGGGTGGGGTGGGTATAGGGATTCTATCTTCTCTACTTCTAACTCTTTGCACATTAAAACACTTTGCTTTGTCCTCACTTGGCGCTCTTTGAAACCTTGCGTTCAGCTCTTTTACTTTATCACAGCTTCCATTTGCTTTAGCTACCGTACATTCAAGAGTAATTTCAGAGGCTCTTCTGGCATGCATTTTGGTCTTCTTTTTCCTCTTAAATGACCCTTTGCTTTCTTCATGTATGACGTCCTTGATGTCATTCCACAACTTACCTGGGGTTCGGTCATTAGTGTTCAATGTGTCAAAGACACGTTGTTATTCTCAAAATTGTTCTCTAGCTCTTGTGGACTTGTTTCATTTTCTTCAGCTTCAACTTGAATTTTCATACGAGTAACCAGTGGCCTGTTCTACAGTCTACCCCTGGCTTTGTTAGAGCTAATGATACTGAGCTTCTCCATCTGATTGTCCCACAGATGTAATCAATTTGTTCCCTGTGTATCCAATCTGGTAATTTCAATATGTATATTCTTATTTGTGGGGGGAAAAGTTTTTGTAATGAATAAGTCGTTGGTCTTGCAAATTTTTATCATGCACTCTCCAGGGTAGTTTTTTTTTTAATCAGCAAGGTCATACTCTCTAGTTACCAATCCTCCTTTGTTTCCAACCTTCACATTCGAATCACTCATAATTATCCATTCAACTTGATGGCCCGTTTGATCAATTTCAGACAGAAGCCATTGGCAAACACCTCAATTTCTTCCTCTTTGGCATGTGTTAGTTGCTGGTGAGTAAATCCGAATAAGTCAATCAAGCTTTAGGTGTATGGATACCGTATCACTGAGAACAGATCTTGAAATATTACTTTTCAAGTTTTAAGCAAGGCCATTCTTTAATTTGTCATTCCAGGCATAGTAGGCCATATGCTTACCTTATTGAAAATGGTCACTACCAGTCTATTTTAGCTCACTAATGCCTAGAATCTCAATCTTTATGCATCCCATTTCAGTTTTGATGACTTCCAATTTTCCTAGATTCATACATTCCATGTTCCGATTATTAATGGAGGTTTTCAGCTGTTTCTTTTCACTGAGCCGCGGCACACCAGCAAATGACGCTCCTGAAGCTTTATTCCATCCCCATCATTACAAGGGGCTCTGCTTCGGGGCGGCAGCTTTTCCTGAGCCACATTTGGAGTGTGTTGCAGTGTGAGGGACTCGTCTTCTTTCTGCCGGCTGTTGATTGGCCATTCTTTTCAGAAGGAGACTGTCATGTCCTTCTTCAGCTCCTGTAGTCTAGGAGCTAGCTGAAACCTGTCCACCGAGGGTGATCTGACTGATAACGCGAAATGCCAGTGGCACAGTTTCCAGCATCACAGCAACATGCAAACCACAGCAATACCACACACTGGTGTAATGTGTATTTGTTCTTGACTTTTTTTTTACACTTTTACCAGATACATACATAATTATTTACATACATTTTGATGGGCTATTTATTTGCCCAGATTTGACCAAATATTCACCGAAAACTTAGAGTGCTTATTATATTCCTTGTTATAACACTACCAATGTTCCTGGCTCCCATGCACCACGTACCCATCCCGAGAGTTCTAACGAGTGAACAAACCGTATCTCAGAAGCCATTAGCCACAGCTTCAGCACAGCCCCCAAACTGCTCTGTAGCTGTGTCACATGCCATTAACTGAGAAGCCATTGGCTGGATTTGGGCAAGTCCCTCAGATGCCTGTCAGTTATTCCGCTATTTATTTCATGACAGAAAACCCAGAAAAGTCAGTTAGAACTAACTGATAAAGCTGACCCAACAACAAAGATCCTGACTGAGAGATGTACTGGGCGAGTCAAGAATTCACTAACCCCTCCCCGGGTGGCTGATTTCATTAATCTTAGTCAAAGAGATGTGTGTGTTTGTACAGGTGCAAGCCTCTTCCTAGCCTGGGCATTTTATGATGGGCTGATGTGCACACATTTCTCTGGGGACCCAAGACCTGACCAGAAACTAAGCCGGTCAGATTTATTCAGTGGCCACAGGGCAATCATCAGTGTGATAAATCAGTGACCCTGACAAAGGAAATAATGTAAACAAACCTCACTTGCTCTATTCACTGCTTGTGGACTACCTACCACCGCCCCACTAGCAAAACGGAAGGTCCAGCCAGCCGCTGCACTTTGCCCTCACAGTAGCCCTGCTGGGCCAGTGGAGAAGGAGAGGCCTGGCTGGGAACAAGCAGCCAGTTACGCTTTACCTGGAAGATCTCTCCTCTATCCGGGGCAAGCAAAACTCAACATCTGCTGGCGCATGTGCATGCACGCGTGCACACAGAGCACACGTGGGTGTACACAACAATGAACTGCGACTAGGTCTTCGGCTACATTGTGGGCTTGAAGAATGTAAAGTTTGCCCAGCGGGTGACTATGTGACAGCAAGAGCTCTGTACAATGGAAGACTGCCGGGCAAGATCTAGTTTCCCAGCTCCTCCTGACCCTGAAAATCCCCGGCACTGAGGGACATTCACATGTGTGTGCAATCGGGAGTGGCCACGGAGGCGCTGTGGTGTCCTTGAGTTGGGAATCGGAAGGTCTGGATCCCAGATTCACCTTGAGCTCATCTTTTTAAACTCTGGACCTCCGTCCTTAAATAACAGAACAGAAAGGGTAGGACCACGTGGCCTCGTCGGCACTTTTCAGCTCTACATTTAAATGACTCTGAACAGAAACCTAATATAGTGGGGTGGAGAAATGCCAACAGCTACTGTAGTCACTACTTTTCTTCTCAGGGGGTGGTAATCACCACAATTAGATTCTGATAAAGAGAAACCAAATAAAGGCAGACCACCAGGAAGGGAGAAGTCACTCATTGCTTCCCTTAATCATAGAGGACAAGGAGCCCTTAGTGAGCAAGGCACCCGATGTAATTTCACCATTGTCACCCGTCCCTGTGGCACATAGAGGCTGCAAACAAAAAGGCATCCGACACTGTTAAGAGTATTCATGGGATGCCCTGATTCCATTACACACTTTTTCAGATGAAAGTGATTCGAAACGCAACATTAAACTGCACATTTCCAGAATGGAGGAGAAAATCTGGTACAAGGTGACAGGGAGAAACCAGTCGGAAAACCCTTTTTGACAGCGTGTATCAATTCCAAAGGACAGGGAGGGCTTATCCATTTTGTCAAAAAGCATTGGTCCATGTGGATTCTGTTCGGATGCTGTAGAAATGCCCGTCTCTTGGAGAAGCATGAGAAATGAAAGCGAGGCAGCCAAAGAAAGGATGCTGGTTGACCTCTTTCAGAGGACAACCAGGCTGCACATGCTTATTAGAGGTGCTAAAAAATAGCTGGGGGGGG